>NC_090440.1:917071293-917385098 GCF_031143425.1 Pleurodeles waltl
GAAGGAGTATCTATAACATGGTTTGTATCATTGGAATGTTAATGATACATAATTTTTACTGGTAAAGTTGGATTTACTATTACTATTTTAGAAATGACACTTTTAGAAAGTGGACATTTCTCTGTTCTTGCAGCTCTGTGTGGCTGCAGCCTATCTCCAATACACGTCTGGCGTGGGTGACAGCTACACTTTGCGCATTGCCTCCAGTCACAGGAAGGTTAGATGTGTCTGAGCACTCATCTGCATTCTGTTGTCTGTTCCTGGGCAGGAAGGGAGGGAAGGGCTGACACGTACACCTGAATAGGCAGTGAATGTCCCCACACAAAGGAATGACTACACCCTAATGATAATCTGGAGCCAGGGCTCTGAAGAAAGGCTCTCTGTGCACTTCCAAGACTCTTCTTTGAAGTCTCCCCCACTTCAAAGACACATCTGGATATAAGCACTAGGTCTCTGACCCCACCAAACCAGTATACATCTGGACCCATGGATACTCTGCCATGAGGAGGAGAAGCTGTGCTGCTACAAGTACAGTTACTCTGCTTGACTCTACTGGACTCTGCTGGACTCCTGCTTTGCTGAGCAGGCCTGCTGCCCTCCTGCAGAGAAGAAGGACTGGACCTGCATCTCTCCATCCCAGAATCAAAGTTACTCCAAGGGCGTGCCTCCTGTTTTCTGAAGTCTCAGGGACACAAAAGACCTAAACACTACTGCTATGGTTCTTAGCCCCATCTTCAACCCGATCGTAATCTCCAAGAGGTGACCCTTAAGTCCTGGGACCAAAGTGGTTTTGTGACTCCTGAATTCCAGCTTTTGGGCTCTTCCAGACCGCAAAAGGGCCCATTCACACAGGAACCACACCATTCACACAAAGAATCAGCATGAGCTGTTGCAACTTTATCTCTTCACCCAGCAAGCATCACCGCTCATAAGCAGGAGGCTCCACTCCGCCCATCCACTATGCCTGGCCAACTCTTTGGGCCCGTGGACTACTGCCAGCGACATTCTCTTTGCTCCCAGTGAACTTCTTTCCCACGAACAGGAAATTTGGCTCAATTCTGAGAAGGTAAAGCTTCAGCAGGTCTTACCTGGGACTGTATTTGATCCACCCTTAAACGCGGTTGGCCTGAAATTTTGGATTTACCCTGGTCTAGAGAGACCAGATATCCCATGTTGGCGCTTTATGCTTTTAAGCACTATATTGCATTTTATTCATTAAAATTAATATCTCGACTTCTACTTGTTTTTTTTTGTTGTTTTGGTCTTGTTTTATTCAGAAAATTAAGCTCTATTTTTCTAACAAAGAGTAGTGTCTTTTTGTGTGTTGCTTTCAGTGCTTTATTGTTTGAAGTGTTGTACAAATACTTTACATATTGCGTCTTAAGTTAAGCCCGACTGCTCTGTGCCAAGCTACCAGATGGTGAGCACAGATTTACTTTTAGGGGCATATTTATACTTTTTGATGCAAAACTGCGCTAACGCATCAAAAAGTTTAGAGCTGGACTGCGTCATTCTACAGCACCAGCCAGGCGCCATATTTAAGGAATGGCACAAGCTACCGGTAATCTTGGGCTACCTTCAAAATAAAGGATGATAGCCTGGTGGGGGTGGCAGTAGAGGAGATGGAGGTTGAGCATCAAACAATGACAATAGGCTGGTTAGAGGCAAAAAATGCCGCTAACAAGCCTGGCGTCATTTCCTGACACACAACCATCCATAACACATGACTCCTGTCTTCTGAAAGACAGAAGTCATGCCCACAACTCAAATGGCCAGCACAAGGGACCAGTGTCCCTCAGGCATGGCCATTGCACCCAGTGCCATTCAGGGTGCTCATGTCAGGGCCCCCAATGGCACTTAAACCTTTTTTTTTACAAATACTTACTTATACTTACCCGACTTACCTGGGATGGGGTTCCCCTTCCTCTGGTGTCCCTCTGGTGTGGGTGGGGGTATTCCTGGGGCTTGGGGTGGGCACCTGTGGGACAATTATTTGATGTTTAGCAATGGAGATGAGTCCAAAGGTCCCCTAACACCTGGTCTGACCCAGGCTTTAAATAACAACGCTAAGCAAGCTTAACGCCAGTGTTTGGGTCTGCCTCCCACCCATGCGTCATTTTAGCACGGGAGATAAATATGGCGCTATGGGGATAGCGTCATTTGTTTGGATGGGAACGCCTACCTTGCATCTCACTGACGCAAAGTGGGTTCACGCATCCAAAAAATTACGATACCTCAAAAATTTTGACGCTAGACGGATCTACCGTCAAAATAGAAATATGAAGTTAAGTTTGCACCATTTTTGCATCAAAAAACATGATGCACAAATGGCACAAACAGAGTATAAATATGCCCCTTAGTGTGTATCTGACTTAGCCTGACTAGGATTGTGGTTCTTGCTTACACAGGGTGCATACCTCTTCCAATCAGAAACCCAATTTCTGACATTGGTGGTAGAGATGGGAGAATCTTGTGTTTTTGTAGTGCCATACAATAGCTTGGCCTACACTACCCATCAACATCCAAGACAATTTCAAATGTTATATTCTTCCTGATTTGCGTTTGTCATTTTTTCCTAAAATCATGTCTCAAACTGGATAATCTACAGCTACACCTGCAAAAATGGAATTTGAGCTGGCCAACCTGGAGGGTTATACTGTGGCCCAGTTCAAGAACTTCTGAAAAGGAGTGGGGCTTCCTGCCTAGAGCACCACCAGGAAGGTGGTACTGCAAAAGGACCTGAGGGTCTAGGCAGAAGCCTGTACTGCTTTGGTTGTGACCCCAGGTGAGAATGAGGAGATGGATGGCCTGGAGGAAGGCCTTTAAGAGGACCTACTTGTACCAAAAGGTGAGGAAATGACCCCAAAACCGGTGCTTCGAACAAGGGCAGGGAGCAGTATAACTTTCCACATAGCCTCTCCCCAGAGTAACTGGTAGAGAGAAGGAAAGAGAGATAAATCAGACTGACAAATATGACTGGCATATGACAAAATTAAAGATGGAGGGGAAACTTGCCTTGGAAAGGTTGGCTCATGAGAGGAACTTGAAAGAGTTGGAGAAGAGAGCAAGCCAATTATAGTCCAGCAATGGTGGCAGCATACTTTGCAGTACCTGATGGAGGCAAAAGGGCTTGTACACCCAAGGATTTGGTGCCCAGTTATGTTGTAGGAGTTGACACTGATAAGTGGTTCTCTGCTTATGAAATTGCACTTAAGGTATGCTAGGCCCCTGAGGAGAACTTGGGGGTGGGTCTGTAGAAAAACATGCCTGCAATGGAGAGAGACACTCTTCTGACATTAGTGGTTGGGGACCAAACCAAGTACGCCCCTGTGAAAGCCAACTTACTTGCTTAATTTAGACTGACCCTCAGAGAAATATCACCAAAGATTCAGGGACATCCAGAAGCTCACCAACCAACACTGGGTAGATCTTGTTGATTACTTCAGTAAGGCACTGAATGGCTGGGTGAAGAGCAGCAAAGTTAACAATTATGTTGAGTTATACAGTTTAATCATGAGTGAGCAATTACAGAGTTGTGCCAGCACCTAGTTGACAGTAAGATGACTGACCCAAGGAACCTTGCTGAGGAGGCGGACCTCTGGGCTAGCACCAGATTATCCAAAAAAGTATCCGGGGTGTATACCCACAAAGGTGGTCAGGGTTCCCAACAGAAGAAAGAGGGGGGAGGAAAACTTAAAAATAAGGAGTTCTCAAAGGGCCCCCACAATAATTCCCAAGGGAGTAGTGGTAAGTGTAGGAAAGTAGCCTCTTTGTAGACTTGTTACCCCCACTTTTAGTCTGTTTGTGAGTATATGTCAGGGTGTTTTTACTGTCTCACTGGGATCCTGCTAGCCAGGACCCCAGTGCTCATAGTGGGAACCCTATGTTGTCAGTGTGTTTGATATGTGTCACTGGGATCCTGCTAGCCAGGACCCCAGTGCTCATACATTTGTGGCCTATATGTGTTCCCTGTGTGGTGCCTAACTGTATCACTGAGGTTCTACTAACCAGAACCTCAGTGTTTATGCTCTCTCTGCTTTTAAAATTGTCACTGCCGGCTAGTGACTAATTTTACCAATTCTGATTGGCACAATGGAACACCCTTATAATTCCCTAGTATATGGTACCTAGGTACCCAGGGTATTGGGGTTCCAGGAGATCCCTATGGGCTGCAGCATTTCTTTTGCCACCCATAGGGAGCTCAGACAATGATTGCACAGGACTGCCACTGCAGCCTAAGTGAAACAATGTCCACGTTATTTCACAGCCACTTTACACTGAACTTAAGTAACTCATAAGTCACCTATATGTCTAACCCTCACTTAGTGAAGGTTAGGTACAAAGTTACTTAGTGTGAGGGCACCCTGATATTAGCCAAGGTGCCCCACATTGTTCAGGGCAAATTCCCCGGACTTTGTGACTGCGGGGACACCATTACATGTGTGAGCTACATATAGGTCCTTGCATAAGCCAGTCTACACTGGTTCAGGGATCCACCCAGCCCTGCTCTGGCGTGAAACTGGACAAAGGAAAGGGGAGTGACCACTCCCCTGACAGAGCTCCTCCAGTGTGTCCCAGACCTCTGCCAACTTGGATGCACAGGTGTGAGGGCACAATGGAGACCTCTGAGTGGCCAGTGCCAGCAGGTGATGTCAGAGACCCCTCCTGATAGGTGTTTACCTCTCTTTGTAGCCAATCCTCCTCTGAGGGCTATTTAGGGTCTCTCCTGTGGGTTTCTCATCAGATAACGAATGCAAGAGCACACCAGAGTTCCTCTGCACTTCTCTCTTTGACTTCTGTCAAGGATCGACTGCTGACTGCTCCAGGACGCCTGCAAAACCGCAACAAAGTAGCAAGAAGACTACTGAGGGCTGTCTGCCTTCACCCGGCACTGGAAGCCAAGAAGAAATCTCCTGTGGGTCGACTGAATCTTCCCTCTGCCAACGCAGGCACCAAACTTCTGCATCACTGGTCTTCTGGGTCCCCTTTCATCTTGACGAGCATGGTCCCTGGAACACCGGAGCTGGATCCAAGTATCCCCGACAGTCCATTGGCCCTTTTGTCTAAAGTTGGTGGAGGTAAGTCCTTGCCTCCCCACGCCTGACAGTACTCCTGTGTAGTGCAGGAACTGCAGCTGCTAGGGCTTCTGTGCACATTTGCATGACTTCCTTTGTGCACAGCATAGCCCAGGTCCCAGGCACTCCGTCCTGCATTGTCCAACTCTCTGAGTTGGACTCCGACTTCATGGGACCCCCTTTTGTTGTGCTGAGACGACTGCCGTGCTCAGATCTTCTTAATGCCTGTTCAGGTGCTTCTGCGGGTGCTGCCTGCTTCTGCATGGACTCTCTGTGTTGCTGAGTGCCCCCTCTGTCTCCTCCTCCAAGGGGTGACCTCCTGGTCCTTCCTGGGTCCTGGCAGTACCCAATATCCTCAACTGTGACTCTTGCAGCTAGCAAGGCTTGTTTGCGGTCTTTCGGCATGGAACTAACTCTGCATCATCCAGCATGCCGTGGGACATCTTCTGACCAAAGGAGAAGTTCCTGGCATCTTCCGTTGTTGCAGAATCTTTGGCTTCTTCCAACCAGAGGCAGCCCTTTTGCACCTTCATCAGGAGTTTAGTGGGCTCCTGCCCCCCCCGGACACTTGCGTGACTCTTGGACTTGGTCCCCTTCCTTTGCAGGTCCTCAGGTCCAGGAATCCATCTTCAGTGCTTTGCAGTCAGTTGTTGTCTTTGAAGAATCACCTATCTCGACTTTACTGTCTTTCTGGTGTTATAGGGTACATTTACTCCTACTTTTTAGGGTCTTGGGGTGGGGTATCTTGGACACCCTTAGTGGTTTCTTACACTCCCAGTGACCCTCTACACACTACACTAGGCCTGGGGTCCATTTGTGGATCTCATTCCACTTTTGGAGTATATGGTTTGTGTTGCCCCTAGGCCTATTGTTTCCTGTTGCATTCTATTGGGTTCTACAGTGTTTGCACTACTTTTCTAACTGTTTACTTACCTGATCTTGGTTTGTGTGTATATTTTGTGTATGTTACTTTCCTACTAAGGGAGTATATCCTCTGAGATACTTTTGGCATATTGTCACTAAAATAAAGTACCTTTATTTTGAGTAACTCTGAGTATTGTGTTTTCTTATTATATAGTGCTATATGATACAAGTGGTATAGTAGGAGCTTTGCATGTCTCCCAGTTCAGCCTAAGCTGCTCTGCTATAGCTACCTCTATCAGCCTAAGCTGCTAGAAGACTTCTAATCTACTAATAAGGGATAACTGGACCTGGCACAAGGTGTAAGTACCACAAGGTACCCACTGTAAGCCAGGCCAGCCTCCTACAGTAAGCAGTCCCAATCCAAGCCTAATAAGAAGGGGTTCTTTGAGAAGAAGACAGGGAGGTTTGTACCCTAATGTACTATGTACTATAGAGCTCAGCGAGAAGGTGGTTCCAGATAGATTTGGGGGACAGACAGATGTCACTCTAGTTTCCCTGGGGGACGCATGGTGCAATTCGCCCTCATGCCTGCAAATACTTCAAAGTATAGACAGTGGTCACCATTAATGGGCAACAGGCAGAGGTTCTGCCAGACACGGGAGCCAGCAGGACAACTGTCAAGTGTCAGCTCATGTCTGCAGAGCAGGTCCTACTGAACACATTCCGCCAAGTCATAGTCACCAACAATTGTGAGAACCATCTACCAGTAGCTCTGGTTCTCTTTGAGTGGGGCGGTCTGAGGTTCTCTGAAAGTTGCTGTTAGCCCTGCCATACCTGTTGACTGTCAGGCAACAACCTAGAACACACTACCTAGAGGGAGTTAGACCTCATGTCTCACTTGGAGATGATAGGATTGCCTGCGTGGGTATGTATAACCACCTGATCAATGGCTGCACGGAAAGGGAGGCAAGGGTGCCTGGAGCCTGGGAAAATGGCCCATACTGCTGCCAAGGAGAGGTTCAAGGAGTATGGGAAACCGGTCTCTGAAGTTCCCGTGGTAGATGTCAAGGGGGTCCATGAAGAGGAGGCCTGTGACCCAACCATAGAGGACATTGCCGCCCAAGGTGATTTACCTGCGATTGCCAGCTGGCACGTTAAGGGTGGGCCCGCCAGGGAGGAATTCTTTCAAGCACAGAGAGAGTGTCCAACTCTTGAGGCAACAGGCCTCAGCCATGCAGCAGGTGAAGCCTCTCGGATTCACCTAATCATCTGGGAAAATGGTCTACTTTATAATAAGCCTAAGGCTCCTCATACTGGGGCAGCCAGTGTGATGGTAGTCCCCCAGTGATACAGAGCTTTCCTATTGGGTTGGGCACAAGACATACCCCTGGCAGGACATTTGGGGCAACACAAGACCCTGGCCAGGCTAGTCCCCCACTTTCATTGGCCTTAAAAGAAGACAGCCTCAGATGCATACTGTAGGTCCTGTCCAACCTGCCAGGTCAGTGGGAAGTCAGGGAAAAAGTGCAAAGCTCCTCTGATCCCACTATCCCTCATTACCAACCCCTTTAAAAGGGTAGGCATCAACATCATTGAACCTTTGGACCCCAAAACAGCCCAAGTCAACAGGTTTGTCCATGCTACCGCTACCTAGAGGCAATTCCTCTGAGGTCAGTGACTGCATTTATGGTCACTAGAGAACCAATGAGGATCTTTACCCATATGAGATTCCCAGATGAGGTTTTGTCTGACAGTGGCAGTAACTGTGTCTGCATTCCTCAAGTCCATGTGAGTTGAGTGTGGTGTAACCTACAAGTTCACCACACCATATCAACCCCAAATCAATAGTCTTGTGAAGAGATTCAACAAGACCTTGAAGGGCATGATTATGGGCCTATCTGAACCCAAGAGGTATAAGTGGGATGTCCTCTTGTCATACCTTCTCTTTACCTACAGAGAGGTGCCACAGAAAGGAGGAGGTTTCAGTCCCATTGAACTCCTCTCTGGCCATCCTGTTGGGGGACCTCTGAGCCTTGTTAAAGAGGGGTGGGAGAAGGCTCCCAAGAAGACCCCCAGGACGTGGTCCGTTACATGCTGGCCCACGGCACACAAATGCATTTCTTCTGGCAAAAAGCTAAAACTAATCTTGAGGTCAGCCAAGAAGTAATGAAGGTCTGGTATGATGTGAAGGCTACTCTGGTGGAGTTTCAACCTGGCCAGAAAGTATGCGTCATGAAACCAGTACAGCCACAGGCTCTCCAGGGCCCCTGGACTGACCCATACGAGATCACTGAGTGCAAGGGGACCACCTGGTAGATTTCCAGACCCCTGGAACTCTCCTAATGGTGGTCCATGTGAACAGGCTCAAGCATCACTTTGAGAGGTCCGAGTGAGCATGCTTCTTGTGACAGATGAGGGAGTGGAAGAAGAGAGTGATCCTCTGCAAGAAAATGATGGGTCAGTGGATGGTGTCAGCCTCTCTACCACGCTGTCCCCAGAGCAGCGGGGCGACTATTACCAGTTGCTGGGCTAGTTTGCCTCACTGCTTTCCCTCACCCCTGGACTCACACATCTGTGCATCCATGATACTGACACGGAGACAGTCCCTCAGTAAAGAACAACATTTACAGATTGTCAGACAGGGTAAGACCCAGCATGATGGAGGAAGTCTCCAAGAAGCTGGCCTTAGATTTTGGCCACTAGAACTGCTGTCTTCTAAGCATCTGTTTTTAGCATCTCCAATAGCTTACAGATGGGGGCAACGACCAGCAACAATGTTTCCTTACAAAAAGCTTCAAACCCTATCAGTAATTGATATAGGACTACATTAATCACATATCATGTGCACCGATTTGTTTCTTTTATTTCTACAAAACTTATTTCTTCAACGTCTTTTAAATTTTCTGTGTTCCCCACTGCCTTTTGTAATTTTCCCAACTTCGTGATTCTCTGCTGTCTCTTTTCCTTGCTAGTCATCTATTTCTCTATTGTCTCTTTGCTTTGTGCCACGCGTTTAGTGACCCAAAATCTCCCTCCCACCACTCTCTCTCTACAACCACTTTTCAGACCTAAAACAGCATAAGGGGTTGTTACAGAGAAAAAGACAATGACTGCCTTACCTATTTTCATTTGAAGCACCAAATAGTTATTTCCTACTAAAGCTTCAGGTCATTTGACTATTTCCTCTTCACAGGTGATCTCTCTGATCACCCCTCCCCCATGCTGGGATTCTGTAGAGATCCCAAGACCAAGAGTCCATGATAGAACATTTTGAAGGGTTTCAAACTAAACAGATTTTCCGCACATTTCTGTGATAGAAATTTATGGAATCTGTGGGAAGACCCAATCTTCCTTCCACCCAACATTCCCTCAAGTCTCCCAATAAAAATTGTCTCTCACTTATGAGGGTAGACCTAGTACCTGCAATAGGAAACAGCCCAAAATGCAACATGGATGCATCACATTTCTCCACCTTAAACTGACCCTTTTTTTCCAATGTGGATAGCTCTAGATTTGGACCCTAGGTTTACCGACACCTATGAAAACCTTGTCAAGCTGCACATTTTTCAAAACTAGACACCTAGGTGTATCGATGTTCAGTTGACTTGGATGGGTCTCACCACATTTTTTAACCCAGAATCCCTTGCAAACCTGAAACTTTGACTAAAAAACACATTTTCCTCACATTTCTTGATAGAAAGCTCTAGAATCTGTGGTTAGCCACAGACTTCCATTCACATGGCATTCCCTGAAGTCTCCAGATAAAAATGGTACCTCACTTGTCTGGATAGAACTAGTGACCGCAACAGGAAATGGCCATAATCACAACAGGGACGCATCACATTTTTAAACTGAAAGGTGAGCTTTTTTTCCTGTGTGGGCAGCTCTAGATTTTGGACCTGAGCTCAGCTGACACCTACGGAAACCTCACCAATCTGTAAAAAATTGTAAACTTTTCACCTAGGGTTATCCAGGGTGGGCTGACTTGCATGGGTTTCACTATGGCCCAGATTTACAAAAAAGTGGTGCAGCGCGGTGACAAAATTTGCAGCGCTGCGCTACTTTTGAAATGCAGAGATGCACTGTATTTAAAAAAATACGATAAACCCCTGTGTTTCAACCTGCCCCTGCAATAAATTTAGCTGCCAACGCAGACATCCTTGCACCATAGGGCAAGGGTGTTTGAGTTGAGGGGTGTGATTGTTTATGTGCAGGAAGGTGTCCCTTCCTGCACATAAACAATCTGCAGTGGCAATTTGGCACTTCTATATGTCCTGCAGGAAGCAGCACACAACAAAGTACCAAACTGTAATTTTAGAATGAATGTTTGTAGGCAGAAAAGGACACCTTCATCCACATAATCAGTCCAAAATGCAGCACACATAGAAAAGACAAACACTTGGAGGAATAAAAGTATTCCTCCTCGCTGAGCCATGCTAACGCGACCCCTGGGTTAGCGTTAGTGTTTGGCGGTGCACATAAATCTGGGGCAGTGTCAAAAGCAATGGGTGCTGCGGTGGAATGCCCACAGCAACACCCATTGCACGCCCCTCTGCCACAAAACACTGCATCGGCGGGCCTATATTTACAGGGAGGCGCTAAGCCACAAAAAGTGGCTTAACTCCTCCTTGTAAATAAGGTGCAGTAAATGACACCACTGTAGTGTAAATAAAGTGACGCTCCGGTAGCGCTAGGGCCTTGTAATTCTGGCCCTATGTTTCTTACAAAGAATCCAGTGGTGGCTGGCATGTATTTAGAGTAGTAGGATGGACAAAGTACGGGTGACATTATAAAAAACTTACCTTCCTGACTTGCCAAAATGTCATCCTCACTTGGGTGTCTTCCCTCCTCAAAGCTCTGGACCCATGAAACTGTGCTACCTAATCCTACCGCTGAAAAACAAAATGGCAATAAATAAACTTTATTGCCATATTAGTTTTCAGCTGCTCGGGACTTTTTTTGTGGAGCAACGCTTCTCAACTCTTATGGAAGAGCCGCACCCGTCAGAATCCCTTGCAAACCATAAACTTTGACTATTAAACAAAATTCCTCATATTTTTGTGGTGAAAAGTTCAAAACTATGTGGGCGACCACAAACTTCCATCCACTTGGCATTCCTCCAAGTTTCTAGATATAAATGGTACCCCACTTGTATGGGTAGGCTTAGTAGCCGTGACAGAAAACAGCCCAAAATGCTACATGGACGCATCTCATTTTTCTACCGAAACCTGGCCCTTTTTTTCAAAGTGTAGCTCTAGATTTTGAACCCTAGACCAGCTGGCACCTTGGGACCCCGTAGCAATGCAAGAGGATGATAGATGGAGTGCTGAAACTCTTCAAACACTCACTCCAAACCACAGATCTGGGTTTAATCCATCGTTCCTTTGCTCACCATGCCACCCCAGTTTGGACCCGACCATATGCAAATTAGTCTTGTACCTGTTTCCCATGAAAATTACAGGCCAGATCCTCCCTGCACAGGAAACAAGCATCCTAGGACCTGTTTCAGGATATCACCCTTCATCAGCCAGGCTAGCTTGAATCCAATGGCACAGTGAACACAAGTCCCACGTCTGGGCATTCCATTCCCACTTAAGACAACTTTAGCAACACAAAAGGCTGAAGGACTGAGTGCTGAAACTTTTCAAACACTCATCCCCAGTCAAAGATCTGGTTTTAGTACATTGTTCTTTTGCTCACCATGCCACCCCAGTTTGGACCCAGCCATATGCAAATCAGTCTTAACTTGGCTCCCCATGGGAACAGTCGAGCCCAAACTGTCAGGCCAGGTTCTCCCTGAACCGCACAAAGCTTCCTAGGACCCACTTCAGGGTATCAACCTTCATTAGGGAAGCTAGCTTAAATCTAGTGGTACAGTGAGAACGGGACTCACATCTGGAAATATCCTTCCCACTTAGGGCAACTTTAGTAACAAAAAAGGATGATGGAAGGGGTGCTGAAACTTTTCAAACAGTCACTCCCAGGGATAGGACTGGGTTGAATCCTTCATTCATTTGCTCACAATGTTATCCCAGTTTGGATCCAGCCATAGACAAATCAGTCTTGACCCTGTTCTCTGTGGGAACAATCCAACCTGATCTGCCAGGCCAAGTCCTCCCTGGACTGGAATCAAGCATCCTAGGACTGGTTTCAAGATTTCACCCTTCATCAGCCTTGGTAGCTTGAATCCAGGGGCACGGTAAGCACAGGACCCATTTCTGCTCATACCCTTCCATTTTCAAACACTCACCTGCAATCACAGATCTGGGTTTAATTCATTCTTTTTTTGATCGCCATCCCACCCCAGTGTGGACCCA
This sequence comes from Pleurodeles waltl, assembly GCF_031143425.1. Lineage (NCBI taxonomy): Eukaryota > Metazoa > Chordata > Amphibia > Caudata > Salamandridae > Pleurodeles > Pleurodeles waltl. The sequence goes on from NC_090440.1 coordinate 917,083,550, forward strand.
GCCATATGCAAATCAGTGTTGACCCTGTTCCCCATGGGAACAGACTAACCCGAGCTACCAAGTCAGGACCTCCATGGACTGGAAACAAGCATCCGAGGACCATTTTCAAAGTATCACCTTTCATCGCCCAGGCTAACTTGAATCCAATAGCACAGTGAGCATGGGACACACGTCTAGGCCTACCCTTCCAACTTTAGCTACACAAAAGGATAATAGACGGAGTGCTGAAACTTTTCAAACACCCATGCTTAGTCACAGATCTGGGTTTAATCCATTGCTCTTTTGCTCACTAAGCAATCCCAGATTGGACCCAGCTATATGCTAATCAGTCTTGACCCTGTTCCCCATGGGATCAGTCTAGCCCAGACTGCCACGCCAGGTCCTCCCTGGACCAAACATAAGCATCCTAAGACCTGTTTCAGGATATCGTCTTTCATCAGACAGGATAGCTTGAATCCAATTGCATAGTAAGCAAATGGCCCACGTCTGGGCATACCCTTTCCAATTACAGCAACTTTGATAACTCAAAAGGATGATGGACAGAGTGTTGAAACTTTTCAAACACTCACAGCCTGTCACAGATCTGGGTTTAATCCATTGTTTGTTTGATCACCATGCAACCCTAGTTTGGACCCAACCATATGTAAATCAATGTTGGCCCTGTTCCCCATAGGAACAGTCCAGCCCGAAATGCCAGACCAGGTCCTACCTGGATCAGAAACAAGCATTCAAGGTCCAGTGTCAAGATATCAGCCAGGCTAGTTTGAATCCAGTAGCACAGTGAACACAGGACCCACATCTGGGAATACCCTTCCCACTTAGATCAGTTGTAGCAACACAAAAGGATGATTGACGGAGTGCTGCAACTTTTCAAACACTCACCCGCAGTCATAAATCTGAGTTTAATCCATTATTTTGCTCACCATGTCACCCCACTTTGGACCCACCCAGATGCAAATCAGTCCTGACCCTGTTCCCTCATGGGAACAGTCCCGCCCGAACTGCCAGGCCAGGTCCGCCCTAGACCAAAACAAGCATCCTGGGTTCAGTTTCAGAGAATCACCATTTATCAGCATAGCTATCTTGAATCCATTTGCACAGGGAGTACAGGACCTATGTATGGGCATGCAATTCAAAACTTAAGGAAATTTTAACAGCACAAAAGAATGATGGACACAGTGTTTAAACTTTTCAAACACTCACCTGTAGTCACGGATTTGGGTTTAATTGATTGTTTATTTTCTCACCATGCTACTCTAGTTTGGACCCGCCGTATGTAATTCAGTCTTGACCCTGTTCCCTTTGGGAACAGTCTAACCAAAACAACCATTCTAGGACTGGTTTCAGAATATCATCCTTCTTCAGCCGGGTTAGCTTGAATCCAATGGCACAGTGACCAATGGACCCACGTCTGGGCATATCTTTCAACTTTTGTCAAATTTAGCAACACAAAACGATGATCGACGCACTGCTATAACTTTTCAAACACTCACCCGCAGTCATAGATCGGGATTTAATCCATTGTTCTTTTGCTCATCATGCCACCCCAGTTTAGACCCAACTATATTCAAATCAGGCTTAACTCTTTTCTCCATGGGAACAGTCCAGCCCAAACTGCCAGTCCAGGCCTCCCTGGACCATAAACAATCATCTAAGAACAATTTTCAGGGTATCACCCTTCATCAGCCAGATTAGTTTCAATCCAATGGCACAGTGAGTATTGGACACACATCTGGAAATACCCTTTACTCTTAGGGCAACTTTAGCAACACAAAAGGATGATGTAGAGGGTGCTGAAACATTTTAAACACATGCCCAAGTCACAGATCTGGGTTTAATCTATTGTTCTATTGCTCACTGTGCTACCCCAGTTTGGACCCAGCAACAAGCAAATCAGCCTTGACCCTGCTCCCCATGGGAACAGCAAAGCCCGAACTACCAAGCAAGGTACTTCCTGGACAGGAACCAAGCATCCTGGGACCAGTTTCAGGGTATCACCCTTCATCAGGCAGGATAGCTTGATTCCAAAGGCACAGTGAGCATGAAACCCATGTCTGAAAATATGCTTCCCACTTAGGGCAACTTTAGTAACACAAAATGATGATAGATGGAGTGCTGAAACTTTTCAAACACTCACTCCCAGGGATAGGTCTCATCCTTCATCAGCCAGGCTAGCTTGAATCTAAAGGCCCAATGAGCATGGGACACACGTCTGTGCATACCCTTCCCACTTAGGGCAACTTTAGCAACACAAAAAGATGACGGATACAGGGGGTCATTCTGACCTCGGCGGTAAAAGGCGCTTACCGCCAGTAAGAAGACCGCCATAACACCGCCGCGGCCGCGGTAAACCGCCACGGTCATTCTGACCCGCAACTGGCAAACCGCCAAAAACCCGACATCCACAAAAGTCCACCACACCAAAGGTCAGCGAAAAACTGGCGATGACCAAACCTCCACCGTCACGCCAACAGAAAAACGCACATGCCATTCCGACCCACGAATCCACGCGGCGGTCTTTCAACCGCGGTATTCCATTGGCGGTACACACCGCCGCGGTCAAAATACACACACCCTTACAAAACACAACCACATTGGACAATTTGAAACTCACACACCTGATACACATACAAACAACACACCCACACACCCAATTGAATATAAAACACACACCCACATCACCCACAAACCCTTACGACCACAATAGCGACTGAAGGACAGAGAGAGACAGCACTGCTTAGAGTAGACCATCACACAGAGGCAAATCACAACATCACCCACACAATTACCACGCACAAAACACCATACACCACCACACACACCACACTCTACAACACATACACCACCCCTCACCTCATCCACACCACCCCATGGCACCCCAAAGACACCCCAGGTTCTCTGACGCAGAACTCAGGGTCATGGTGGAGGAAATAGTTAGTCTAGAGCCCCAGCTCTTCGGGGCACAGGTGCAGCACACCACAATTGCCAGGAAGATGGAGCTATGGCAAAGGATAGTCGACAGGGTCAACGCTGTGGGACAGCATCCACGCAATCGGGATGACATCAGGAAGCGCTGGAACGACCTACGGGGGACGGTGCGTTCCATGGTATCAAGGCACAACATTGCGGTGCAGAAAACTGGCGGCGGACCCCCACCTACTCCCCCAGAATTTACTGCATGGGAGGAGGAAGTCTTGCACATCCTGCATCCTGAGTGCCTCGCAGGAGTAGGCGGAGGAATGGACTCTGGTAAGTCAAATCTCCACTACTTCATTCCCCCCACCCCACCTGCATGCCAAATCATACCCCCACCCTCACCCCCACCCCCATCACACCAACTCCTTGAAAATGGCTCACCATCACAACCCACCCATCCCAAAACCCAGCCATGCATGCGTCCCCAAAGCATGAACACCCATCACCAAGGCATGCCCACTGCATACACACATCACCCCCACAAGCCACCGTCACAAAAGCCCCCACAAGTGAATGCCTGCACTTGGCCACACGGCCACCCACCCATTACACGAAATGCCACACACAGAAGCAATAACCATACCCTTATACCCCTGCAGGACCCGAACACCACCACAACGCCACGGAGGGTCCAGAGATGTCCATCCCACCCCCAGAAGAGGCCCCCAGTGATGACAGCAGCTCTGTCTCCCTGGACCCAGATGACCAGCCCAGCCCATCGGGGACCTCAGGACAGTCGGTTCCCCACAGACAGCCACAGGCTACAGCAGACCTAACCCCCTCTGGGAACACCAGCACAGCTCCCACCCAGCGGGCTCATGCCTCTGTCTCCAGGACACGTCAATCAGCGGTGTGTCCACCACTACAGGGCACCCAGGTTGACCCACCACCCCAACAACAACAGGGACCTGGGGGCAGTGGTAGTGGGCACACCGTCCAGGGGACAGAGGCCCAGGAACACAGGGGAACTGGGAGGGCTGCTGTGCGACGGGGGGGGACAGGCCCAGGGAACCCACACTCCAAGAGGCCCTCTCCTCCATCATGGGAGCATACCACCACTCCCAGGAGACGATGGCTACGGTACTGGCCAGGTTCCAGGAGATCCAGGAACTGCAGGAGGAACAGTACATGGGGTTCAGAGAGGAACTGAGGAACATTAGGTCCGCAATGGGGACCATCGTCGTGGCTCTTAACCAGATAGTCACCACATTGCGGGACCATGTGGCACCCCAAAGGGCCCCTGTCACTAGCCTAGACCAGGAACAGCCTACCACCTCCGCCGGCACTAGTGGACAGGAGGCCCCCACACAACGACAGGCCACCAGAACCCCACCTCCTGCAGAAGAAGAACCACCCCACAAGCGGAACCTGAGATCTCACAAGAAGACAGAGTAGGATGCCAAGACCCCCGCCAGCAAACGATACCCCCTGATGTCATCCCACTGTCCCACATTGTCACCCTGTCCAACCTGACACTGCCTCTGCTCCATCCTTCCACAGGTATATGGACAATGCACCTGTGAGACTGAGAACTGGACTCTGCCATGGACATTACTCCACCATCACCCATCACCGTTTTACAATCATGTACCTAAATGTAGCACTTTAATTAAATCACTTATTGCACTTAAAAAATCTGGAGTCTGCTTGTATTCTTAACAAATGTATTAGACATAACGGTGCAAAAATGTACAGTTACATTGTGATGACAACATACCACTGTCACACAGCTGTAGTCCATGGGCAAACAAAGCAGAAGTCACGCAGTGGGGCCTACAGCTCTGAAAAGGGAAGGGAAAGTCACAAATCAGTTAACAGGAACTGGGGGGAAACACAGACAGTAGAGAGGCAGGAGGCTTTAAGTAAAAGTAAAATGGCGTGGTTGATTCTTAACTGTGTGCTACTGAAAATACTGTTGTATCACTGTATCCCTGTTGTCTGTGTCGTCCCCGTCGTCTTCCTCCTCTTCACTCTCCACAGGCTCCACAGCTGCTACAACACCACCATCTGGACCATCCTCCGGCAGAAAAGGCACCTGGCGTCGCAAAGCCAGGTTGTGAAGTATACAGCAGGCCACGATGATATGGCGCACCTTCTTTGGTGAGTACATTAGGGATCCACCTGTCATATGCAGGCACCTAAACCTGGCCTTCAGGAGCCCGAATGTTCTTTCTATGATCCTCCTAGTTCGCCCATGGGCCTCATTGTACCGTTCCTCTGCCCTGGTCCGGGGATTCCTCACTGGGGTCAGTAGCCAGGACAGGTTGGGGTAACCAGAGTCCCCCAATAGCCACACACGATGTCTCTGTAGCTGTTCCATCACATACGGGATGCTGCTATTTCGCATGATATACGCGTCATGCACTGACCCAGGGAACTTGGCATTTACATGGGAGATGTACTGGTCTGCCAAACAGACCACCTGGACATTCATCGAATGATAACTTTTTCTGTTCCTGTACACCTGCTCACTTCCACTGGGGGGACCAAAGCCACATGGGTCCCATCAATGGCACCAATGATGTTGGGGATATGTCCAAGGGCATAGAACTCACCCTTCACTGTAGCCAAATCGCCCGCCTCAGGGAACACAATGTAGCTCCGAATGTATTTCATCAGGGCAGACAACACTCACAAAACCTTAGAAAACATAGGCTGAGACATCCCTGATGATATGGCCACTGTCGTTTGGAATGATCCACTTGCCAAAAAATGGAGTACTGACAGAACCTGCACCAGAGGGGGAATCCCTGTGGGTTGGCGGATGGGTGACATCAGGTCTGGTTCCAGCTGGGCACACAGTTCATGTATAGTGCATGGTCAAGTCTGTATGTAAGTATGATATGTCGTTCTTCCATTGTCGACAGGTCCACCAGCGGTCTGTACACGGGAGGATTCCTCCATCTCCTCGCAAGTCCCAGCGGACGGTGCCTAGGAAGGACAACATGGAGCACAGAGTTAACCAACCCACAGGTACGTTCACACAGCTTGCACAGTACACGATTCGCTATGCATTGAATGGCTTGTATGAGTGGCAATGCAAGGCCTAGGCCTGTGTGACGCAGTAGAAATTAAGCCATGTGGGCCCTTGAAATGGCGGCTGCCTGACCTGTGAAGTGTGACAATGGGATGTGAGGTCAATGCGCTGGCGTGGCACACCGTGGCGGTAGGCGGTCGAAGACCGCGGTGCTAAGCCGCATTGGTTAACATTGAACCCTATGGGTTTCAGGAGCCAATGACGATGTGCGCCGGCGGTCGCAGTACGCAGCGCCGCAGTACGCACCGCCGCAGGCGTGACCGCCATTTTCTATCTGATTAATCACTCGAGACCTGATCATCCACAGGAGAGGACCTATACTGCAAGTGCTGCTGTGACCTCGGTCTGGAAGTGACAATGGCTGCTGCGACTGGGGAAAGGGCCCCTGCCTTCACATCTGAGGAATTGGAGAAACTTGTTGATGGGGTCCTCCCCCAGTATGCGCTACTCTACGGTCCTCCAGACCAACAGGTAAGTACACAGGGAGAACGTAGTATGGGCTATGCCTGTGTTGAGTGGGGTGGATGTAAGAAGGTGGGGAGGTGAGAGAATGAGGAGTGCAACGCACGACAGATGAGAGCATGTGCCACATGGCAAGGTTGGGGAGGGGGGGCCACTCACATCGACCATGCAGAAAAGTGATGATATGTCTTTTCCCACCCTGTACATGTCACATAGGTCAGCGCCCATCAGAAGATCGAAATTTGGCATGCCATCGCCAAGGACGTCCGGGCCCTGGGGGTCCACAACAGACGGGGCACACACTGCCGCAAGAGGTGTGAGGACATCCACCGCGGGAGCAGAAAGACCGCCGAGGCTCTGCTGGGGATGGCCTCCCAACGTAGGAGGGGTGCCAGCCGGCAATTGACCCCCCTAATGTCCCGGATCCTGGCGGTGGCCTACCCTGATTTGGATGGGCGCGTGAGGACATCACAGCAGACACAAGGGGGTGAGTATCAGCACATTCTGCTATATTAGAGCACAGTGGAGGTGTCTGGGTGGGGGAGGAGGGCTGTGGCTATCTCTAGGCCAGGGCGCATTCTGTAGGCTAGGCCCCTCTGTTAGGCATGGCCCTGTGCCCCCGCCCCCACCTCTGTACGGTGCTAAGTACAGCTATCCATGGTCCGGCCTCACCTATGTGTGCATTTGTCGTCCATAGACCTGTAGGCCAAGTCACAATAATTGAGTAGTGTACCCCGAGTGCGCGGCGTAGTGCTGGGGGCTTCTGTGTCTGTCCTCTCCGCCAACGGTGCCGCCAATGCATGCACTCAACATGTCTTTCTTTCTTCTCCCCCCCCTTTTTCTTGGTTTTCCTGTTCATGTGTGCATTAGCATCATCAGGCGGAGAAGTGGCATCAGCGCACGAGGGAGCTGCATCATACAACGACTCCGAGTACACCAGTGAGACGGAGGGCGAGGGGAGCTCCACAACGGGGACCCGTGGAGACGTCAGCGACACCGACACGTCCTCGGAAGGGAGCTCCCTTGTGGTGGCGGAAACATCCGTGCCCACCGCAACAACAGGTACAGCCGCCACCCAGCGCACCAGCCCCGCCCTCCCAGCAGCCCCTCAGCGTTCGCCCCATGCCCGCTCGGCCAGGAAGCCGGCCATCTCCTTCGCCCCAGGCACCTCAGGCCCTGCCCCTGTCACCCCTGCTGCCCTCAGTGAGGAGGTCATTGACCTCCTGAGGACCATCATTGTTGGGCAGTCTACCCTTTTGAATGCCATCCAGGGTGTAGAGAGGGAGGTGCATCGGAGCAATGCATACCTGGAGGGCATTCATTCGGGTCAGGCTGCCAATCAGCGATCGTTCAACGCTCTGGCCTCAGCACTGACCGCAGCAATTGTCCCTCTGTCTAGCCTCCCCCCTCCAACTTCCTCCACCCAGTCCCACTCCCCTGTTCCTCTGCCTATCCCAGCCACACCTACAGACCAGCCTGCACACACCTCAACACCCAAGGGCAGCTCATCCAGACATAAGCACCACAGATCACACAAGCATTCACCCAAGCAACATCCACATGCAGACATGCCAACAGCCACTGCCTCCACTGTGTCCCCCTCTTCCTCGTCTCCCTCCTCCCTCCCTGTGACGTCTCCACTCACACTTGCATGCACAACATCTTCAGCCACCACCTCCATCACCAGCCCACCCACCAGAACAATCCGCACACGTGCAGTCACCACCCCCACTACCATTTACACGCCCCCTGTGTCCTCTCCCAGTGTGTCTGTCACCCCCTCTTCCAAACCACACAAACGCAAGCAGCCACACACCCAACAGCCATCCACCTCACGTCAGCCTCCAGCCCAAGCACCTGCACCCAAAGACACCAGACTTCACACTCCTACAACCACATCCTCTTCCTCCACTCCCATACCCACTACACCTAACCGTCCCTCTCTTTCCAAATTACTTTTCTTTCCCAAACTTGACCTCTTTCCTACAACTCCCCCACCCCGTCCATCTCATAAGACTGCAATCAGCACCTCAGCCACCACCAAACCAGGACCTATCAGGACTGTTGTCCAAGGACATTGGAGTCCCCCACCCTCAAGGGCAACTACTCCGGCTAGGAGCCAAGGCACGGCCAGCCCACCCCCGGAAAAGCAGCCAAAAATTAGCAGTGCCCGGTGCGAGAGGCCACGGACACCAGGAACCGAAATCCCTACCCTGGCTCCGTCTGGAAGTGGGGTGCCACCTGGCACACCGCCAAAGGTGTCAAAGGGCCACAGACGACCAGGGAAGGGTGGGAAGGGCAGCACGCCCGACAAGTCCGGCAGCAGGCCAGCTGCCCAGGAGTGCCCCACCAGCCACCTCCCAGGTGTGCAGGAGGACACCCAGAGGCCTAGTACGGCAGCCCAGGAGGGCCCAGCAAGACAACGGACAAATGGGCAGGAAGGCCCCGCCAGCCACATGTCAGGTGGCGAGTGACACCCATGCCTGGGCCGGAACCGCTGAACTGGGCCCTTCCACTCAAGCACCGCTGAACTGGGCCCTTTCACTCAAGCACCGCTGAACTGGGCCCTTTCAAACAAGCACCGCTGAACAGGGCACCGCCGTCTCAAGCACCGCTGAACTGGGCCCTTTCAAACAAGCACCGCTGAACTGGGCACCGCCGTCTCAAGCACCGCTCCGCTGGGCCCTTCCTCTCAAGCACCGCTCCGCTGGGCACCGCCGTGTCAAGCACCGCTCCGCTGGGCCCTTCATCTCAAGCACCGCTCCGCTGGCCCTTCCTATCAAGCAGCGCTCCGCTGGGCCCTTCATCTCAAGCTCCGCTCCGCTGGGCCCTTCCTCTCAAGCACCGCTCCTCTGGGCACCGCTGTGTCAAGCACCGCTCTGCTGGGCCCTTCATCTCAAGCACCGCTCCGCTGGGCCCTTCCTCTCAAGCACCGCTCCGCTGGGCACCGTCGTGTCAAGCACTGCTCCGCTGGGCCCTTCATCTCAAGCACCGCTCTGCTGGGCCCTTCCTCTCAAGCACCGCTCTGCTGGGCACCGCCGTCTCTGAACTGCTCTGCTGGGCCCTTCATCTCATGCACCGCTGGCCCATTGGCAGGGCCTGATCTGTGTTGGGCAGGGCTTCATGAAGCACTCTGGCCACCATGCCTCCTCCATGACCAGTGGAGTCTGTAATCCACCAGATGGACTGTGGCTTTGCACTTCCCAGGATGGTACAGAGGGCAAGCCACCCACTGTAGAGACTTGAGAGACTGTGGCTTTGCACTCTCCAGGATGGTACAGTGGGCAAGCCACCCACTGTAGAGACTTGAGAGACTGTGGCTTTGCACTCCCCAGGATGGTACAGTGGGCAATCCACCTACTGTAGAGACTTGAGAGACTGTGGCTTTGCACTCCCCGGGATGGTACAGTGGGCAAGCCACCCACTGTAGAGACTTGAGAGTCTGTGGCTTTGCACTCCCCAGGATGGTACAGTGGGCAATCTACCCACTGTAGAGACTTGAGAGACTGTGGCTTTGCACTCCCCAGGATGGTACAGTGGGCATGGAGGCCCCTCGTGGATGTGGCTGAGGTGCCCCCCCTTCCCTTCCCCCTGAGGTGCCTGTAGTTTTATCATCTGATGCCCCAGCAGTGTTCTCTCCAATGGAATCTGGTCTCGTGTGTGGGCTTTGCCCATGTGTTTGTGCACATTGGCCCACGAACGATGGAACTTTTCCAAAATGTGCAGGACTTTTGGCCTATGTATATATTTTTAATTATGTTCTTTATTTGCTATATATATTTCATATTTCACATTACTTCATTTGTGCTATAATATACTTCTATTTTAATGATCATTTTATTTTGTCTTTGCATCCTTCCGGGAGGTTTGGGGGGTGTCACTTTGACGTGTTGCTCTGCATTGGTGTGTAGGGACTTGGAGGGGGGGATGGGGGGGGTTGTGGGGGGGTATAGTGTATGTGTGTGCCCGTAACCTTTTCTCCTCCCCCCTCCCCTGTGTCGTAGCTGCAGTACTCACCGTTGTCGTCTGCGCCGGCGTTCGTGCTCCTGGTAGATGAGCAGGTAAACAATAGCTGGTAGGATGTTTAATTCGGGTTCCATGCTGTTCTGATTCCTCGTGGAGTGTATAGAGGTGAGCGTTTTCCCGTTCGTAGTCTGTTTCCGGCGTGTTTTTATCGGCGGGGCTCCCGCCCCGGAAAAGGTGGCGGATTGGTGAGTTGTGATAGGGTGGGCGGTACATTGTCTGCCGCCTGCCTGTTGGCGGTGACCGCCGCGCTGTTTGTTTGTCCCGCCGTGGCGGTCGGAGTGTTAAAGTGGCGGGCTGTGTTGGCGGTTCCCGCCAGGGTCAGAATTCCATTTTTTTGACCGCCTGCCTGTTGGCGGGTTGGCCGCCGCTTTATCACCGACCGCCAGGGTTGGAATGACCCCCACAGAGTTGAAAATTTTCAAACATGCACCCCAAGCCACAGATCTGGGTTTAATCCATTGTTCAATTATTCACCATACCACCTCAATTTCGACCAAGCCAAGTGCAAATCAATCTTGACCCTGTACTCAATTGGAACAGTCCAGCCCAAACTGCCAGGTCAGGTCCGCCCCCACAGCCAGAAACAAGCATTCTACCATGGGTTGCAGAATATCACACATCATGAGTCAGGCTAACTTGAATCCAATGACAGAGTGAGCACAGGACCCACGCCTGGGAAAACCTTTCCCACTTAGAGCAACTTTAGCAATACAAAATGATGATGGACAGAGCGCTGAAACTTTTCAAGCACTCTTCCCCAGTCACAGATCCTAGTTTAATCCATTGTTCTTTTTCTCACCATGTCACCTCAGTTTGGATCTAGCCATATGAAAATCAGTCTTGATCATATTCCCCATGAGAACAGTCTTGCCCGAACTGCGAAGCCAAGTCCTCCCTGGCCCATATTGTCAGGAAAACTATTGCCAGTGTTGTTAAGTTCTTCCCTCAACAAAAACAATTCCCCTTTTCCTTGTACCCACGTTGGTTGCAGCAGCGTCCTCACTCCCGGTGGCTCTTGCGGAGGCTGTTCTTAGAACTAGCTTCTTTAGGTTTAACTGCCACTCAAGAAGGTGGCCGCCAATCTTTGTGAGGTCAGCGCTCTAGTGTTTCTACCTTAGCCTGTTGCTGAAGCTTCCCTCCAGCTGTTTTGCTCTGGGAACTGTGCACTTCAACTGTCATCCTGAGGAGAATGAGCAGTGTTCCTAAGGCACTTCGTTTCATACAGAATTCTTTCCGTTTTGAGTAATTAATAATTTTTCTTGTTAAGGTGTGCACACCAGCTACTTTTTCCCTTTTGGCACAGTGCAGCACACATGCAAAGTCGGAAAAGAAAGGAGAAAGAAAACTATTTTTCTTTTAACACCTTCAAATGACATTAACTTTTGGCGCAAAACCATGTCTACTTTTGTTTATAGATACCGTTTTGCATCAAAACACCCATGTGCCACCCACTCGGTGGAAAGTAAATTAGGAAAAAATATTTTGTGCTGGTTAGGATGACTTTTGTGACTCGAATCCAGTGAAAAATGTTTATAAATCTCCCCCAAAGTGCCCTCTGTTTTCTCAGGCTGCAGAAAGCCGGCCAATGTGTAATTGCAATTGTAATTGTATTTATATAGCACTTACTACCCCTGACGAGGCATTGAAGCGCTTTTCAGTGAGTAGCAAACTACTCCGGAACCCAAAAGGATTAGTGGTGGATTAGTATAGAGAAACATGAGTACAGTATTAGTATTATTATAGGGAGAAATGGGTTAAATTGAGCAGAGGACATGTCAGTCTGTTAGGTGGTTTGTGAACAGAGTAATGAAGGAATAGGGGAGGGAAAAACCCAGAAGTGCTAATCAGGTGATTATAGTAGTAAAATGAGGTTTGAGATAACTAACGAGGGAAAAATGAGAGAGTATTTAGTAGGGTTGTTTGGGAGATCATAGTAGTAAACTGAGGTTTGTGGTAAGCCACGAGAGATAAAGGAGGGTAGAGCTCAGGAAGGGTTATTTTGGAGATCATAGTAGTAGAAAAGGGTTGGGATGAGTCAGAGAATGGAGCTAGAGAATAGATTGATAGAAGTATAGGTAGGTTGATGATAATGGTGAGTCCAAATAAAAGTCCCTTACAGAAGAGATAAACAGGACATAGCATAATTACACAGTACTTTGTGCTGCTCCCAACGTGAAAAAAGGCAGGACAAAGAGGCAGAACTGAGGACTAGCAAGCAAGGATTTTTGAAGGACACTACAACTAACAAATGAAAACGCTGGAACTGACGCTATAGTATACTTCAAAGTATACAGCAGGCCAAACGCTAATGCTCCACCTAAAAATGTGCAAGCGATTGGCTCCTATCTGTCCGTGGAGCATACATCAGGCTGACCTTTCAGGGTTGTGATGCACCCCGCTTGATTTTTCCTTTCCTGGGCACACTTTTGTCTTTTTACTGCCCTTCCATTGATACTGCCTGATTCGGGTCACAGACTATTTACTTTGTCCGTGACCTGAAAAACGATTTCCCAGACGTTTTAATACTGCAAGGTTTTAAACCAGAAAATATGAGGTATGTGGGGTGTATTTTTATCATTATGAAAAATGGACCCCTCTATTAAACAAGCCATATAAAACCAATATAGAACGTAATACATACACCCCGTCGCTCTAGACAGTTCACTATGGTACCAGTGCTATTGAAGTTTCAGTAATAGGTGCCCTTGTGAAGAGTGGGGCACCATTTAGCACCTTACTCTGAAAAGTATAATTTCTGTCCTGAAATCTCTACATTGAGCATCACTATCAATGACAAACATTCTGCACCAAGTGTAGCATTTTAACATACAGAATCCGTATTTATACAATCCTTATTTTGAAATATGAAATATACAGTATGTAATGATTACTAGAGGACACATTTTATAGACAGTGAAGCAAAGGTGCCTCCTCTAAGCAACTAGGGAAATAGCGGAATGTGCAGAATAAAATCTTGGGTGCTTGTTTTACATTTAGATCGGCCTTCACATTTTAGAAATGGTTTCACGCTAAAATTTTATGATTAAAGTGGACATTGGCTTCAGAGAGCTTTTAAAGTGATATGAATCATGGGCCATTTGTATTTCACTTTTTTGGTAAATGAATATTTATTTAAGTACAGAACTTGCCTCCTCATTCCCACCCACTTCCTTGTCTTGGGCCTTATTAATGTAAGGTGTGTGCATCTAGTAAATCAGCAACTCACTGTCCGTCTTATAGAAAAAAAGTGACCTGGGTCCTAATTGTGGAAGGGTCTGCTCACTATGTGCAGAACCCACGCAAACATAACTCCTGCTTTGAGGGCTGGCCTTTCCACGGACAGCGCTCCGGGTGAAACTCGTTCTCCTCCATCTCTTCTATTGACGATCCTAGCAGAAGGCCATTTTAGATCACAGTTCAGGTTCTGGCTGATTACCTTCTACAGTGACAGACCTGTATACACACATTCTCCTTATCACTACACTTGAATCACCTAATCTGAGAGCCCATTGGAGAGGGAGAGAGGGAAATGGATAGAGGCTAAGGAAAGCAAACAAAACAATTTCATTTTGTAGACATTATGGAAAAGGTCAAGTGCACCTGTGGCCTGCAGCCAAGCCCTATGTCAAAAACACCCCAAGGAAACCTAACCCCCATACAGGCATCTAACCCTCTCTGCGCACAGCCTTTTGTCACATGCAGTGTGTGGTTGGAAGCAGGACTTGACTTGCAGCCAGGCCCTGCTTCCAACTCCCTACAGTTAGTCATCCATGCGCAACGGTGTGGTGGCCACAGGGCTTTGACTGCACCATGCCTTGTGTCCAAAGCCCCAGCAGGCTGCTAACCTCACACTGCTCACAGCCTTTGGTGTATGCAGCTAGGGTTGGCCTTTAGGCCCCGGAGACAGCATCCTTCCCTGGGGCAAAACATAAATATTAGGGGGAGAGAGTGTACATCCCCTGCCTCGATCCTTAGTTGGCCCCAGGAGCCCCATCCCCAGGGCCAGTTCCAATGAAAAAGTGAGGTGTCTCTCCCAAAGCCATAAATCGCCCCAGGGACCCTAGCCTAGAGCAAATACAATTGAACTGGGATCAGGGCATGCAACCCCCTCTCCTCGAGCCTTATTAGGTGCCAGGGTCCCTAATCCCTGGCATCAAATACAATAAAAAAGGGAAGGTGGGTCACGCACCCGTTCCCCAAGTCTTATTGGATCCTGGGGATCCCACCCTTGGGGCCAAAATCAGGGTGCAGCCCCCTCCAAAGCCCTAATAGGTGACAGGGACTCCATCCCCTGGGACCAATACAATGAAAATGGGAAAGGGGCCACATGGTTCCTCTCGCAGAGCCATACTAGGCCCTGATGACCCCAACCCCAACACCAAATATAATCAAAATGGGGAGTGGGGCCAGACTGCTCTCCCTCACTGAGCCTTATTAGACCTCTTGGACCCCACCCCCGGTGGCATACATTTTTTTTATAAGGGGAGGGGGCATTTACCCCCCTCCCAGAGCCTTCTCAGGCCATATGAACCCAATTGCTTGGGCTGTCTATTTTTTAAAAGGGGATCAGGGCCACAAGGCCCCCCTCCATGAGGCTCTTTTGACCCTGAGGAACCCATCTCACAATGTGATGCTCTCTAGGCTTTATTAGTATTAAGGGGTTCCTATCCCCCAGGGCTGAATTACATTAAAAGGAGATGAAGGGCATTGTGGCCCCCTAACTCAAGTCTTGCTAGGCCCTTGGGCCCCATTCTCCAGAGCTGAGTAATTAATAAAGAGAGAGCAGAAGGGCAGCCCTCCTCCCTGAGCTTAATTAGGCCCCAGAGACCCCATACCCTAGAGGCCAAAATTTAAATAAGAGAAGAGGGGGCTGTGGGCCTTCCTCTTAAAGTCTTATTAAGCCCTAGGGACCCCATCTTCTGGGGCTTGATTTTAATATAGGTTGGTGCCCCAGTGCCCATCCAGGACCGTGGGGGGAGCTCCTGGGCCCCCGCTGCACCAGCCGGCTTCCAGCATGGTAAGGGAGCAAAATATTGTTCTTCTTTCTTGCCTTCATCACTGCGGGCAGGGAAACACAATACAAGTCTGTTCCCAGCTGGCATGAGCATTTTTAAAGTTCTTGCTCACTGGGAGCAGACTTTGGGGCTGATCACAAGTTTGACGGTCCATGGTCTCGGCAGCGGTCTGACCGCCGTCGGCCTGGCAGTCAGACCACCGTATTATGATGCATGCGGTTCCACAGACGAAAGGCCTCTCTGGTCCCGCCAGCACTGTCAGGCAGCACAGGCCACCACAGTGGCAAGATAGGCCAGTGGGACCATAGAAGCCAGTGTTTCCAACAGAGCCATTATGATGTTGCCTTTCGCTGACGTGACTGTGGCTGTCCAAATACCTTGTCCCAGCTGGCAGAAACTGAGATATTAAAGGAAGGAACTCACCTTCAGGAAGCGTCACATGTCCTGTGCTGCCATGGACCCGATCATACAGGTCCTCCTGCTGCTTATAGATGGAGCACAAAATCCACAGAGAGGTGGATGCAACTGACGGTAAGACCACACACCTACCTGTGTTCTGAAACTTAGCAACAGATCGATGCGCTGCCATCCAACTGGTATGTGGGTTACACTATGTGGATCAAGTACACTTTTTTGTCTACCAGGTTGGATTTGTTCGCAACAAATGACCCATACACTGGCACATGGTGCCTTCTTTGGGCAGGTCATTGACACTGCACCACCACACTCCAGGAATGCGTCTGCTCATCCCAGTTTCAGGGACAGTGAAGTGTACAGAACATTGTGTCACACAACAGTAACGCCACATCAACATTACACATAATTAAACACACACCCTCACATTGCTCACATGCCATGGCCTGTCATAATAATGAAGACACATATGTATGGATGTGTCACTTAACCCAAACATACCTTATGGACCCACACATATCACCCACATTGCAACACAATGTTAGGTCAATGGGATGCACAATATTTTGTGAGACAAATATCGAAAGCTCACAATTTAAACAATACCTGTACAATAAGGATGGTGGCATCAGGGACTCTCCAAGAAGGAAGCTGCCCTGGGACACATTTCACTTTGCACATGACCCTAAAACATCATTTGAACAGGAACTGGCCCTCCATGTATCTTAGGGACATCCAATAGTAGAGGCAAGTGACATACCAATCTGCCAAATGTGTAAGTGCATGTCAAGAAAGCAAATACAACAGCAACAGCATGGGTCACACATGTAGATGAAGATGAAGTAGCTAGAAGGTACACACATGAAAATGGACAAATGGTCAGTCAAATGTATAGGAAGGTAGCACAATTGAACACCATGTGTGGACAACAGGAAACTCTAGCTTGCACACATGAGATAAAGATTTAGCACAATACATGTTGACATTGGCCAAGACCAAGAGGAAATACTTTCCTTATCAATCAATACACAATGCATTGACACCTGAATTGGATTACCACCCACATATCCATACAAGGAGCATCTACCCTTGTACTGGAGGACACCAGCACTGCCCATAATGTCAGACCTTGACACCCACGGTAAATGGATCAGCAACCAGGGTGAAACACACACAACTGTAGGCATACAACACAAATTACTCAGGGACATCAAAAAGGTATAAAAGTAATGGCAGGACAAATGTGTACCTTAAAAATAACATCTTGAAAAATATGATGATCAAATGCCATTGGCCAGTCCATAGCAAAGTCCATGCACAGTACTGTGCACCAGCTTGACTCTGATCACTGCCAGAGAACCACTCCAGAAAGATCATCAAGTGGGCATGCAGGCACCACAGGGATAATTTTTGGATGGGGTGAGGTCGTATTTGGGATGGGTGGGCTTGGGTTTGGAAGGGGTGGTCTTCAACTTTGGGGGGGTTGACTTATTCTTAGGAGGGGTAGTCTTTTCCTTTGGAAGGGTGGACTTCTTTTCAGGGTGGAAGTGGTATGGCTGCTTTGGGTGGAGGCAGGTGTGACAGGGGAAGACTTGGATGTGGAAAGGATGTGGGTGTTGGTGTCTGGGGGTATGTTGGGTATGGTAGATGTGTCAGTGGGTGTTGGGCTGGTACTCTGGGTATGGTGGTTGTGATGTGTGGGTTAGTGGGGGTACTGTCTGTGGGAATGGTAGTTGTTGTGGTGTGTGAGTGACAAATGATTGCTTGCATGCTGGTGTGTCTTGTAAGGTTTGTGTTCATGTGTGCCGCTTGTGTGTGTTGAGGTGGTCGTGTACGGATGGGTCTGTATGCTTTGGACAGGTAGGGGAATAGGGAAATTGGATGGGGAAGAGGTAGGTGGTTGGGGGAGGGTTATGGGGATGGATGGCTGCTGTCAGAGAGGAGGTCAGAGACTGAAAAGATCTCCATAGGCCAGATATGGCACTACGAATGCCTTCCAGGTATGCAACCATCTGCTGGAGCTGGCTGCCTTGCACTTAGATGGCATTCAGAATGGCATTCTGACCCACTGAGATACTCCTCAGGAGGTCAGTAGCCTCCTTACTCAGGGCAGCAGGGGTAACAGGAACAGGGGGTGAGGGGCCTTGGGCAAGGAGACACCCACCCTGTTGGGTGAGCGGCCACGGCCAACTGGATGGGGAGCAACAGGGAGGGTGGTGATGGAACTTGGGGTGGAGGACAAGGCTGGAACAGGAGCAGATCCTGATGGGTATGCTACCACTAGGTATTGGTCACTGAAGGAAGAATCTAAAGATGATGACGTGGATCCTGTGTCCTCTGTGGAACTTCCCTCACCCTCTGGGCTACTGGGTCCCTCCATGTCGATTGTGTTATGACTGGAGGTAGAGTGGTCAGCTGCTTTCCCATTTGGTTCTGCCCTGTTTCCTCCACCTTCCTGGGGTGATGCTGAAATTACAAAGACAAATATGGTCACTACATGTTCCTGATCACACTTGAACAACAGCTGTGATTAGCAAATATTAACATGCCGTACACCCATGGAAACAGCCATGTCACACTGGAAAAAATTAACAATGGTCACTTCACTATATGTACATTGTCTAAATGGCCTCATGAATGTTGCACTAATGTTGCTCAGATAGAGAACACATCTTGCACAGAAATGGACACTGGAGACAAGTTGGGCAAAATGTCAAGAAGATTTATCTACAAACTCCACACCACAATGAATCAGCTAGCCCCAGGGATATCACCTCTCTTGGTTGGAACTATGGACAATACCATACTCTGCTTGCATCAGCAGACGCCAATAGTCCTTTGAATGTTGTAGAGGCACAGTGTTCGTAAGTACCTATAGAAGGCCCTTAACATGTTGCTCAACGTTCTGGCATATCACTGTCTCATTTTGTCATTAAACACAGATTCCCTTGGATAAATGGTTGTACACAATCACATATGATTCTCACATTACTGCAAGTCACTCCCTGATGCATGTCAAACCTTGAGCAATGAACCTTCACCATTTAACATGTGCTACGCACTTTGCTAAATGATTCTTCATCAATGGCATGGAAATGCACATTGTGGGTAAAAACTGTAGCCCTGCCTGTAATGTCCTTCAGTGCTACTGCAATTGTACATGCCCAATCACATGCAATGATGGGTGAGGGTATGTGTGAGCCACTAATCAATGGTGACAACTCATGTCTGTGACACCACATGAACTGTAGCCACATAACATAGGTCCAATTCCAAGCACATGTCGGCATGGACATATTTGGGGGGAATTGATCTTCACCCCATGAAGACAGGTAGACCATGCATGAAACAGCAGTGAAAATGATATGACAAAAGTGAAAGGTACACATACTAACATGTAGGCACAATCAATGATGGCAACTGTTATGTCACAAAAATCTTGTCACTGGACATTCACTACTTACCAAAGGAACTTATTGACCTGTGACTGCACCCGAAGAGCAATGTTTGCTCTGTCACATGTATGATGGCCACATTCACAAGACAGAAAGTAGTGAGGCACCACCACTCGTGACACACTGAAGACAAGTGGCCTGTGAGAGACAGATGCCAATATATTCACTTGCGCAGGCAAATGGCTGAGGACAGTGATCTATTACTTCATGCTATTTGGGCTATCATGCTGAAGAGACAAGGACTGTTGTGTACAAATTGCACACACAATAACAAAAACATGACTTGATTGATTACTGGACTCAGCCATGTGCAGGGCCTGGAGAGATAATTGGTTGTGGACTGTATTTGTTTGTGTCCTAGGTCACTGGGCTAATAGGTAAGGCACATCAGCATTCACTATCTTCCATACCTACAGAAACAATTACTCATCTTGCGTGTCACACATAGCCCATCCCCAATCTTCAGTGGGAGGTGGCAGAACCTAGCACATCAACTTGGCAATGTAAAAGGCAGGAATATACCCTGGACTCGCCCCCTTACAGCGGCTGTGCTCCCCTCAAACACCCATCATACGTAGGGTAGGCCACAGCCAGAATGCGGCCCATTAGAGGGGCCAGGCTTCGATGTGCACCCCGCTCACATTGGAAGAACAGCCCCAGCTGGACCTCTGCGACTTATGGGCCCAGAGTCTCAGGTCCTCCCACCTCTTCCGACAGTGGGGTCTCTGCCAGCTATGGACCCACAGTGTCCGCACCTTTTGCACAAAGGCTCACTAAATCCCCTTCTTCTGATGGGCATTGACCTGTATAGGTCCAAGAGACAAATCAAAAGGTTACAAATACCGTTTTTTGACCAACTGTTTGTGTCACACACATTCCTAAAAACACTAAGCACATATATTTGTAATTTTCAACACATCGCAAGTGTAAAGCACATATGCTGATAAGTACAGGGACATGACTACACATGTTTGAATTCACCCGCAGAATAACCCACTACCCTGCTCATGGCCTACACTGACTAAGCAAGCCTACTGACATCATGTAGCCGAGCCTCAAGCAACATGTACTGTGATGTGAGCCACAATGAAACAACACAACACACCATTGTGACCTTCTGAAGGTTAAACTCCTTGTGCCTAAAGGGACAGCTACATTTACATTCTGCAACATCGACTCACTGCATACAGTCCCTACATGTGCATGTGTGGACACGTGGCCTAAACAATGTAGACTCATGCCACTTCAGAGTGGCTTTGTGTGGTATGTACTTGTAGCACAGACCACACTTTTGACCATATGTGGCAAACCTACAGAGACTGCATCCGACATACAAAGGTATGTTTGGTATGATTGTTTGCATGTAACCAAGATAATGAGTCAAAATACGTGCCCTCCCCTAACCAACCAACTATCTGCACTGTAGCTTTGCCACTTGTGCAATACATCTAGACTGGAGAAATATGGTCTATATAAAGGTAACAGCATAGCTGTGGGAGTAAGGGATCTGCCATATTCATAAGTCAATGATAAACATTGATGATGCAAAATGCACATATGTACTAGGTCAGGGACTTAACTCAGTACCCATTCCTAATATAATCAATGGACAAAGGCCTTCAGGCCAAGTCTTGCTATTGTAGGTTTGTTTTGACCATATACCAGGATCTTCAGGTCTACAGGGAGTGGGCACATTGCCACAGTTGTGTAGTCACAGTAACTCTACCCCAGTCCCAACTATGTCCGTATTGGGAGATACGTTTGCCAGGCCATGGTCTCTGCAGGCTGGGTATACAGAACCTACATGATACACACATTTCCATCACTTCCATGCATGACAGTACATCATGTGGCCATCATCAATGTGGCTTGTGTGGCACTCTGAAGAGCACAGTGAGTTTTTATATGCTTTTCATATAATAGTTTTGCAAGGACAGATATGGGCTGAAAGATAACTGGCACTATACACCTTGCTTGCAAGATCCTTAGATGACACAGAGAGTATACATATTTAGCTCATGCTGTTATACACATATATGTTGTTTGACATTTACAACCATCATATCCAACAATGTGACATTGTATGGCTGTGAAGTCTCCTTGCCTAGATATATGAATGCAACACAAGGATGATCTAGGCCTTAACACACATCACACAACACAGTGTCAATGTGCAATACATAGAGTACTTTGCTACACTACCTTCACACTGTGCATCCCATTTATGCCACTCAAAATTTGACAGCAGGCACACAAAAAATCTAACTGCCACACAAAGGCACACTTTGTAGCTTGTCAGGAGGGAGAGGATGGTGTTTACCAGAGTGAAATATGCCTATGACATTCACCTGCTCCTCTGGCAAGCCATAGAGCTGATCACACAGGGGAAGGACCTCTTTCACCAGCTTCTCCAGCTCCTCTGGAGAGAAGGCAGGGGGCCTTTCACCTGCTTGGCGTGGCATGATTGCTTCCACAGGCAGCACACAGCATATGAAGTGGTGGAGGTATTGATGGCAGCAGTGTCAGGAGTCAAGTGAGTGAATTTGAAAAATGTGGGGTACACATATGCCACATACGTGGTCATCACTGCTGACGGGCACAGCTATTGTCCCATGACCATCACAGGTAACAATGTTTGTCTGCTGCAGTCAAAACCACCCACTGCACGGACAACTTTGGCTGGATGGCATGAGCGGTTCATAATGTCCAGTGAAGAAGGTCAAGCATTCACCATTTTGGTGGTAGGCTGTATAGTATTGGGCCCTGCTAAATGCATCACAACCCAAATATATGTGCCACTGACATCCTAATGCAGCCTTGTTGTATAGGCTTCTTATAGAAAAGTCCTACTTTTTGCCCTGGCCACCCCCAAACGTTTTGGACTGATACTGGTGGTTACTGACTCTTGGCTGTACCCCGGGTACTGCTAACTACTACCAGGGTCAGTGCTCTGTCTAAAGCGGATATGCAAATTGGGCTAATTATATTTGGCAGCACCAACCTACCTAAAAGAACCTAGTATATGGTAGGGCATGTAGGTTTAGGGACCCCAGCATAGGTAGCGCAACCAGAGGTGCACTGCTGAGATGCCCAGTGTCATTTTAAAGGCAGGCCTGTCTTCAACTGCTTCAAGAAGGGACTCTCTGTTAGCTACAGGTAGAAAATAGCTGACTAGAGTCACTTGCATCAAAACCTGAAGGTACTGACTGGCTGACCAGTGGCTAGTGGCCATTTTTTTATTTGAACCAGGTGCATTCTGGGAGTGAAGTCCTAAACTTCAAGGGGCAACTCAAAGCTTCTGGAACCTTGGGGTGAGTTGTAGAATCCTAAAGGCCCTTCTAAGACCTTCTGTTAGAAGATCCAGATGTTTTGTGAAGTTTGGAGAGCTTTTGAAAAAAACCTCCATAAAGACAGACTAGAACTCATACTTATCGATCACACCATCAATGTCCCATGCAGCGTCCATGCTGCTCCTCTCTAAGGGCCATATGTACTAAAGCATTTTCCCATAGACACAGAATGGGTAAAATCCTTTGGTACATCTGGCCCTAAATGAAAAACGAGAGAACATTGAAAAACAATAAAACATATATAAAAAACATACTCCCATTTATCAGACAGAAAGAAGGAACGGAGAAGGTGGAGAATGCAAGGAAGGAGACAGAAGGGAGGAGAGGCAGCTCACAAGTAGGGCAGCAAGCAAGAAGCCAAAGGAACAAACTGTAGGAAACAGAGGAGCTATTGAGTCTAGGAGGAAAGAGGGACACCACAGACGATGAAACCCCAGACATGCATACCAATGCTATATTCTCAGGATTACAACTCCAACCAGAAAAAGATCAATGAGGAAGCCGTCGGGAGGCTACCATGTTTTCTGCAAGGCCTCCCAGAAGTCAGAGGGGCTGGAGAGGTATCCACCCTAACTCCACTAACTGGGAAGTGTGGCTTGCCCTGGTTAGTGCACCTACACAGGGCTGATGAAGTCATTCGGGAGAGAGGGGGATAAATAAAGAAGAATTTTAGAGGATAGACCGATTTGTCACAGGTAGACTCATTTCAATCTTTGAATGGAAGAGTTAGGAGTAGTTTGTTCAGTTTTGCTTTTTCTCTGCATTTGTTCTGGAGCTAAAAAAGGGGCATTTGCATTTTTGAATTTATAACAGAAGGATTTAGAGCCATATGTACCAAAGCATTTTCCCAATGACACAGAATGGGTAAAACCCTTTGATACATCTGGCCATTAGTGGTTTATTTTTTTCTGGCTAATGAAAGAGGCTCAAGGAGACAGAAGAAAGAATAGGCAGAATCCCGACAGTAAGGGAACCAATGAGTTAGCTGAGAAAGAGAAAGCCTGGATAGAAAAAACTAATGAGAAGAGAGGTGGAGAAGAAATCAGAGAACAGAAGAACAATACAAGAAAGAGGTTAGTCAGGAAATATAAGAGAAAGAAAAGAAGATTAAAGCATGCAGAGAAAAGAGAAGAACAAATGGGAAAAATAGGAGGAATACATACTTATCAATGGTCTCTGTATTCTTATCTGAGGCATGCAGTCCCTAAAGCAGGAGGACCTATCGAAGAAGAAACGAACAGAGTCACTCAGGGTGAACAAGAGAACACTACTTAGAAAGAAAATATATGTAAAACCTAATCCTTATAGAAAACAAACTTTCAATAAAGAATTTCCCCTTTTCAACCCACTTTGAGCCTGTGCAATCCCTCTACCGTCTAACACTTCTGGAAGGACATCTATTAATTCTGTGAACTCCAGGAAGAGAATGGTGATGCCCCTAGGCCTTGTGCTAGATGAAGAAGAGATCTTATGGTCCAAGCGATGAACCCTTTTGATGCTGATTGGACACAGATTTCCCAGGTGAACAATTGAGCGAAAAGCCTTTTGTAAAAATAATTTCATGTTGGAACCTTCAGATTCCTCTGGTATACCATCTAGACAAAGAATATTTCTCATGTTTCTGTTTTCCAAGTCCCCTTCTTTTTTTAAGTTGTTCTATTTGAATAATGTGACTGTGCTGCTGTGGCAATTTTCTCATAAGTATAGATGTGCCACATTTGCCACATAATCCATCATCTGCTGCATAAGCTGCAGGTTTTACCAAAAAATATATTTCTAGCTCAAATGGTTCAAAAGTTTCTAAAAATGTAGCAACACGTGTTACTGAGCAGTGGAAGGCCCTTTGCAAAGTTGGACTGGTCACTTTTCTGTTGCTTATTGCTATATTTGGGTATTCAATGGGTCTTAATGAGGTGCAACCAATGCCTAGACAGTGTTACCAATTTTAGAAATGATAAAATAATGAAGTGTTACTATTACAAAATCTGCTACATTATACTACATAATTTGCTTTTTCCTGCTGCATAATTTACTCAACCTGCGGCATAATTTGGTCCTCTCCTGGTGCATAATTTCAGTGGCGCTGCCCATATGGGAAACATCTAGTATGGCATCTTCACTATCACTTACTCACTGTTCAATGGCAAATATTCTCTTATTCACTTATTGTGAAACCACCATTTTTCCTCAATTCATTGAAGAGCTGCATTGGTTTCAACAACAAAAGGTTTCTTCCATGAGATCTTCCAATGTCAAGAGGGAAGGTGATTTGGAGGGAGAGTTCATAAAGTTTTTGGCCTTTACCAGAGGTAGAGGTGTTAGGCTTTTTTTATTCTTCTCCTGATCCTTGAGGAGAATCAGAGCTGGGAAAATTCAACTCCCTCTTCCATGTTGGCCTTACGACATATGCTATACGCTCCTTCTCATGCCTTTTTTTCTTGATAAGGGATGGAGACATGAAGAAAAAGAAAACTACATTCAATGCCAGCCCTCTCCCTTTGAAATCTCCCCATACAATCACAGGAAAGAATATCATGGACCAAGTCTCTCAATTAATAACAAGTTAAAAGTGATGCCAAAAACTTCAAGGTGAGGGCTCTCAACCTGGGCTTGATAACCAATGCCAATGGAAGAAACAGGATCAATGTTATGAAAGAGTAGTAACCAGCAACATATAGAACTACAGATGAATTTGCAATCCAGAAATAAAACTGCAGCAACATAGGCACAAATATTCCTCAAACTGTTGCCAGGTAGTCTCATATACCACAATTACTGATCAGTGAGTGACTAACATTTGATAACCAGCCCGGCAGGGCCAATGCATGATGCTTGTCCTTCCACAACCCCTGATGCTCAACCAAGCGCGTTGTACACAGCACTCATTCTGGAGGAACACCATAGGGAATATGAGAATGGGCCAAAATAAGAAAATAGCCCACTGCTGACTGTATGACAGTTTCCTTGTATCACCCTTTAGGCTCATCTGTTGTGTGCTTCTTAGCGTATGAGTGCCTGAAAAACAACAAGAACAAATATTTATTTTTTTCTAAAAACTTTACATCTTTTGATTTACAGTTTGAATCACTTACATTGTCTCTCTCAATCTAGACTCAATATATTTGTTAATTCACATGAGAATCATGTGAAATATTAGTTCCTTTTCTTCTGGTTGTTTCTTCACTAGAATCTAAGTAGTCTCTGCATTTGACACACGCTGCAGGGTTTCCTTAATGTTTTTCTCTGGTTAGGACAGATTGCATGATTCACTGAATAATAATTAGGTACCTTGAAAATAATGAACTATCTTACATTTATGTCCCCTAAGTTCTTTCACAGATGCCCAATTATTGTTCTTTTGTCTCAAATTCCTGACTTGCATGCTTGCATGAAGGAGCTTTCTCTTGTCTCTTTTATGTCTTGCAGATCATTGAGAACTCGTTCCAGGAAGTGTAAGGTTCACAGAGGATGATTATGTCCTGGAGGCGCAGGTAAGCTGGGTCAGTTGGAGAAACACAGTGATGTCTGCAATGGAACTCCAGTCGCCTAGCAAAGAGTGTGGTCCAAGAAAGTGGTATTGATACCCCCCAGAAATCAAAGATGCCTGCCACCATCACATGGTTGTTTCCTGAGCCTCCTGCCTTGTTCCAGAACCTTCTGACTTGTGCCAGATGGATTGCCATGTCTTGTTAAAGTATATTTACTGGCTTGTTCTAGAACCTTCTGGTTTGTTCCTGAACCTTCTGGCTTGTTCTAGAACCTTCTGGATTGTTCCAGATAGATTGCAATGTGCTTTGCTTTTAAAGTCTACCTATAAGAATTTAGTTGTCAACCATGTATTTGTTACAGTGCTATTACATTTTAATACTAGTGACTCCCCCCATCCTGAAAGCTTTGGGAACTATCTTTTTGCATCTGCACGAATGTACCCAAAAAAAAACAACTACCTGGGGTGTTCTGTGAAACACCTGACTTTGTAAACTGGGTGGCCATGACAGGTAGATGAAGGAGCCAATAACCACATATCCCAGTGGATCAATTAAAATAAAGCCTTAAAGAGAGTGTGTGTCAAGCCAGACATTGAGGTAAAACCACACCATTGCAGAAGCTTAATTGGAAATAGGCGCAACAGTATTTTTTCAATTTTAAATAAGCACACAAAGTGTGGGACCTCTAGCTTCTATAGAATCCTGAGGAAAAAAAAATAGCTTCAAGAAACGGCATCAAACGGCCTATTATGTCAAATCATGATTATCCCAGTCCTGCTGCACAGATAATCCTCTCAGGGCCACTTCCAAAACATTAGGATAGACAGCACTCATGAAAAGAAACACATAGCTTCTCCACAGACATAGTTCATATTTCTGTAGAATAGATAAACTTCCTCACCCTTGAATAAATCTGCTACCGCACCACAGCAGGTCTTGTGCATGCCCTTATTATAACAACACACATTCTGTTTCTTCTTACATGTCCGTTTTACTGGCTGGAAAATAATTTTCTTCAAATAAACTGGTGCCACAAGTTTTCTTATTACTTCGTTCTATTTTGTGCGGTCACAAATCATTCTAATGCTGCTTTATTCTGAAGACCCTCTTCCTCAGAGATGGGGCCTTGCTAAATTGTGTTCCACCATCTTGGGCTCCCAGGCCACACCCCAAACTTTTTTTTGTCACTGTGTTTTTTATTGTTCCGAGGTGGATGCCCACCATCTTCTAATAGTTAACTAAGAATAATTTTAAAAAAAGAATCACACGGAGGATCCTGTGTATGTGAGTGCAAATACAGCAAACATCTTGGAATGATTTTTTAAAGCAAAAGACAATCCATGCCACGATGGCTGCCATGCATAAATATGCAGCAGCTATATTGGAATGTTTTTTGTTAACTAGCTCTTTGCATACAATGCAGCAATCTTGCAATTTGTTTAGTTTATTTTTAATGAGTTGTTGCAAGATGGCTGGTGGGCATCTGGAAAAGCAACATGAATACGAATGTAAACAGGGAGGAAAGGAAGGCAAAAGGTAGAAGGAGGATGGGGGAGTGGGGACCAAAAGCAAGTGAACCTGCAGTGTATATATGCTAGGCCTTTGAAAAAAGTTAGTAATTAAATAAATCAGGAGTTGGGGACAGCAATGAGAGTGAGAAAAATGATGCACCCTCATGTATCATAAGAACAAAAATAAATAGCCCCTGCAAAGACTATTGTCCTCATCACTGTGCTTTGTTAGCTTTGCCAACAGTTTGTGCTGATGCTGTGTAGTATTCAGAAAAGAATGCTCTTGTCCATGATGTACATCTATGGCAAAAAAGAAAAAAATGATTAAATGACGAGCCATGAACATTTGCACATATGCGCTATGACATCAGGCGGTTGTTGTCACTCAGCAGGCGTGTGCATTCATGGTGATGTATTGGCTCATGTGCATCACCATGCATGCGAACAATTACTGAATGACCAAGTGGCCATTTTATTTATTTTTTTATTTACTGATCCAAGATGGCAGAAACCACTTGAAGCAGTGAATGAACAAACATTTAAATGTATGCAACAATGCTCATTTCTTAAAGTGGATTAGCCCCTCAGCAAAATGGAGCTGCCTCGTCCTCAAAACACGTTTAAAAAAAATTATTTTATGGACTGCAAAGAGTGGGGAAGCAATAAAGTTAGTAGGTGGTGTGAGCGGTTAGAGGGAAGTAAAAGGGACTCATCATTAAAAATACACATAGAAAGTTGAGGCGGGGAGAAGAGAGCACACTGAACACGTGTCGTCTTATGAGAAAGCAGCACTCATGAGGCGGAGAATGTATTTTGGCAGAGAAAAGGAACATATGAGGGAGGCAGCTAGAAAACACACACTTTAATGGAGGGCTGAAAGAAGAAAAATAGTTCCCTATAGGTGAGTAGAAAGCTATGTCAGCCACTCTAAAGGATGATAGTGAGACTATGCTCCAGAGAAGGGACAGCACATGAAGAGGAAGGAAAGCCATCCAATAAGAAGCAAGGGAATAAGAGTGACAATATAGCCAACAAATGGAAGCAATGCGCTGCCTCTATGCCCACTGTGAGGTATTTTCCACAAGAGGTATTTTGTAAACAGACCGCTTACCCAGTTTGGTAGGTTATACCAAAATGTAGACCCACTGTATTATTAGTGGAAGGATACAAATCAGAGAAACAAAATGATGGTAAAGAAGCTAAGCTCTAACAGTGGGTTAAATGTAAGAATAGAAATGAACATAGAGGAAAAACATCAAATAAGGAGCAGGATACTGAGATAAATTAGAAAGCTATCCAACCATGAGCAAGAAGCTGACCCAAAGCCACCTTTATATATTGTATTCTAGACAATAGTTCTTCCATAACAGATAGCTAAAGATGGCTGTAGGTCAAGGTCTGAAAATGCCATTGTAAATAGTGAACACTGAACAACTGCAAAGCCGCAATTAATAAGAATAGAAATACAAATACATTGTTTCTTTTGAAAACATTGTTTTATTCCTTTTTGCAAAGTGTTGGGTTCATAGCACTCATTATTTGGAGAAATATGTCGCATACAATTGTAGCTAGTTAGCTATCAACAAGGGGGACTTTCTTTACATGGTATTCTTGTGGTCTATGATGCCACTTGAGACACACAAATAAAGTGACTCTCTTGTTGACAGCTTGCTTCCACTTCAATTATTTGTATTGGAGTATGATTGTATGATTGGGGTTGTGTTGAAGAATGAGGTTGATTATGAGGACTTAACATGGTGGATATTTTTGTTTATTCTTGTGAATATGAGTGGATTAGTATATGATATTGTTTGTGTCAGCCGATGATGTTGTGACCTTCTTAGCTCACTGAAGGGGGTTCCATGCTTAGCGAGAGGATGTGCTGACGTTGAGAGAGATGACGGGTCCTTAGACACTTTAATTATATAGCTTCTAAAATGTCAATGGTAGCATACTGCCTGCAAGGATTCCATAAATATGCCACACACCCCTCCCTGCACCCTGCACCCTGCACTTAATATTGTGAGACAAGTCATAAAGTAGCTTTCCTCCTCCTTTGTCATACTTTACATTCTCTCACCTGCTCCCCGGTCCACCTCCCAACCTACCTGATCTGTTCAGTGTGAACCATTCTTTCCCTGTCTTTCCTCCCTCCCTATGAGTCACTCCCTTGTAGGCCTCTCTCTCGGTGTATAAAAGATCTGGCTGGAGAGTGTTTCTGTCACTTTTTGGGGCTGGCTAAGAGTGCAGCAGTTTTTTACCCTTTTCTAGTCCGCAGCAGTCTGCATTCAGTTCCGAAAGGCACCTTGGAAAGCAGTAACCAATCTCAGATTCCATACTTCAAAGATGACGCTCCTTCTGGCAGTGCTATGTGCCGCTCTCCTGGGAGAAGCAGGTAACTATCCCTAAGCTCTGATGATGAACACCCACCAGTTAAAATGGGGATGCAAAGGCTGCTGAGCGATTGTCCATGAGGTCATTCTGTCAATTGTAGATTTTTAGGATATCCCGGTTAGGTTAATTCCTTTATAATTGATCTAAATTGGTACCTTTTTACCTTGTGAGTTGTTATCTTGAAAATGTTTCATGGATGTAACCCTTTTTCTCGGTGTGTTGAGTGATTTACCCGAATTTTATTCTGAGATCTTCTGTGTATTTATTTGGACATGCTGAAGCTGAGTATTGGGTTTCAGGAAAGGGATGGGGTGGAAATCCTCTCTGCAACGGGCTGCTTTGTTGCATAGGGGTAGGACACTGTTGGGGCAGGTACATTTAATTGTGTCACAAGTGGACCAGGATCATGAAATGTATCTTCCAGGTAGTGATGTTGTCACACCTCTTTTAGAGGTGAGGCCTACAGTGTTGACATCTTTCAGATGCCTCTAAAGCCTTTACTCTGTGTGCATTCATGACCTGGAACAAGATCCCCGTATCCATTAGGTCACAATGCAGTAGCAGTCCAAAAACCAGCTACCACTCCTCTCATTTATTGACTATATACTTGTTTTTGACCCTGTACAGTGCTCACTCTGTACAAACACCACGAGCACACATGCATTCATACATAAATACATCTCCGTCTCTTTACAAGCCATCCCAAAGTTAACAATCAGGCCCTGTACAATATTCCACGTTGACAGCTAGGAAGACGAGGAACAATTATCTGACAAAACAATCAAAAAAGGACAGGTGATCTCATGTTTAGAGAGCTGCCTCATATTGGATCAAAAGCTGCATGAGCGACCATTCACTTTTGTCTGCACTGGCTGATTTTATGCTTGTGCTTATCACATAATTCCAGATCGTTGGTGAGTGACCGCGAGCACAAAATGCAGGAGCTTTGAAACAGGATGTGTGCTGTGGCTGTATGCAACGTAACTTTAGAGAAATGTGAAATAAAATTAAATGAAAAAGGACTTGTATAGCGTGCCTATACCTAGGTGTGTCTTGGCATTTCCAGACACCTGCTTAGCGAGCACAAAGAGCGAGAGATTAAAGGCCTAGTCAGGGATGCCATAGAGCCATGTTTGTAAACATTTCTTGAAAGCGAGATGCTCTTCCATGGCTTGTATATCACATTGCATAGTATACCAGAGTTTGGCAGTAGGATAAGAGAAAGATCTGCCTCCCCAATGGCTACGCTCATCTAACTTTCTGGAAGCTCCAAGAAGAAGCCATCAGGAATATACCAGAGGAATTTAGGCCTGATGAATTTGGGCCCCTGTTGCACAGTCCTTTGTGGGCCAGGTAGAGCACCTTGAACATGGCCCTCTTCTCATAGTCAACCAATGCAACCTGATCAGTTCCTTAGAAAGAGACTGATCTTTAGGGACACTAAGGGCCTTATTTGATCTTGACGCAAAAGGTCCTGACACTGACTTTTCGACTAAAAACTAGTCTGCCGCTATGACGATCCACCAGCCATATTTAGAAGTTTGTGGTCCCATAGATGAGATCCAGCATTTGAAGAGCCGTCTCTGCCAAGAAACACTACCTGCATTGATGGTAGGTGAGGTAAAAGTGTATGCAGGTGGAAACCCAGACACCCTTACTGCCGTGCAGATTTGGATGTGCATTACCGCCAAGAAAAAAGTGGCGGTCCGACCTCCATGTCTGAGATGGCAGACTGGGGGAAAAGGGGTGAAAACTCACCTTTTTTCCATTCCCCCATCATTGACTGGACACGACTGGACAAGACCTACCATCACTCCTGCCACTGACCCACAGAGAAAAATACGACCCCCCCCATCTATGGATTCAAATGTAGGGACACTGCATTACCAGGGCACGTTGGGTGGGCACTGCATGGGAAGTGTTGACCAATGCAGGCATATGCATGTCACAGTACTTTTTTTAAATTACTATGACATGCATATGTGGGGGACACAGTGGTGTCACACATGGCTGGGAACGCACTTGCACAACACGAATATCACACACATACACAACTGTCATTGTGGTGCAATCATTCATTACACAATGATGGAGCACTCACAGTGGACAATGTTGTCCATGTGTGTGGATTTCAAAGGGACCTGCACAGGAAGGTTTGTGCTATCCATTGTGTATGGGAATGTTTATGCGTATGTGTGTGCCTGTGAATTGGCTGGTTGAGGTGGAGGGAGCAGGAGTAGGTAGTGTGGTTGTGTCTGCATGTGTGTCAATTGCATGTGGCACCGATGTTGTTGTCTATGTTGTGTTGCCGTGTAACACATTCAGGTGATTGTGGTTGTTGTGTGGCGGTCGTTGTCGTGATGTGTGTAGTTGTGCATGTGTGTGAGCGTGTGTGTGCAGCTGAGTGTGTAGTTGTGTTGGTTGTTGTGGTTGTGTCATGTGTTGGTGCAGTGTCAATGGTGTGTGTATGTTGTGGCATGGATGCATGTCAATGTGTGTTTTTACCGTGTTCATGTTGTTTTGTGTTGGAATAGAAATGGGTTATTGTGTGCATGTGGTGTGTTGTGTAGTGCGGGGTGCACATATGGCTAAGGGACAGTGTGTGTGTGTGTCAATTACCTCTTTTCCATAGCCCCTGCTATTATACGAAGTCAATTGGGCCCCGCTGCTGTCTCCCTCCATCAGCAATCCATCAGCATTCTATCTGCTTGCAGAACTATAACATCTAAATACGTTGGGTGGATGACTGTCGCCTTGATGGTCCTCTCGTGTCAGTGGCTAACGCTGGTTTGTAGTGTGACCGCCAAGATCTAAATTTGTCCCTAAGGGCCTGATTCAGATATTTTTGGGAGGGGTTACTCCATCACAATGGTGACAGATATCCCATCCGCCGAAATCTAAATCCCACAAGATACAATGGGATTTTGATTTCAGCAGACTTGATATCTGTCACTGTTGTGACAGATTAACCCATCTCCCAATTTCGCTAAATCAGGCGCTAGGTATGAGACGGGCAGCTGCTGTCTGTTCAGGGAAAACCGATTGACTTCTAAGTAGTGGGGATTACAATAATCCAAGCAGGTGAAAATGAAGGTACTTGCAGTTGGCTGGATATCATTGGGGACAGTAACAATAATTAGAGTATCATCTGTATATGATAGTACAGAAAGTCCATATGACCTAGTCAGGTACGCCGGGGGAAACATACAGGTCGAAAGGCTAGAGCTTATCAAAAACCCTTATGGAACCCCACAAGATAGAGAGAAAGGGTTCAAATGAATTGATTACAGGCCACACTTTATGTCCTCTCCGACAAGGAGAAATGTAGTAGTGAGAGGGCCTTACTCCTAATCCCCAAGTAATCAAGTCTGGTCACTAGCAGATAGTATCAAAAGCTGCTAAAAGGTCTAATAAAATAAGCACAGCAGAAGTTCTGCTTCCAACTATGGGCCTGATTCGCAAAGATAATCTTAAACTTTCATGTAAATGTATCCATTTTTGCTTTGTACAAAGGGATTTTCAAGTAGTATCTTTACAAGGGTGGAGTCTCTGCACATAAAATGATAAGTCTTTTAATATGTGGAGACTACTAGCGAACAACTGTAAACTTACACAAAAGTGGAAGTTTACCTTTGTGAGTCAGGCTCTGTATATCTAATATCACCGGCCGCTGCTACCAGTGTCCACTCCGTGCTGTGGCCATTCCGAAAGCCAGATTGATACATAAACAATAAGGCATGCTTGCCCAGAACAGCTGTCAAGACTGCCTTCAGTGCCTTTTACAGACTTTTTGCGGGAAGCAGTAATTAAGG
Organism: Pleurodeles waltl; assembly: GCF_031143425.1. Lineage (NCBI taxonomy): Eukaryota > Metazoa > Chordata > Amphibia > Caudata > Salamandridae > Pleurodeles > Pleurodeles waltl. The sequence continues at coordinate 917,117,490 of NC_090440.1, forward strand.
AATTGGATGGTAGTTTTTTTTGTTCTTTATGGTTAGCTGAAGGTTTGTTTTAATATAAAGGATGGCTGTAGCTTCCTTCCATGCTTTTGGAAAAAATCCTGAATAGATGATATGGTTGCAAATTCCCATTAAGTGCTTAGAAACGGTGTCAGATACAAGGGGCACAAGAATCCATGTAACATACAGGAATTCACTGACGTAACCGTGGTATTAAAAAGAGAACCTCACTCAAGAGCAGGGGAAGGAGGGAATTCTTGATGTATGGCACTTTGTCTTAGTCTGAAAGAAGTGGCCGAATCATAAAAGGGCTGAGTAAAATTGCAAGTAGACGAATCATCCTGCTGGGAAAGGGCAAATCAAACCCGAAAAGCTCTTTTAGTGGATTTTTGGCATTCTTAATTTTACCAGAGTAGAACCTAGATTTTTCTTTAACTGTAGCACTTTTACATTCGAAGATAACTTCTTTATACCATATCCTTTCTCCAGGATCGCAGTCTTTCCGCCATTTCTTATCCTGTCTATGGCATTTTTATTTAGAAAACGATGGGAAAGAGTGGGCTGGCCGTTTTGGACTAGCCTCTCACAACTCAGCTACCATGTAAACAGCCGAAGTTAGCCAGTTCTCGTGAGTTGAGACAGACTGATCGGACGAGTGCGGAGGTACAGAGGCAGTTTAGTCAATGCATGACTTAGATTATCCTTATTAACTTTATTACAAGCCCGCATCCGGAGTACTGCAGTCGCTACTACATCTTTACAGGGACCTTAAGACTACAGTCAACCGCCATTATGTATGTAGGGGGTACATATTGCGTGCAGGCATATAATCCTTAACTCTTGCAACAATTGTGCACTATAAATGGAAATAAATCCACCCACTCCTAAAATGGACAAGAGGATTGGACCACATGGAATGCTTTCTTTCTGTCTGGCTACGAACTTCCATAGAGTATGAAATCCCTCTGGTCAGAAGCTGTTCGCTTTGCACAAACGAGCCTCCACCTAGATCTTGGTGGTCTACCTGGTTACCATGATCAGAGTCAGACTGGGACAGCAAATAGTCCCGGGCTCCGAAATAAAAGGGTCTCTATTAAGAAATCAGGGGGCATATTTATACTCCGTTTGCGCCGAATTTGCGTCGTTTTTTTAGACGCAAATTCAGCGCAAAACTAACGCCATATTTATACTTTGGCGTTAGACGCGTCTAGCGCCAAAGTATGAGGAAAGAGCGTCATTTTTTTGCGTGAACGCCTTCCTTGCGTTAATGAGATGCCAGGTAGGCGTTCCCGTCTAAAAAAATGACTGCGACGCAAATGCGTCGTATTTATACTCCCGGGCAAAAATCAGGCCCGGGAGTGGGCGGGGCAAAAAAACCTGCATTTGCGCCGGATTTTAGCGCCTGGGTCAGGGCAGGCGTTAAGGGACCTGTGGGCTCAAAATGAGCCCACAGCTGCCCTCCCATGCCCCCAGGGACCCCCCCTGCCACCCTTGCCCACCCCAGGAGGACACCCAAGGATGGAGGGACCCATCCCAGGGACATTCAGGTAAGTTCAGGTAAGTATAATTATTTTTTTTTTAAATATTTTTTTTTGGCATAGGGGGGCCTGATTTGTGCCCCCCTACATGCCTCAATGCCCAATGACCATGCCCAGGGGACATAAGTCCCCTGGGCATGGCCATTGGGCAAGGGGGCATGACTCCTGTCTTTACTAAGACAGGAGTCATGTAAATGGCGTCTGGGCGTCGTTAAAAATGGCGCAAATCGGGTGGAGGCGATTTTTTGGCGTCAACCTGACTTGCACCATTTTAAGACACCCTAACGCCATTTTCCCCAACGCCGGCGCTGCCTGGTGTACGTGTTTTTTTTCCACGCACACCAGGCAGCGCCGGTCTGCTAGCGCCGGCTAACGCCATTCAATAAATACGGCGCTTCAGAATGGCGTTAGCCGGCGCAAAACTTTTTGACGCTAAACTGCGTTAGCGCAGTTTAGCGTCAAAAAGTATAAATACGGGCCCAGGTTACTAAAAATGTGACCCACATTTGCAAATCAGTACAGTATTGAACTTGTAAAGAGACCATGTAGATGTTTTGCAAGTTACAGAGGACTGCATGCATTTGGGCTTTCAGTAGGGAATGTTGTGGTGTTACAGAGATATCAACTGTAAAACCTGGCCCACCATATGATAAAACAGCCCATACACTATCCTACCAGACTAATCTGTGTGATTTATACCCTTAGTATAATATAGAATAGGTACTTCAACACTACAAACCTCATTCACAAACACAACAAGCACAGCTGAAGCAGGAACAAAGAATATTCCTCACACATGTACGGCACAGAGAGTATTCAACAGACAAAACAGGCACAACACACGAAATAATCACCTAAATTTCCACCTGACACCCAACAAAGGAAAAAGAGATACAAACGTGTAAGGTTCCTTCACGCTTTTCTAACTTACAAACACATACAACATTGATACTGCATGGGCAGTGTAGTGCAAACTTCCCTTACAACACAGACCAGCTACAGCATGGATAGCCGTGGTGCCTGCTACTGTTCAATCCCTTCACTTAAACTCACCCCGCCTACTTCCAGCCCTCTCCATAGATAAATCGTCTAATAACAATTTGCAGTATCCACTACCAAACCCCCTTCACCAATTCAATTGCAGTGCTCAAGTCAAGCACATTTTATGCTATGGTCATATCCAGTCACACATTTGGACACATTATGGTGGTCATTCCAACCCTGGCGGTCGGTGTTAAAGCGGCAGCTAAACCGCCAACAGTCTGGCGGTAAAAAAAATGGAATTCCGACCCTGGCGGAAACCGCCAACAGAGACGGCCACTTCAACACACCGCCCGCCACGGCGGGACAAACAAACAGCGCGGCGGTCACCGCCAACAGACAGGCGGGAGTCAATGTACCGCCCACCCTATCACAACCCACCAATCCGCCACCTTTTCCGGGACGGTAGCCCCGCTGATAAAAACACGCCGGAAACAGCCATTTCGAACAGAAAACGCTCACCTCCATACACCCCACGAGGAATCTGGACAGCATAGAACCCGAACTCCACATCCTCCCAGCAATACTCTTCCTGCTCCTCTACTAGGAGCACGAACGCCGGCGCAGAAGACAACGGTGAGTACTGCACCTACGACACAGGGGAGGGGGGATGGAAAAAATTAGGGGGACACACATACGCGACACCCCCACCCTCACCCACTCCAACACACACATCAATGCATAGCAATACATCACAGTTACCCCCCCCCACCCCCCCGGAAGAATGCAAAGACAAAAGGAAATTATTCGAAACATTGGAATATATTGTATCACTGGCTTAAAAATATATCACACTTCTAAAACCTTTATATACATAAATTTACAAGTCCGATCATTGTAGCAGGCATTGTTCGTGGACCACTGGGCCCAAATCACATGGGCAAAGCCTACACAGGATACCTGACTCCAACGGAGAGAACACTGCAGGGGCATCAGATAGCAAAACTACAGGCACCTCAGGGGGAAGGGAAGGGGGGGCACCTCAGCCAGATGAGTCCACGACGCCAGATCCACGAGGGACCTCCATGGCCATTGTTCAATCCTGGGGAGTGCAAAGCCACAGTCTCTCAAGTCTCTACAGTGGGTGGTTTGCCCACTGTAACATCCTGGGGAGTGTAAAGCCACAGTCTCACAAGTGGATAACAGTCTCCACTGGTTCTGGAGGGGGCTTTAGGCCCAGAGTGCTTCGTGCAGCCCTCCCCGACACAGATGCGGGCATGCCCCTTCCGCCAATGGGTCAGCGGTGCTTGAGACAGTGGTGCCCAGTTCAGCGGTGCTTGAGATGAAGGGCCCAGTGCAGCGGTGCTTGAGATGAAGGGCCCAGTTCAGCGGTGCTTGAGATGAAGGGCCCAGTGCAGCGGTGCTTGAGACGGCGGTGCTCAGTTCAGCGGTGCTTGAGACGGCGGTGCCCAGTTCAGCGGTGCTTGAGATGAAGGGCCCAGTTCTGGGTGCTTGAGACGGCGGTGCCCAGTTCAGCGGTGCTTGAGACGGTGGTGCCCAGTTTAGCTGTGCTTGAGACGGCGGTGCCCAGTTCAGCGGTGCTTGAGATGAAGGGCCCGGTTCAGCGGTGCTTGAGATGAAGGGCCCAGTTCTGCGGTGCTTGAGACGGCGGTGCCCAGTTCAGCGGTGCTTGAGACGGCAGTGCCCAGTTTAGCGGTGCTTGAGACGGCGGTGCCCAGTTCAGCGGTGCTTGAGATGAAGGGCCCAGTTCAGCGGTGCTTGAGATGAAGGGCCCAGTGCAGCGGTGCTTGATACGGCGGTGCTCAGTTCAGCAGTGCTTGAGACGGCGGTGCCCAGTTCAGCGGTGCTTGAGATGAAGGGCCCAGTGCAGCGGTGCTTGAGACGGCGGTGTTCAGTTCAGCGGTGCTTGAGATGACGGTGCTCAGTTCAGCGGTGCTTGAGACGGCGGTGCCCAGTTCAGCGGTGCTTGAGATGAAGGGCCCAGTGCAGCGGTGCTTGAGACGGCGGTGCTCAGTTCAGCGGTGCTTGAGACGGCGGTGCTCAGTTCAGCGATGCTTGAGACGGCGGTGCCCAGTTCAGCGGTGCTTGAGATGAAGGGCCCAGTGCAGCGGTGCTTGAGACGGCGGTGCTCAGTTCAGCGGTGCTTCGGATGAGTGCCCAGCTCAGCGGATCCGGCCATAGCGTGGAGGTCATTCGCCATCTGACCTGTGGCTGGCGGTGCCTTCCTGCCCATCTGTCGTGTGGCTGGCGGGGCCCTCCTGGGCTGCAGTACCGGGCCTGTTGGTGTCCTCCTGCCTACCTGGGATGGGGCTTGCGGGGCCCTCCTGGGCTGCAGTACCGGGCCTATTGGTGTCCTCCTGCCCACCTGGGATGGGGCTGGCGGGGCCCTCCTGGCCAGCTGGGCTGCTGGCGGTCTTGTCGGGCGTGCTGCCCTTCCCAGCTTTCCCTGTTCGCCTGTGTCCCTTCCCCACCTGTGGCGGTGTGCCAGCTGGCATCACACTTCCTGCCGGAGCCATGGTAGGGATTTTGGTCCCTGGTGTCTTCGGCCTCTCGCGCCGCCCACTGCCAATCTTCGGATGTTTTTCTGGGGGTGGGCTGGCCGTGCCTTGGCTCCGTACTGAACTGGCTGCCCTTGAGGGTGGAGGACTCCACAGTCCATGCAGACTGTCATCACAGGGCCCGCTTTTGTGGTGGCTGAGGTGCTGACTGGAGTCCTATGAGATGGACGGGGTGGGGGAGTTGTTGGAAAGAGGTCAAGTTTGGAAAGGAAAAGCATTTTAAGAACAGAGGGACGGGTAGGTGTAGTGGGTATGGGAGTGGAGGAAGAAGTTGTGGTTGTAGGAGTTTTCAGTCTGGTGTCTTTGGGTGCAGGTGCTTGGGCTGGAGGCTGTCTTGAGGTGGATGGCTGTTGGGTGGGTGGCTGCCTGCGTTTGTGTAGCTTGGAAGAGGGGGTGACAGACACACTGGGAGAGGACACAGGGGATGTGTGAATGGTAGTGGGGGTGGTGACTGCACGTGTGCGGGGGGTTCTGGTGGGTGTGCTGGTGATGGACGTAGTGGCTGAAGATGTTGTGCATGCAGGTGTGAGTGGAGAGGTGACAGGGAGGGAGGAGGGAGACGAGGAGGAGGGGGACACAGTGGAGGCAGTGGGTGTTGGTATATCTGCATGTGGATGTTGCTTGTGTGAATGCCTGTGTGATGTGTGGTGCTTATGTCTGGCTGAGCTTCCCTTGGGTGTTGAGGTGTGTGCAGGCTGGTCTGATGGTGTGTCTGGGATAGGCAGAGGTACAGGGGATTGGGTATGGGTGGAGGAAGTTGGAGGGGGGAGGCTAGAGACAGGAACAATGGCTGCCATCAGTGCTGAGGCCAGAGTGTTGAACGATCGCTGAAGGGCAGCCTGACCAGAATGAATGCCCTCCAGGTATGCATTACTCTGGTGCACCTCCCTTTCTACAACCTGGATGGCATTCCAAATGGTAGACTGCCTAACAGTGAGCTTCCTCAGGAGGACAATGACCTCCTCACTGAGGGCAGCAGGGGTGACAGCGGCAGGGCCTGAGGTGCCTGGGGCGAAGTAGATGCCCACCTTCCTGGGTGAGTGGGCTCGGGGCAAACGCTGAGGGGCTGCTGGGAGGGCGGTGCTGGTGCGCTGTACCTGTTGTTGCGGGGGGCACAGATGTTGCCGCCACCACAAGGGAGCTCCTTTCAGAGGACGAGTCGCTGTCACTGACATCAGCACGAGTCACAGCTGTGGAGCTCCCCTCGCCCTCCGTCTCACTGGTGAATTCCGAATCCGTTGCATGGCCCGCCATGGCCATGTGAGATGCAGCTCCCTCGTGCTCCGATGCCACTTCTCCTCCGCCTGATGATGCTAATGCACACATGAACAGGAAGACAATAAAAAAGGGGGATGGGGAAAAATAAAGAAATGTTGAGTGCATGCATTGGCGACACCGTTGGCGGACAGGACAGACACAGAAGCCCCCTGCACTACGCTGAGCACTTGGGGTCGACTACGCAATCCGTGGGACATGGCCTACAAGCCTATGGGCGACATCTGCACACATAGATGACACAGGGCAATGAATAGCTGTACTTGGCACCCTACAGAGGTGGGGGGCGGGGGCACAGGGCCATGCCTTACGGAGGGGCCTATCCTACAGATATCGCCCTGGCCTAGGGATACCCACAGCCCTCCTCCCCCACCCAGACACCTCCACTGCGCGCAAAGTCACCAGGATTGGAGTGTACTCACCCCCTTGTGTCTGCTGTGATGTCCTCAAGCGCCCATCCAAATCGGTGTAGGCCACCGCCAGGATCCGGGACATCAGGGGGGTCAAAGTCCGACTGGCACCCCTCCCACGTTGGGAGGCCATCCCCAGCTGAGCCTCCGCCGTCTTCCTGCTCCAGCGTCAGATGTCCTCCCATCTCTCCCGGCAGTGGGTGCCCCGTCTGTGGTAGACCCCCAGGGTCCGGACGTCCTTTGCAATGGCACGCCAAATATCGATTTTCTGGTGGGCGCTGACCTATGTGACATGTACAGGGGGAGAAAAATAATCATCACCTTCTGCATGCTCGATGTGAGTGGCCCCCCATCCTCACCCTTGCCATGCGGCACATGCTCTCATCTGTCGTTTGATGCATGCCTCAATCGCTCCCCTTCCCACCATCTTTCATCCACCCCACTCAACACAGCCATTGCCCACAAAGCATGGTCCCAGTGTACTTACCTGTTGGTCTGGAGGACCGTAGAGTAGCGCATACTGGGGGAGGACCCCATCCACAAGTTTCTCCAATTCCTGAGCAGTGAAGGCAGGGGCCCTTTCCCCAGTCGCATGAGCCATTGTCTCTTCCAGACCGAGGTCACAGCAGCACTTGCAGTGTAGGTCCTCTCCTGTGGAAGATCAGGTATCGAGTGATTATGCAGATAGAAAATGGCGGTCACGCCCGCGGCGGTGCGTACCGCGACCGCCGGCGCACATCATCATTGGCTCTTGAGACCCATAGGGTTCTATGTTAACCAATGCTGCTTTGCGCCGCGGTCTTCGACCGCCTACCGCCACGGTGTGCACGCCAGCGCATTGACCTCACATCCCATTGTCGCACTTCACAGGTCAGGCAACCGCCATTTCAAGGGCCCACATGGCTTACTTTCTACTGCGTCACACATACCTAGGCCTTGCATCGACACTCATACAAGTCATTCAATGCATTGGGAATCGTGTTATGTGCAAGCTGTGGGAACGTACCTGTGGGTTGATTGACTCTGTGCTCGCTGTTGTCCTTCATAGGCACTGTCCGCTGGGAGATGCGAGGAGATGGAGAAATCTTCCCGTGTACAGACCGCTGGTGGACCTGTCGACAATGGAGGAAAGACATGTCATACTGACATACAGGCTTGACCGAGCCACTATTCATGAACTGTGTGCCCAGCTGGAGCCAGACCTGATGTCACCAATCCACCAACCCACAGGGATCCCCCCTCTAGTGCAGGTTCTGTCAGTACTCCATTTCTTTGCAAGTGGGTCATTTCAAACAACAGTGGCCATATCATCAGGGATGTCCCAGCCTATATTTTCCAAGGTGTTGTCCAGAGTGTTGTCTGCCCTGCTGAAACACATGCGCAGCTACATCGTTTTCCCTGAGGTGGGGGATTTGCCTACAGTGAAGGGTGATTTCTATGCCCTTGGACATATTCCCAACATCATAGGTGCCATTGATGGGACACATGTTGCTTTGGTCCCCCCCAGCAGGAGTGGACAGGTGTACAGAAACAGGAAGAGTTATCATTCCATGAATGTCCAGATGGTCTGTTTGGCTGACCAGTACATCTCCCATGTTAATGCCAAGTTCCCTGGGTCAGTGCATGACGCATACATCATGCAGAATAGCAGCATCCCTTACGTGATGGGTGAACTCCAGAGGCACTGTGTGTGGCTAATTGGTGACTCTGGTTACCCCAAACTGTCATGGCTACTGACCCCAGTGAGGCATCCCAGGACAAGGGCAGAGGAACGGTACAATGAGGCCCATGGGCGAACTAGGAGGGTGATCGAGCGGACCTTCGGCCTCCTGAAGGCCAGGTTTAGGTGCCTCCATATGACAGGTGGATCCCTAATGTACTCACCAAAGAAGGTGTGCCAGATCATCGTGGCCTGCTGTATGCTTCACAACCTGGCTTTGCGACGACAGGTGCCTTTTCTGCAGGAGGATGGTCCAGATGGTGGTGTTGTAGCAGCTGTGGAGCCTGTGGAGAGTGAAGACGAGGAAGCCAAAGAGGACGACATAGACAACAGGAACACAGTAATACAGCAATATTTCCAATGACACACAGGTAAGGATCCACACCGGCATATTACATTTACTTAAAGACTACTACCTCTCTACTGTCTGACCTTTTTCCCCAGTGTATGGTAAGTGAGTTGTGACTTTCCCTTCCGATTTCAGGGATGTGGGCCCCACTGCGTGATATCTGCTTTTTTTCCCCATGGACTACAGCTGTGTGACAGTGGTATGTTGTCATCACAATGTAAATAAACATTTTGGCACGGTCATGTTTAATACATTTGTTCAAAATCACAGCCAGACTCCAGATTGTTTTGTGCAATAAGTGTGTTTATTATAGTGCTCTATATTGGTGGGTGGTTGCAATTCGGTGAGGGGTGATGGTGGAGGGATGTCCATGGCAGAGTCCAGACTATTAGTATCACAGGTGCATTGTCCAAATGCCTGTGGAAAGTGGAGCAGGGGCAGTTTAAGGTTGGAGAGGGTGACAATGTGGGACAGTGGGATGACAATCAGGGAGGTATCCTTTCCTGGCGGGGGTCTTGGCTTCTTACTCTGTCTTCTTCCTGGATCTCAAGGCCCGCTTGCGGGGTGGTTCTCCTTCTGCAGGGGGTGGGGTTCTGGTGGCCTGTTGGTCCTGTGTCGGGGCCTCCTGTCCACTAGCGCCGGCGGAGGTGGTCGGCAGTTCTTGGTCCATGCTAGTGTGAGGGGCCCTTTGTGGTGCCACAGTGTCCCGCAATGTGGTGACTACCTGATTCAGAGCCCCTACGATGGTGCTCATGGCGGAACTGATGTTTCGTAGTTCATCCCTGAACCCCATATACTGTTCCTCCTGCAGGAGCTGGATCTCGTGAAACCTGGCCAGTACTGTTACCATTGTCTCCTGGGAATGAAGGTATGCTCCCATGATGGAGGAGAGGGCCTCGTGGAGAGTGGGTTCCCTGGGCCTGTCCCCCCCTGTCACACAGCAGCCCTCCCAGTTCCCCTGTTTCCCTGGGCCTCTGCCCCCTGGACCGTGTGCCCACTACCACTGCCCCCAGGTCCCTGTTGTTATTGGGGTTTTGGGTTGGCCTGGGTTCCCTGTAGTGGAGGACACACCGCTGATTGACGTGTCCTGGGGACAGAGGTATGGGCCCGCTGGGTGGGTGCTCTGCTGGTGTTCCCAGAGGGGGGAAGGTCTGTTGTGGCCTGTGGCTGTCTGAGGGGAACCGACTGTCCCGAGGTCCCCGATGGGCCGGGCTGGTCATCTAGATCCAGGGAGACAGAGGTGCTGTCATCACTGTGGGCCTCTTCTGGTGGTGGAGTGGACATTTGTGGACCCTCCTGCGCGGTGACGTGGCGTTCGGGTCCTGCAGGGGTATAAAAGTATGGTTATTGCTTCTGCGTGTGCCATAGCGTGCAATGGGTGGGTGCCCGGCATTCCCTTGTGGGGGCTGTTGTGACGGTGGTTTGGGGGGGGATGGGTATGTGCAGTGGGCATGCTTTGGTGATGGGTGTCCATGGTTTGTGGTCGCATGCAGGGTTTGGGGTTGGGATGGGTGGGTTGTGATGGTGAGACATTTGCAAGGAGTAGGTGTGATGGGGTGGGGGTGAGGGTGGGGGTATGAGTTGGCATGCTGGTGGGGTGGGGGGGTGAAGTAGTGAAGATGAGACTGACCAGAGTCCATTCCTCCACCTACTCCTGCGAGGCCCTCAGGATGAAGGATCGCTAAGACTTGCTCCTCCCATGTTGTAAATTCTGGGGGAGGAGGTGGGGGCCCGCCGCCAGTCCGCTGCACCGCGATGTTGTGCCTGGATACCATGGAACGCACCTTCCCCCTTAGGTCGTTCCACCGCTTCCTGATGTCGTCCCTATTTCTTGGGTGCTGTCCCACAGCGTTGTCCCTGTCGACTATTCTGCTCCATAGCTCCATCTTCCTGGCAATGGTGGTGTGCTGCACCTGTGTCCCGAAGAGCTTTGGCTCTACCCGTACAATTTCCTCCACCATGACCCTGAGTTCATCCTCAGAAAACCTGGGGTGTCTTTGCGGTGCCATGGGGTGGTGTGGGTGATGTGTGGGGTGGATTGTGTGGTGCTGTGTATTGGTGTGTTGTGTGAAGTGCGTGGTAATATTGCTGGGTGACAGTAAAATGCGCGTCTGGGTGCTCAGATGTCTTTTCTCTGTGCGTGTTCCAGATTCTGTTGGAGTGGAGGCTTGTGGGTGATGTGGGTGGGTGTTTTATATTGTGTTGGGCGTGTGGGAGTGGTGTTTGTATGTGTATCAGGTGTGTGTATTTCGAATTGTCCAATGTGGCGGTGTTTTGGAGCTGTGTGTGTATTTTGATCGCGGCGGTGTGTACCGCCAATGGAATACCGAGGTTGAAAGACCGCCGCGTGGATTCGTGGGTCGTGATAGCATGGGCGTATTTCTGTTGGTGTGACGGTGGAGGTTTGGTCATCGCCAGTTTCTCGCTGCCCTTTGGTGTGGCGGACTTTTGTGGATGTCTGTATTTTGGCGGTTTGCCTGTTGTGGGTCAGAATGACCATGGCGGTGTACCGCAGCCGCGGCGGTGTTCTGGCGGTCTTCTGCACGGCGGTAAGTGCCTTTTACCGCCAAGGTTGGAATGACCCCCTAGATGTCATAATGATTCAAATGTTCTTTGATACCATGCCCATACTCAATCATGAAACAATCTGGGGCAGTTGTTTATTCTCTCCCACTCTTTGGATTATATCTGGCACATTTGGGATCATTATTTGGTTCAGTTCGAACTTGTTTTGGCACATTTGGGTATATTATCTGGCAGTAATGGAAGTCTTATCTGGCAGTCATGGGAGCCTGATGGGACAGTCTTTGACACGGCTGGACTTGCTCTGTTTAACAATTACTTTGTGCAGCAGCTGGTGTTTTCCTATGGCGTAGTTCGGGATCTTGGGCATATTTTAAGGCACAGTTGCATTTATTTACCTGCACAGCCAGTAATATTAGCTGGCACATTTGGGAATCTTATCTTGTGCAATACGGTTTTTTATCAAGCACAGTTGGAGGTTTTCCTTTGGATAATTTGGAATTATTCTCTAACACTTTGGTGAAACTTATCTGACACAGATTCAGTTTATTGTTTGGCATAGTTGGATCTATTCTGTGGTTAATTTGGGATTATTTTCTGCCACATTTGAGGCTATATCAGGCAGTTTGTTGTAGTGTCTCTTTGACCTTGGCATGGTCTCGGGCACATCTGTCCTCAATCACCTGCGCAGATGTGCTTAATCTTAGGTTCAACTCGGCATATTATCTGCGTCAAGAGGGCTGCTCTATGACAGAAATGTTTTTTTCTACTGCACAGTGGGATTTAATATGGTGTCCACAAAAAGGTGCAATATCTGTTTCTGTCTGATTTATTGTCGGACACAGGTAAGATTTACTGTCACAGCTAAAGTTACAAATTCTCTGGCACAGATTAGGTCAATCTCTGGTTCAGTTTGAACTTTTGTATTTAGTACCTTGCAGGCCAAGGGTTATAGTATAATGACGATATACACACAGACTCTACGTTCAAAAGTGAACACACATTCCTGCTCTTCCTCTCTCCGGTTTAATGTTGATCTCAACAGAACATGTTCATCTCACAAATATAGGGTCAGGCCTATTGCCTTCGTCAGCAATGGTAAACTGCCGTTTTCGAACTGCCAAAACATTCCCTTGAGCTCTGAGTGAGCTCAAAAGGAAGTGCCTTGGTAACAGGTTATCTTGATTAGGCACAGCCACAGATATTAATTTAGGACAAAGTACCCCCGCTGTACATTATAAGGATATTGCGAGTCATTGATGAGTTTCTGACCAGATAGAGGAATGAGGTCGAAGGCTGAATTCTTTTATAAGGTCAAAGAACTCTGAGGTAACTTTGAATGCCCTTATATTTTAACGCAGGAGATACTTTATTCCTTGTAATACATGATCTCACCATAACCCATTCCACTAACCACTTAAATTGTTGGTTGTGTGCTCTTTTATATGATTGAGATAGCAGCTTGTAACCCTGAAGACTACAATTGAAATATGTAGTGCAAAAAGTAAACACACCAAACAGCAGTTAGATATTTGTTTCAAAAAGGTGTTGTAATCAGTTTACACAAATCAGATTTTTTTTAAAAATCTGTAGCTCAGAATGTGAAGTAAAATGCAGAGCGATTCTATCTTTCCTGTGTATATCTAATGTACTGAAAAAATAAGAATCTTCCCATAAATGGCTCCTTTCGAGTATCATTGTATATATAGCAGTGCTTAATTTGTCAATGAAAAGGTGCCAGTGCTTGAAGCTCTCCTATTAAACACGCAGCTGCTGCAATTAAAAGTGCGAGCACATAATGTTGAGGCAGCGTAATCCTGAAGCCTCCTCGGGCGTCTTCGATCGATTGACAACTAATCCCTGCCCCTTCAGCTCACTCTTGCAGCTTCCTGCTTTTCCCCTCTCTGACGCTTTTTCGTGTTTCTCTTCCTCCGTCTTTCCCACATGTCTTTTGCTCGCATGAAATGCTTGAGACAGAAAACTAAACACCGGCCACCAGAAATAAGTGCCGGTGCTCCACACCGGAAACAACAAGCACAAATTAAGCACTGATATATAGACAAATAGAGCAGAAGAAAAGGCATGTTTTGTTTTTGTTTTTCAAAGGGTAGCTTTAATTATTTGTGACCTGACTTTCCCCTGGTTGCTGCTCTGGCAGCATGTATTGTGATGTCACACCTTGACTGTAATAAGTTAATGCAGTTGAGGGGCTACATACTTTCATTATTACAGGTGACTAAGGATATCACAAGTCACCTGTAATAAGAAAATTAGAGACAGACTTTTATACAGGTAATTTTGCCCCCCATGGACTATATTGAATTATAGACCAGACAGTCTGAGTGCATAAATAATCTCCTGTCCATATGGAATTCAACAAGACTTGTTTCAGTCAGTAGGCTCACAAAGGGCCTAATTTAAGAAAAGTGGCACTGCATCATATGCAGCGCCACTTTTCCTGCGCCCCTTAGCGCCCACCCAACGGCACCATGCATGTGCCATATTTAACATACAATGTAGCATGGCGGTAGTTAAGGAACATCAAAAATGTTGGTGGTAATCCTGCAAAGCACCTAAAGGCCCACTATAAACAACTGGAGCCTCATTTTAACATCTGCTCTGTGCAGGTGTTCAAAAGGCCACAAAAAATGGTGCAAAGATTTATTTTAGAGGTACTGCCCCTCTTGCATACATTATGCTTGGCACAGGCATTATTTGGCACAAGGCTTTACAAAGTGGCACAATGCATGCTTTGCACCACTTTGTAAATATGGGGCGTGGAAAAAAACACTTTAGTGCCGATTTAGTGCAAAGAATGAGGATAATGCGGCACTAACTTTAAACTAGGGGCTCTTAAGTATGTCCCTTTAAGTGTTTCAAAGATGCACAGATGATAATAGTTGTGACTAATAATTATTTTAAGATTTATATTCTGATATTTTATTTCTTTAGAGAAGTAAGCAGTGGCTGAATGATTGTCTTCTTTTATTTTTCTTTGCAGGAGCAGTGATTTGCAATGGTAAGTGTCTGTTTACTTTCTTATACAGAAATGTCTTCTACAGAATCCAAAAGTATCTTTTTTGAAGGGGTGGGTTTATTAGGGTTCTTGTGTAAATGTAATCTTACAGCAGAGCACATTCAAGCAAAGCTCCTCCTGCACCCAGGGGTCACCACACCAAAGGTTCATTACCTAAAACAGAGAGCCATCACGCAACCTATTCGGGATCAGTGACAAGTTGGTTATTTACTTTGAATGGCGAATACACAAGTCAGAAGCTGGAACTGAAAGCCGTAGGTCACTGGAAAGTCATCACTGCAGGGTCGTGTTGGATGGTTTATTTACCACTGAACATGTATTGCACTGTTTAGACAACTAGCTTTTTCTCAATGGGGCTGGTGTAAAATAATTATCTTTCTAGAAAACTACATGAAGGTTGGCATTTGTGGCTATGTGCATATATTGAGATATGTGGTGGTGTTTGAACAGTCAGGTTTGGAAGGAAGAGGAGAAGCAGCTGATGGAACTGACTGGATTCAAGGAACTATTCTTTGGCTCGTAAGAGTGTGACATGAGAACAAAATGTTTCATACCTATGTTCGTTTCTCGTCCCCAGGGGACACAAATAGCCTCGTGAGCACAACAGTCAGCCAGAATCTTTTCAATAGATAAAACCTTACAATGCCACTGTGTCTAATATCAGCAGACAGTACTGTCTTTTAAGCAGCAGGGATGTGTCATATTGAAGTCAGAACCTTGTGGCAGTATCAAATTACGGGAATACAAATGAACCATGTTCTGACCAGATTATATAAATTGCTTAATATGGATTATAGACGTTAAACTATAATCCAGAATAAAACCATTTTAGGATAGCCTCAACTTGTTTGTGTTTGTTGCTTACAAATGGAACACTGGAGTGGGTGACCATAACATTTTCAAAGTAACCCGTTGGATTGCACTTTTCAGGACCAGGTACTGAAGTCCACATTTTAAGAACCTATATCTCAAATGCTATTTAAAAAATCATAAAAGGAGCCTAGCTGAATCTTGAAAAGCAGTCAGTTTGATGTAAAGTTGTGATATCCATACAGGTATAAAAATGAACCTCAAATACAGGCCCAATGGATTCCTGTGGTATGTTGCAGAGAAGATCTACTACTGTCATGGTAAAACTGTCCCACAGTGGTCAAAGTGCCCCTAGAAGAAGGCAAAAGGTATGCCAAATATACATTTCCGTGATAGCTTAGCCACTTTAGATAATTGAAGCAGCTGACTGAAGTTGGTCAGGATGCACAGCACAGCCAATGAATCATTAAGGTCGAGCTTAGGATCTCTAAAGCATTTGGTTGACATTAGACATGAACAACAGATCTCTCACTTTTGTAATGCTTGAAGTCTAAATACTTACTGAGAAACTCAAGAAAGAGTGTTTGTCTGACAAGCTTTGGATCTGGAGTATCATTACCCCCTCAAATCTTTCCTAAGAGCTGGAGATTCTACACTAAATAGCAGCATTAGATGAGTTCAATGTTTGCCATTAAAGGTGCAATCCAGGACGGGTTATAGGTGTCACAGATAACATCCATTCCTATTGGTTGGCGGGTCATCCCTGTCACTGAGGGCACACAAATGCCCCCCCAACTGTTGATCAAGAATATAAAGCAAGGATCTGTACAGGAACCTGAGATCTAGGATGAGCAGGTGAGGCAAATCAGGGCTACCCAAGCAGTTACTATAGGTGAAAGGAACAGGTGATGCTAGACACAACTTGCCAAATGGTCAGATTTATCAATATTATATCTGAAGTGTAGCACACTCCACTTCTGTTGTACTCTTCTTTGTGATGAGCAAATATTGTGACAAATCCTCATCTCTGTTAGGCCACGAACAGGGAAGTACCCGGATCAGGTAGCATTGGTTGAAAGGAACTTCCAATCTCTTCTGAGACATAGGATAGCAAGAAAATCAATTCCTACATTAAGATAGCTAACACTGTGCCCCTTCTTATAGACCTTTGAAATCGTCTCATTTTTAATTTTGTCTATATGAGAATATACAAGTTTTACATTAATAAATTATCCCAGTTGGGTGGAACACTGATATTTGGTCATCCTTACCAAGATACACTTCCTTCCTTGAGATCAAATATTTTATTCTTTCTAAATATGGTCATACATCAGGAGAACAATAGTTCTGAGGCATAAAATTTGAACTATTGTTTAAAGACCGCTCCCCGACAAGAGATCATCAAATGTTTTGCAATCTGCTGGTTCTAAAGAGGGCCCCAGACCTCTATGCTGGACTTGGCCTGTCTCCGCAGTAGTTTGCTACCCTGTTAATTCCACGGGTTACTCTCCCTTGCTGGGATGAAAATTGTCAGAAAGTAATGGATCTGATCTTTTCTATCTGGATGCACTTGAGATCTGATTAACTTCACCTTGTCGGTGTTCCTCTACTTGAAGAGTGGCTCAACATTTCTTTCAAACTGGAGCATAGATATAACCAAACCCTGTGGCCACTGACAGTGCCAACTTTGTTGTCAATTGTTCATCTGCAGTTTTCTTTCTGTCTCAGATACCTGTGTGTTTAGAAGCATCATTTGATTTCAGGATTGGTCATTTTGCTATCAACATTGTCCACCTTATTGGACAGAGGCTCAAAGAAAACCACACAGGTTCCCTTCCTTTTGAAAAGGCGTGGCATTTAGCCTGAATCTGTGTTTTCTGTTTCATAGTTGCTCCCCAGATTGAAACTAGAGGGTTGGAATATTTCCTGGGCAACGTTGAGGAATATACCGTTTTTTAAGTTCCCTCAAAAATGTATATGTTGTCTTTTTTATATTCCTTTATCCTATTCATTTTATGGGTAAAATGACAGTTTTTAAGTTGTGCAACTTCAGTCATTCAAAGTTAGGACAATTGTTAATTATGACTTCCTCCTTTCAGCTTTAATCTCCTCTCTTCCTCCTATAAAGCCACAATCATTCTTTCAATGCTTGGTCTTCTGTTAACTCAAAACCATCCTTTCATTTGGAGATTCTACCATACCTTGTCTTACTCAGGTGGTGGTGAGGGGTTGTATTCCTGTCACCTATGCTGACTTCCATTGACAAGACTTGATATGAAGTATAGTGGCCCACTCTCAAATGCACATACTTACTATTAAGCAATGCCCAGTGGTTCCGCTTCTTGGTGCTGTGTCTCTAGGCCTGATCTCTGCCTTTTGCCTGTGAGAAGTGGTGCATGGACACAATGAACCGGAAATTCAAGGTGTTCAGAAGGAAGTAGTCCTCTTTGTGCCTTGTTGTCTATGCCATCCATCTAGTAGCTTGGTTTAGGGGCAAACAATACATGAGGTGCATTCTTCAATCCAAAGAGTGATTAACCAATGGTGATTTTGATGCATGGAAGATGGCCCACAAGAGGGAAGACATGTTGTAAGTTCAATGTGCTGCTCCCACTGGTCCATTCTGATCAAGATAGAGATAGTTTTTCCAAGGGAAGTACTAAAAGGGATTGAATTGACTTTGCTGTGCCTCTGAAGTGACAAGTAGTAACTTGATGACATGAAAGCATCTGTCCATTTTGCCAATAGCCATAACATATTGTGAATCCCAATTATTTCAGGATAGCTTTTCCAACTGGTTTTTGACAATCTGCAGTTGTGACACGTGTTATTGTTTTTGCAAAGTATTGACTTCAGAATGTGCTGATTTGATCTTCCTTCCAACATCCTTCTATTCTCTTTCTGTAGCCTCATACCCCTTGTGTAACACCTGTGCTGGAAGCTGTGTTCAAGGCGCTGGCTGCTTATGTGGTACTGATGGAAGTATATGCCTTCCCCAAGCATGTGATATGGAATCCTTGTGCTGCCCAACTGGACTCTTCTGGCACACAACATCGAGCTGCTGCTCAAGTAAGTCTTAGGATTTAGAAGCTTAGTTTGTGAAATGTGTCAAGAGACCTAGAGATGTTTTTAAATTTGATGAAGATGTTTTAAAGCTGATGAAAGTTTATTTTATTTGAGAGTTTGAAGAAAAGATCATCTTCAACCCCCCCACCTCTCCCTCTCTCTCTCTCTCTCTCTCTCTCTCTCTATCTCTCACTATATATATATATATATATATATATATATATATATATATATATATGTGTGTGTGTGTGTGATGTGTATATATATACAGTATATATATATGACTTTGGAGCGATTTGGCAAATTGTAATGAAATTCTCAAAACTAGTTTGTCACTCACTTCAGCTGCTGTCTTGAAAGTTTCAGGGTGATTCGTGAACCAGGCCAGAGGAAAAGGGGGTCTTCAAAATGTTTTTTTCCCATGCCATTTCAGTAGGGATGTTTAGACACAACTACAGTCCAAAGTGCTCGATGGAAGTGCACCAAATTTGGCAGAAAGGTAGATTTTGGTCAGAAAGTGTCCTTTGTGTTAGTTGGTTTAAATCCATTCAGTAGTTTTTGAGATATTAAAGGAAAATAAATTTATATATCTGGGCAAAGCCCAAGCACAGATCTCATTGTGAGACGTAACTGGCTGTCAGCACTGCAACCAGGAAGTATTGGCAACCATCTTGGGACCAATATACATGATAACACCCCACTGAAATGCATTGTAGTGAATGGCAGGTTTTGAGGGTCAAATCAAGGAGAACGTATAAAGGTTGATAACATATTTTAGTTACAATGTAAATCATTTATTGATGGTACCATACTAATGCGCGGAATTGTGGTGTGTTTTACAGTGATCTACCACATGGAAAAGTCTTCTGTTGGGATTTCATCAATCATGTTTGAGAGAAAACTATTTTCTCATGATTTTCCTGTAGAGGTTATGGAAGGTGCTCCAGAAACTAAAATGAGAGAATGTTTTCTGTAAATTCACTCTGTCTTTTTCAGCCGTATGAGAATTAAGTCTGATATTCTCAGTAAAACATGTATTTCCAACGGGAGCAGCCTGCCATTTGATTCCCATGTGTTTAACTGCAGCCGGCAAGAGTGTTCTAAATAAAACTAGAGTGCTAACAGTCTTACTTATGGAAAAAGTGTGGCACACCTGAAACCGTCTTGTTTGAGTCAAACTGGTAAAACTTAAAACATTTAGGGGGTTATTCTAACTTTGGAGGAGGTGTTAATCCGTCCCAAAAGTGACGGAAAAGTGACGGATTTACCACCAGCCGTATTACGAGTCCATTATATCCTATGGAACTCGTAATACGGCTGGTGGTATATCCGTCACTTTACCGTCACTTTTGGGACGGATTAACACTCCTCCAAAGTTAGAATAACCCCCTTAATTTTTTGGGAAACAAAATGAGGTGGTTTATTTTGGCATAGAAATTATGGTTAGTGATGTAGAGAGAAAAATGAGGTAATGTTTTAAGACAGTTCTCAAATATCTTCCTCTTCTACTTAATTGAAACAATCTGGCATGCAGACTGAATCATGCACTTTCAATACCAGCAGCAGACTGCCAGGTAACTCCCAGGTGATCAGCGGCTTTACTACAGTGTTGTAATGAGCAACTAGAGAGCTAATATTCTGAATTCATGCCGAAGTGTGGCACATCTGAATGCAATCTTAATGGAATCGAAGTGGAAAACTGAAAGCATTATCTATTGAGGATACTACAGTAAATGAGGAAATCAGGGCGCTTCATAACAAATAAATCCCCCCAAGATGGCCACCAGAGAACAGAGACCAAATGTAGCACAAAAATCACCCAAATGTAGCCAGAGTACAGCCCAATGACAAAAGTGTGCAAAACACTTAGGTGCTCATTTTGACACTGTTGGTAAAAACCGCCTACTGCCGCAGTGAAGGGCACCAAAATGCCGCCACTGCAGCAACCATCCATCTGTCATATTATGAGCACTGCCGGACTTCCTCCAGAAGAAGGGCGGAAATCTGGCTGTGTTCATGGTGACGGACGGTGGTAAGGTGGCACTGCTATCACCAGCACCACCACGCCAGTAGAACACCACCAGCCGTATTATGACAAGTAATACGGCCTGGCGGCGTTCTGATGGTGGGCCGCTGCTGGCGGTAGCAGTGCCCCTTCCTGTTCCTTGCCGGAAGACCTCCTCAACAATGGTAAGTTGGGCTTCCGACAGGGGAGGGGTTGGAAAGGTAGGGGGTTGTGTGTGTGTGTCTGATTGTGTGCATGAATGAATGTGTGAGTGAGTGTGTGAATGTGTGTGTTGTGTTGTTTGCTCGGTTGTATGCGTGTGAGTGAATGCGTGTAAGAATGGTGAAGTTAGTGTGTTTCTGCATGTCAGTGTGGATGTGTGACAGAATGTGTGTGAGTATGTCTGGAAGTATCTGTGCTTGAATGCATGTATGGCAGTGTGTGTATGAATGCGTGTCTGGCAGTGTGAGTGATTGGGTATGTGCATGTATGGGGAGTGGGGGGTGATTGAGAGGATTTGAGAGGGTGGGGGGGTGTGTTTGGATTGGAGAGGGTAGGGGTGTGCGTGTTTGAATATCAAGGGGTGTGGAGTTAGTGTGTGTTTGAGGGTGGGGGCTTTGGATGGAGGGGAATGGGGCGTCTGGTGTGTGGTGGGGGTGAGGGAGCTAACGCCACAAAAACCATGGTGGTAGGCAGGCTCATGATGCGCCAGCGTACTGTGCCGGACGCTGGTCTGGAGATTAACATCTCCGACCTGGCAGCTGATACCGCCATGGCTGCAGCAAACCTGCCATTCTCATAATCTGGCGGTATGTACCCCCAACCTTTTGGCAGTACTACCGACACAGTAACACTCACCGCCTGGGTCATAATGACCCCCTTAATGTTTTAGTTTTTTTGCAGTTTTATATAGTGCTGACATGATCCATAGGAACTGGATAGCTTTACATGAGCATCAGTTACTTTACACAGGGACACCTTCATTTTGGTTTTAGGCATGGACAAATTAAGTGATTTGCCCAGAATCACAGGATGTCGAGCTGAAGCCAAAACCCAAATCTGGTTCCCTAGTTGAAAAGTCTGCAATATTGGCCATAAGTCCAGATCCTCTCCTCTAAGTGTAACAAATAACCAAGTGATCAACCAGATAAAAAAATATAAAGATAGCAAATGATTTTAAAGTATTTTGTCGCTATTTGAGAATTCAGAAAATCTGTCCTCATTTTAGTTTTATAGAGCACAAACCATAATTTCTATGGGAATAAGACCCTTGCTTCTTTATAATTTTTAAAGTGTTAGAAAGTGGGTTATTGGTAAGGGCAGGTATCAACCTACACTTACCAATAGGTCACTAACCCCCACTAGTTCTACTCAGGTCTCAATAAATTAATCCTCACTCAACGCTTGGTAGCTTGGCAATGGGCGTCAAGGCTTTCCTTATGAGACAAGTGTGTAAAGCATTTAAAATTCACAGAACAGTAAATAAGTAAAACACAAAACACAATAAAAATCCAACATCAGTTTATCAAAATAGAGTATATTTATATCTTTAAAATGACACCACAACTACAAAAATCCAATATAATGAACCAGAGATATACATTTTTAAAGGTTAAAGGTAATTCTAGTGCTTAGACGCGAATAGCGCTCAAAGGGTTAAAAAAAAGTCCAGAGTCCAGAGTTTAGGCCACCCACGATGTAACACTGTTACACTTACTTTCAGAAGTGTTTTTTGATAGAGGTAAGTGGTCGACAGCACCAGTCAAGGGTTCAGAGGCTCTGGTTTGCCTCTTGGGGTTTGGGACTACAGCTCCCTTAGTGCATCACTTCAACTTATGGAGCTGTTTACAACAGTTGCTCCAAATGGCTCCAAACTTCTGGATCTTCTTCCAGAGGTCCTTTTTGGGTCCTTGAAGTGTCCACAACTTGATTCAAGGTTCCAGAAGCTCTGAGTTGCTCCTTGGGAGTTGGGACTACAATTCCCAGAATGCACTTGGTCAGAATACTCAAATGGCCACTGGACACTGGTCAGCTGGGCTCCTCTTGCAGGACTTCATGCAGGGGACTCTGGGCAGCTCCTTTGCATCAGTATCTTAGGGGAAGTCCCTTCTAGAAGCATTTAAAGACAGGCAAAGTCCTTTTAGTGGTGAAGCCCAAGTGTGCAGCTGGCACAGTCCTTCAGAGTGCAGAATCCAGGTGCAGGTCAAGGGTTCAGCAGGTCAATTCCTCTTCTTCAGTCATTGTTCCTTGTAGGGATCTAAGGTGTGGGTGCAGCCCTGTCATATTTATCCTTGCTCCTGGGGTGCAAAGCAGGGGAGGCAACTGTCCAATCACAGACAGGCCACTACCCCCCCCCCCCCTTGGATGACCACTTCCTTGGAAATGTGGCAAAAATCAATCCCAGGAAGCAGCATTCCTTGAAAATCCAAAATGGCAGAAAATGAATTTTGGAGGTTAGGTCTGGCTGAGCCCACCCATTGGTGTGGCAAAAAATTGTTAACACACCCCTCTCCTGCCCTCTCTTAATCAAATCAAAAGGGCACCTGGATGTCTGGACTTACAGGAAATGTGGGATGTCCCGAGCTGCTTCAAATGTCCTTCCCTCCTTTGAAGACCAGCTTGGCTACTCTCCCCCCATCCTGTTTCACCATCTGCTGAGGAAAGATCTCCTCCCCCAGGCACTTTCTTTGTGTTCAGCCCAGGCCACTTCACTCCTTATTAAGGCAGCCTGGCCAGGATGCCTGAGGCTGGCCAATCAGCGAAGGGTACTACAGAGCTGAAACTGGTAACTTTTAACCTGAACTAGTTATATTAAATCCATGACAAGTTGTTGCATTTACTAAAACAATTGGATTGAGACATGAGAATGTATTAATCTCCCCATTTTAGCCTATGGAGCCTATTCATTGCAATAAGGGAAAAACAAATGTGGCTATTTTTCCTCACCAGGGCTTCTAAAACATATTGTACAAGGTCCCTGCTTATAGTTACACTGCACCCAACCCTGGGTTGACCTAGGGAACACCTTAGGGGTGACTTATATGTAACAATAAGGTGGTTTAAGATTTTGGAAGTACTTTTAATTCCAAAGTCAAATTTGCATGTAACTTTAATTTAAAAGCAGCCAGCAAGGCAAGCCTGCCTTTAAAATGTCATTGGGTACCTCAGCGTGCACTACCTATGGCGGGGTCTCTAAACCTACATGCCCTACCATATACTAGGGACTTATAGGTAGGTAAACTGCCAATTATAATTAGCCTAATTTGCATACTCATGTTACACAGAGCACAGGCCCTGGGACTGGTTTAGCAGTACCCACGGCACCATCAAAGTCAGGAAAACACCAGCAAAAAAAGAAAAAAAAAATTGAGGCAAAAAGTTAGGGGGCTTCTGCAATCTTCCCAGTTTTCTCACATAAAGGAAATGCCATAGGTGTTACAGTTTTGATTACATCAAGATGAAGTTTGGCGTGTCACACTTTTGTAACGAATATAGAATGTTAGACATCTAGTTGTTCATTAGAATACTGTGGTGAGGCTGAGGTCTGGGGCACGGACTCGGAAAACATAGGGCAGAGAGGGTTGTTCAGAAGCAACAAGTTGACCATGCTGGGAAGGCAGGGGGGAAGTTGCAGCACAACAGACCATGGAGGGCAGGGGAAAGAGGGGCAGGGACAACAAACCAACTATCCAGGACAGGAAGGAGAAGCTGTGGCAATATAACACAGTGGCAGTACAGCCATACATGCCAACAGGCCCAATTCAGACAGGAGTCTCCAAATGTTTTTAATCTCAAAGGGATTTACTTTATCCGTCTCCTGCCTAAAATCACCTCTTTTTCAATGTAAGTCAATGGGGAAAATTAATTCTCCAGGTGTTTTCTTAAAATCTCCCTCTTACCCAGTTCAAATTGTTAGCAAGTATGGTACATTGGATCACTGAGGGCAGGAGGAATGGGGTAGGAACACAGACTCAGATAACAGAGGGCAGGAGAGAGATGGGCAGGGGCACCAAACTGACCTTACAGGCCAGGCATCAGGGGTAACAGCAGAACAATACACCACACTGGGCAAGTGAGATGGATGGGCAGCACAATGGACAATGGAAATAATAGGGAGGGGACAAGATTTGGACAATGGATGGCAAGGAGGAGTGGGGGCAGGAGCAGCAAGCTTGCATGGGGGCAGCACAATGCCAGGCCAGGCCCTGAGTCCAACCTCCCTCACCATGCATTGTGATGGGCATCTTTCCTAATGTTAAAAAAAAACCTAGAAGTTCATTGAAAAAAACAAAGGTTGCAGGAACATTATAGTAAGGAAATAAAAAAAATTTTTAACTTGGAAATTCAATAAAAATCAAAGGTTACAGTGACATTATAGTTATGTTCAGATTTTACACGCACAAAACCATAGAAATTCAGCTTTTATAGTTAGAGTAACTATAACTCATGCCCTAGGGTAACTATATTTTCCGTCCTCGCCAAGCACTGCCAATTACCCCAGATATTGCATCACTCATGATATCTTCTATCTTTACTCCTGGCTTTTTACTGACTGATATAGTGACCTTAGGATTTTGGGCAATTCCCCACTGTACTGCAGATGAAAAGTGCATGGATCCTTCCTACATAGGCCAAAAAGGGGCAAGTACATGGGCGGTTGAGGTACCGTACCAATAGTGCCCTGTAAAAAGGTACACCATATACCCGGGACAGGTACAGCCTTGGCTACTGGTGGGGTTCTGCACTAAGTGTGCCACCCACCAGAATAACCTGGCCTAACAGTGCAGGCCTGTGGAGGTGCAGGTGGGTCCGCACCCAGGGTGGCATCTCTCATGCCCTGACCAACTGTGAGCATGCCTAATGCTGTCCCTGGGATGCCCCCTGAAGGGCAGCGAGGGTGATGGGCGTGAGGCAGAACAGGGACACCAGGATGTTCCCTGACCAGGCAGGGAAGAACCCTCACATGGGTTCTCCCTACCTAAGGGATCGGCCCCTCCCATAGGTTTCGCTCATTCCCTATGAGTGGCCTTAGGGCACAGGGCACTGTTCCACTGTGAGTACAGTGTGGAAGTCCCATCGCCCTTTCTATGCATGGTGGGAAGTGGCAGTAACCAGTGAATACTGGACCTGCCCCTACAGGTGGGTACACTTGAAATGGCATTCTGACATGTGCTGAACCTGGCTTAGCAGGTCAGTATGTGCTCACTTGTCAGTGATTTCTATTAAGGGACTGGGTCTGCCATTGCTTACCAGTATGTGCACACTTGCACAAGGGTGTTCCGATGTACACTGAGCCTGACACAGCAGCCCAATGGGTTTGCACTTGCATAGTGAGGTTTAAAGTGCCTTTGGGGCTCTAGGTGCTTTCCCACTGTGAATACAGTGTAAAAATATGTGCACCTTCCTAACTATGCTGCGAAAGTGGCATTGACCAGTATGTGCAAATATGCACACTGGTGTGCCACTATGTACTTGGCCTGTCATAGCAGGCCGGAATGGGTGCACTTGCACCTGTGTGGTGTCCTTTAACTTGTGGCCATCCTGCCCATGCAGGCTTGTGCGTGTGCCAGGGCAGATGTGCCCATGTAGTGAAAGAATACTTATGCGTGTTTTCACTACAGATGAGAGCTACCTTGCCCATAGGTTAGCTTAGGGATAGGTTTCAATTGATTCTGAACAGTGGATTGCAGTGGAGCACCCTCATGTATTTACTCTGTTGGATTCACAAGGACAAACCCCTTTCCATGGTAAAGGCAGTTTGGTCAATAATGCTCTAGAAAAGCCACTTCTTAGAAGTGGGAATTTTATGTTCTAAAAACTCTCTTTTGGTGCCTTTAATTCCAACTTTATTTCACTGACGGCTGGGGAAAGCACATCTGTGCATTCCCCAGTGACAGCCATAGAATTTGAACTATAAACACACAATGTTCATGGAGGAATCATTAGCATGCAAATATATCAACTATTTTAAACACATTCATGTCGTAATTAATCATCAATCAAATATCAGAAATAAATAAATCTTCAAACAACATGTAATTGTTTTCTGAAAAAATTGAAGAGTTTTTATATATTCACTAATGATATATTCATCAATATAGCAAAGCAACAAAGAGAATTTTCAGTGTTTTTATACAAACTCACTGGTTACCCCTCTTATCCCCAATCCCTTTACATCCGAGGGACAGAAGGAGAACACCAACCCTCCTGACTCTCCAACCACAAAAGTTTTGAGTCCTATATGCAGTCTTTCAAACAATCAGAAATCACTCTTAATGGACTCCAGCAGAATTGCATCATGGAGAGTGTAAGGTCGACGTATTGGTCTCCCAAGGCTCCAACCATCCATGAGACCATCCTAAGGACAATGTGTCAAAGTAAAATAAATCACAATAATTGTTGCTTTCAACATCAACTTTCCGAAAAAGCACTGCTTAATCATTTTCGTCCTGCACATCCAATGCTAGTCAGTTACTCCAGTATAAAGAAAGAATGATGTCATTTCACCACAGATACGTAAACTTCCACTGGGTTCAAATCAATCACAAAGCTTCATAAAACTTAGGCACCCGGAATGACAGGTCTCTGCCAGTTGTGGGCGTGGCTGGATAGATTGGAGGAACAGGTTTTGACACTTGGCCTCTTGGAGCCAGATCATGACCCCACTGAAGATAATGATCTGAATTCCTAGGCCCCATGGTCGACAGGCCTGAAATTTAGGAGAGACATCTGTGGTTCAGAGGGTAACCCTTTGAACCACCTCCAACTTCAGAGGCACCCTTCAGTATATCTATTGGTACCTCACTTCAGCAACTTAAAGCTATGCTTGCAGGAATATGGGACTGAGACGCTGGACCACGTGGCGCCCACTGCCAGAGGACTATGTTGTGCACAAGGAGTATTTAGTTCCCGCAAGAACGGACCGCACATCCGTCTGACATTGTATCTGTTCAAAATCATTATGGAAAAATGAAGGGGGAAAACTTGTTTAGAATCCCCTCTTTTTTCGCCCCCCTCCCCCTGGCGGATTAACCCAAAACTTTCCACCAGACAGCAGCTGACCTGACTTGACAATTTTGTTTGGAATGTATATATATATATATATATATATATATATATATATATATATATATATATATATATATAAGATTTTGGTCTAGAGAGAGCCCTTTTTAGGGTCGAGCCTGCGTTGCATGCGCTCGCGCATGCGTATCGCAGCAAGACGCTTTAGTTATTAGAAAAGGGCTCGGAGCCCTGTCGACATCACGTCAGTGTTTTTCATTGGTTCGTGGGCTTGACTATTAAAATCCGCTTGCTTTCATTAGTCGAAGGCATGCACACGTCATGCCTTTTCCGATTGCTAGCCCTCCTTGAGCGCATCGACCAAGTACAGAAAACATGCAAGGCTCGCTGTTTTCTGTCCGGCTCATGGACTACTTTTTCTCTATTTTACTAGCGCGAATTCGCTTGCAGAAGTTGAGCGCTTTACCCAGTTAATTACACTTTTTCAGGTTAGGTACATAAATACACTTTTGCCGATAGGTGAAAAGTCAGGTTAGGAGTTTACAACGCTATCAGGTCTAACATGAGCAAACGCGAGACCCGTTGCATTGCAAATGCTTGTCTTTTGTTGCCCATGGTGGGTGTCAGAGGTGAGACACACTTAACCTGGTCAGAAAATCTAGACACATACATAAAAGCTCAGCTCGATATATCAGCCAGTGAATAATTAAGGAAAAAAATGAATTAAAGGACACAACGTTTTCATTTAGAACTAGTGCCTCTGAATGTCGGGCCTGTAAAATAATAGGGTTGCCTAGCCTCGAGTCTTCCCCATGTCTCTTTCTACCATCACCCTACACTTCCTGTCTCTTTGTTTTGCAGGTTCGTTTTCATCTCTTCTTTCTCTCTTTGTTTGGGTGTCCTGTCTTTCTCCTCTTCTTTCTCCCTCTCTTGCGCTGGATCAAAGTCTGATGTTGGAAACTAACACTTAGCCATAAAGCGATTGCAGATGTCAATCATCTGAATTCCCGGCACAAATTAGGCACTGCCACTACAGACCAAAGCAGTAGAATTTCATTATTTGGAATTGCATATTCTTACTATTCCATCACTGAAGATTGACATTGCCCTTTTAAACTTCAATAGGATTCTTCAGGAAATGTTGTTCGTGTATTATATTAAGATGTAACTGAAGACCCAATGTTAGATTAACTAGGAGCTTGGAAAGCTTATTGGTGTAGTGTCGCTGCACCTGTTTCTCATAAGTAAACCAACACTGTTCTCTCCAGGAGGATCAAATGATAGAGTATGAAGGTAAGATTGATAGTCGCTTTCATTGTGCCCTTCTACACGACAGTTGCAACAATAAGAACAACGTTCTATACGTACAAACGTGTAGTTAAAGGAGCAAACATAACATTGGAAACATTATATTCAACAAGCAGTGACAGAGTGTGCCTGGCGTTAAGGTGCAAAAACATACAAGCCCAAGCATTCATAAATAGAGTTTAGCACAATAATGTCAGACCTACTTGCTTTGCCAAAGGTTTGAAAAAGGTAACAAATAAGGATTACTTTGTCTCTAGCGTGCACATTGAGGATAAATGTTGGAATGTGCTAAACAGTATGACCACTGGGTGTACTTTTCACATGTAATATAGTCCCATATCTTTTCAAATAGAAGCACTTTCTGGAGGCAGAATGATACACCAGATAGCCAATAACATGAGGCGAAAGAGAAATACTCCTGTGGACGAAGCAAAAAATCCACTCTAGGCATATTGTATGGAATTGCTAACAATAGGTCCCACATTTTATAACTTGGTGTAAATCTGTTCAGTAGTGTCACGGGTACCCATAGATCCAAGCGGAAAGCAAGACCTTGATTGACTGGCCTCAACCTGAAAGGAAAATTGTGACTGCCATTTTGTTTCTTGGCTGGGCCCCTGGTGGACAAACATAAATAAACATACATAAGGGGTCAGGATAGAGGTGCCCTGACTCCATAGGACACATTGAGGGGTCTCTGAGGGACCCTCAAGGGTAAATATGTATCAATTTTTTGGGGGGGGCTGAGTCATGAATCTGCGGATCTACCACAGTGCTAGGCATGACCCCCAGTGTAAATACATAATGGATCTGTGAATCGGAAGCCCCATAGAAAAAAACTCACCCCTCACACACCATACTCCTGTGGCTATTTTAATGTACGGTAATTATATATTACTTTGAATTAAAAAAATGGAAATCCACTGAAAAAATTAAGGTTATAGAGATGTTATAGTTAGATTAACCTTTTACCCACACAAAACTATAAAAATCCAGCAGTTATAGTTAAATGATAACTCGTGTTGTTAAGGAACTTTAGGCCACAAGTTATTTATTAACATAAGTATAGTTGTAAGTATAACTATGGTTTTGTGTGTGTAAAATGTCAATCTAACTATAATGTTTTTGTAACCTTTGTGTTCTAAGTGACTACACACACACACACACACACACACATACACATACACATATATATACTTATATTTATATATGTATCAATGCACTCCCAAATATATCAATGAACTCCCCGTCTAAAATTATGAACCTATCAAACTTCCTACGTTACTTTTTAATAACACATTTTTTTTTTTTTTTTTTGGACATATTAAAGGCATCGTATTCCTAACAGTCTAAATATTGCTCTCTTTAGTATTACAATGGTAGTACTTGTACCGTTACAGCATATCCTATTGTTCTTCAAACAAAATCCCTGACCACAATGGAGAAAAGGGGAGCGGAGAATGCCTGATAGTGTAAGTTACTCTCTTAGCTTCCAATATCCAATCTACTTGTGTCATCAAAGATTTAATTGAATGTTCCAAAGGCCTACCCCGATATTTGGCATTGTGCCTGTGTGCCACTACTAATGCCATATATATATATAACTTTGATATCTGGAGAACTTTATTCCCCCCATAAATTGTGGTCTTAGGGTGTGACTGAAGTGCGGATGTATACAACTCGCAAAGTTTATGTATTACTTCTTCCCAGGAAGGTTGCAAATTTGCAGCACCCTCAAATCTACAAGCTTGCAAACAGGAAGAAATTGGGTAATTTCCACCCCTTTGATCCATGTCCAAGAGTAATAGACCCTAGGTAAAGTGTTTTAGCTGAACCACCTTATAACCTGTTCTGATAGCCACTGGGTGCACCAGGCCATTCATCCACTTGTCTACCTACAGCATCCCTATAATCTTATTTCCCTTTTGGTTTATCAGGTGGTACAATAGAAGAAGTCATCAATGACTTTCATTTGACCTTTTCATGAAATTCTTTCAGATTGTTATGTTATATGTATTTGTAAAGTGTACCATTACCTGCAAGGGTTCCTGGTACTAAGTAGGTGTGTGTGCATAGTCTTGTGTATAGCAGGTTGGTTAGTTGGAAATCCAGCTTTTCTGGAATTAAAAAAGAGAGGAGAAGGCTCTGTTGTGGAGTGGGAGGTTGGTCCACAGTTTAGGAGCGATGTAAGCAAATACCTAACCTGATCTGGTCCTGTGTTTGTGTGGGATGTGTGCGAGTAAGAGTCTTGAGGAGTGGAGGTTTATGGGCAGTTGGTAAAAGGAAATCCAACTGTTCAGGTAGTTAGGGACTTAGCTGAGTAGTGCTTTGAATGTGTGTCTGAGGAGTTCGAATTTTGCTCTTTTGTGTATTTGGAGCCAATGTAATTACATGAGGTGTAGATTGATGTGGGTTGTGTGTGGGAGATTGAGGATGATTTTGTCTGCTGTGTTCTGGATGGTGTGTGGTCTTCTATTGATTCACTTGGTAATCCTGGCAGAACAAGAGTTACCATAGTTCAACGTGCTGGTGACTAGGTCATGAATGCCATTTGAAGATCTTCCTAAACATCTTCAAGGTGTGGAAGCAGGATACAGTGATAAGGTTGACTTGTGTAGTCATGTCCAGTTTGCTGTCAGTCATTACTCTGAGGTTCCTGGTATGGGTTCTAGGTGTGGGTCTGAGATCATCTAGGCTACCAGTTGGAGTCCGATGGCTAGATGTTCTTGCTGAATATTACTACTTCTGTCTGTCTGGTGTTGAGCTTGAGATAGTTAAATTTCCTTCAAATAGTGGCTCTGGTCATGCAGGTGGTGAACTTGTTTCTTGTGTTGGGGGTCTTGTATAAGAGGCAAAGTATGAGTTGTGTGTTGTCTGCGTACAAGAGGATGTTGATGTCATGTGCGCAGATGACGTTGACCTGAGAGTTCATTTAAGCATTGAAGATGGTGGGGCTGAGCGATGAAACCTGAGTAATATTTACTCTTCAGTGGTGTGAATCCTTAGAGCACTACATTTAAAACTACTTATGCGCTAACCTCATGCCCACTCTGTGAGTGGTATAAAAACCCATGTCTAGGCATTTCAAACTCAGCCTGAAGTTGTTGAACAACATCTTGGAATCAGATCCCCACATAAAAACAATTTCTGATGCTCTATTGAGGTCAAACCTTGTTTTGAACAGGCACACCCCCTTATGAAGTCAGCATATGGGCCATTCCTCACTCCTCTTTCAGAGTCAGCACTCCCAGGTCTTTGTTCGGTTTGATGTAGAAATGCACCAAGGTGTTCTCACTCTTTGAGCAATAGTGACAATATGTATACGACCACTGGGAGGCGATTTGTGGTGCCTTAGAAGGAATTGTCCATATTAAGGGCTTCACTGGTGAGGTGGATGGGGTTCAGAGTAAATTATGCAGGGGTGTTATGTTCCCCAGGGAGAGAAGTGATCAGTGGGATAGCATTGGTAGCTGAACGAGTGTGAAGCAGCATGGGGTCCCCCGGAACAATAAGCGGGCTATAAGGCGCACATGCGTATATGGGTGTTCATGCATTTGCATATATGTAGGTTTTTGGGTTCTGGGGCACAAACAGGTTTGTATTTGTGTGTAAAATGTTATGTGCACTTTAAATTTAATTAATGTACATTTATTCTCTCACCAGGTGAGCCTACTTGTTACCCTGCCTGTTTGGATGATGAATACTGTCTTGTGCCACAGGGAATCTGTGTGTGCAATTCAACCAAGTACCAAGGAGCACGTAAGTTTGGACTCTTCCCTAGAGTGTAAAAAACTGGGTTACTGTTTGAGGGGGTAGCAGCTCAGGCAAAAACCACAGTCCTTGTTAGGGTGAACCACTAAAGTCACTAAAGGTGTCAGACATGTGAAAAGACAACACAGAAACAATTCCAAACAGATTTAGAACAATAGAGTATATTAGAATAAATAAAAATGAATAAAATGATAGATACCAAACAACAAAATCCAATAGGTAGAGCAGAATATATTTAATTGTAAAGTTTTAGGTGAAACCTTTGACAAAAGCAGGAAGTGCCAACTCTGGGTATCTGGTTGCACTGGACTGGGACAAAAGGCGAAAGTTCAGGACAACTGTGATGTAGCTCGGTTCGGGCACAGGACCAGGTTTGGCTGCTGGGAATTGTACCTTAATTCCTTGGTGGTAACTCTGCACAGGGATGCTTTGTGCTTCGTGAGGCTTCATGTTGCTCTGTGCTGGGTCTGATGAAGCTTTCAGCCAAATCGTGAGGCTTTGCGGGACTTTGCATCGCTGAGCATTCCATTAAAGCTGTCAAATGTGCAATGAGCTTTTGTGGGACTTGCTTCCTTGGCGCCGGATTTGATGGAACCTTCAGTTAGGGAAGAAGTGCTTTCTGATGCTTGCTTAGGGTCCAGAACATGACAGGCACTTCTTAGGGATTGAACTAAATCAGCAGAGGCCAGAGCAGGGCTCGGGCAGGTCCAGTTGCAGGTCCGTTTGCTGTAGGTCAGCTGGGCAATTGCAGGTAGGTCTCTGAAGCTTATTGTGTCCCTGAAGCCAACTGACCCTTAAAGTCAATCTGAGTAGGCAGGAATGAATGCAAGAAGGACCAATTTTCCTTAGTCGCCAAAGCAATCCTTCAAGTAGCAGTGATGTCCTCTGACAACAGGGCAGTCCTTCTTCTTTAAAATTCACAGGTCCAGGAGTGTTCTTGTGAGTGGTTCTGGACGTCCATATTTATACTCAGTGTTGGCCTTTGTGTGGGGGAACTCCCTATCCAACCCCCACACCTGGAATTGAAAATTTCTCCTCTTTCTACCATCAAGGCAAATGGTCTGGGGGTAACAAAAGGGGTAAGGCAGGCCCAGTGTCAGGTCCCTTTGTGTGTGCAGGAGGCCAAATCTTGGGAAGTGTTGTTGCAGCTGGGGTAGTGCTTCTCTCTAGTTGTCCTGTTGGGTGCCCCATCTTGTTCACAAGTAAGACTCATTAGTGTTATTGTCTGCAAGCAATACACAAACCCTAACAGCAAAGCCATTTATAGTCATGTGACCCAGGTCACTGGCAGAAGGCACAGATAGTTGAGAGAAGAAAATAAGTTTCTAGAAAGTGTCATTTTGAGAACTGTATCACAAATTTCGACTTTACTTTTAAAGAGGATTTTGAATTTCAATTTATTTGAGCGTAAACAGGATATCTCTATCTGCTCCCAATCTAAAATTAGGACTAAGGTTAATAAGGTAACCCATTGTTAGACGAAGAAAGAGATAGACTTTCGAAAAAGACTTTAGGAGTTTTTCACTGGCGAGAACGCATAAAACCTACTTAATCATGTTCCTCATTTTCAATACAATGCACCTTATAAGCCTTCAGGGCTTTCCTTAGAGGTGACTTACAAATATTAAAAAGGAAAGCGTAAGCCTGGAAAAAGGTTTATTTTGCCAGGTCAAAATGGCAGACTAGAATTGCACACACAGGCTGCAGTGTTAGGCCTGAGACAGGTTTTACAGTGCTACTTTAGTGGGTGGCACAATTAGTGCTGCAGGCCATCTAGTAGCTTTTAATTTACAGGTCCTAGGTACAGATAGTACCATTTACTAGGAACTCATGAGAAAATTAAATGCGTCAATTAGATGTAGTTGAATTTTACCACGTTTGAAAGAGAGATCACAAGCCCTTTAGCATGAGTTAGCAGTGGGAATGTGCACATAGCCCTAAAGCCAACAACAATGAATTAAGCAAACAGGAGAGGTGATGGCATAAAAAATGTATGTCTGTAAAAAATCATAACTCCAGTTCTGCTGATTCGAATTTTTGTTGTTTTGGTCTTGCTTTTTAAATTAATTGATTAAATTAAGTTCTATTTTTCTAACCTGCTGTGGGAACTTTTTGTGTGATGTTTTCACTGGTCCACTGTGTGAAGTGTTACGCAAATACTTTACACATTGCCTTTAATTTTAGCCTGACTGCTCTGTGCTAATTTACCAGTGGTTGAGCACAAGTTAATTTGGGGTTTACTTGTGCCTTTCCCTGACTAGGATTGTGATTGCTGCCTGACTAGGGATCACACGTCAGTAAACTAGTAACCACATTTCTAACTTCGTATAAAGAGGTAAAGTGCTGCATATAGTAGCCATCCTATTGGAGTCCTTCTGTCTATCCTTAGAAGTCAGAGTGGCCACTGGTGTAACATAAGTACCTGCATCCCCCAATACTTCCATGGTGCGGGGGTGGGGCCCGAGCTCCAGGTGGTGGGATGGAGAGGAGTGCCCCTCTGTGTACTTTGCAGGGTGGCCCCCCTCAAGTTTCGTTATGTCACCGAGAGTGGCCTGTGCTGTGTGTGGAATTTATCAGCATTTGTGGGGTGGTTACCTTTCTTCACAGTTCTGCCCTTTTCTATTTATGAAGCACACAGGATGCTTTGGAATAACACAGATTGTGAACTAAAATGGATTAAATCGTATGCCTCTTCAGAGAGCTGTGCCACGAGACAGACAGAGGACCAAGAGATAAATCGTTTTTTGTTTTTTTTCTGCTAGTTATAATGTCCTACCTCATTTTTCAAATATTATATGTGCCTTCAAACAAGAAGGTTATCTGCAGTTATACATATGCATGCTGAACTTGCAAAGCCATTTGTTCACAGTTTGTAAATGGACAGGACTGCATTAAGTGATATTTATTGAAAGTAATAGTTTTGAAAAAGAAACTGCATCAAGTAGGGAAAGAATAGTGCTTTGTTGATTAGCTTAGGTCTCTTGAGATGATAAACACAATGGGACACAATCTTAGCAATACCTGCTTGACTCCTTCACCTCTAAAACATAATAACAAAGTTCTCCTGTGACAAAGGTTGAAACAGAACTAGGTGTATCTCTTAGTGTGGCTTAAAGAATAAAACAACAGCCCTTCCCACCCTTCCATCCTCCTAGACAGAGATGTCCCTTGCCATCACGCATCCTTTGTATATTATGCTGATCCCACATTGGATGTATGTTGTGATGCAGCTGTTTGCTGCATATCTAGGGATATCAGAGCAATGGATTTTGTGTGCCTATGGTAGAATAAATTCAAGGATTTCCAGTTCTGTCCTGTTGGTGTTGTTGCCTTCCCACTCATGCTACCTAGTGTCTTTGCCACAGCCGAGCCATCTATGTCAGGCACTCCTGGCCTAAGCATAAACCACCAGCCTTGGAATCTGGCCAGACCAAGATCTATTACTAAGCCGGCAAGTTACTGTGGCCATCCTCAGCACCTATAGCAAACATCTCAGACTCCAACAGCATCCCCTTCTCTTTTATCTGACCCCAACACAAAGGAAGCATTACTTGCTCACTAACTGCATCTAACATTATGTACCACAATGTCGAGATAATTTAGCAGTTATCTTCATTACGCCAAGTCCTACTCTTCGTCATTACAATCCTTATCTCTGAACTGCAACCCATCCATTGCCTAACAACAGAGCACCTAAAAGTTCTATCTCACAGTTTTTCTAAGTCCTCCACAGAATGAGGTATTAGATAGTTACCTTCCCTGCAATATACATGCTCGTAAACTCCCATGGGGGAGACAAATAACTTGCAAAACTGTGACAAAGAAGAATAGCACTTGCATGATGAAGGTTATCTGCAAGTAATCAGGATGTTATTGCCTCATCCCTTTTGCTTAACCCACTCTTCATATATGAGGATATAGCAAGCAACAAGAACAAGGACATTTACCAAAAAACACATGACAATTAAAGACCTAGGCTCGCCATCTGACTTTGTCATCATCTAGAGATCCAGAACCTACGACGGCACCTAACTGACAACCAAGAAAGGAGACTAAAAGATCGAAGATGAAAACATTGTAAAGAAGCTCTGAACATTTCAATGGGTTGCAGGAAATAAGATTCCAGAAGAACACCAATGGAAGAAAGAAGCCCAGTGTTGATTATGGAATTTCCTAATGGAAGGCCTGCACAATGCTTGGATAGAAAGAGCCACTCTGTTGGAGACCTCTAAATCCACTGGGCCCTCCATTTATTTCAAAGTCCATCAGATGGCCAGCTTTAACCTTTAGAGTGAAGGCTGGGACAAGATCAGCCATGTGAGAGAAAAGGCACAAGGCAAAAGACACTGTAGACTTACAGCCACTTCTTGAGAAAGGGGAAAAAGATTTCCATTTCCATGCAGGAGCAACTAAGATGATTTGCCATTTTTAAGCTGAGCTCTTAGGAGATAACACTGTATGTAGGGAAAGAACACTCTATCAAGAAAAAGTACGGCAAACAGAAAAAGGGGAGGCAAGGGAGTGATCAAAACATCCATTCCGACTACCTCTTTGAACTTTTTTCCTGGCAAATTACAGAAAAAGCTGTGTTCCTGTCATTTGCAAACAGGTCTGAGGTTCACTTAGTCTCTGAAGGATGTTCTAAAAAAGTTTAATTGTTAATAAAACCTCCATGGAGGCAGAGAAGATGCTGCTCAGGAAATGTTATACCAGATTGTCTAACCTTGGAAAGAAGCTGGCTTTAAGATATATCTGGTGAGATTCCACCCAAGATCAGATCTGATGAGCCACCAATGTCAGAGAATGTGAGCTCACTCCAACCTGCTGGATTATGTATGCCATGGCCACCTGGTTGTCTGGCCTCCAGTACTGCTTGTTTCAATGATCGTGCAAAATTCAAAAGAACCTGAAGAAATGCAGGCAGTTCTCTCCACTGTCAATGATGTAGAAGATGACAAGTAAGGTGGATGTCATGGAATCTGGCTTGGGGTGCTAGGAATACTGAGGCAGCCATGTCCATTTGGACCTGAAGCCTTTGATGGACTGGTGCTGATCTTCTCTCTAGAAGCTTGGAGAGGCATGATTAGGGGAGGGAGAAAAATATTTCTGAGTGAGATGCTGAAGAGTCCTCCTACAAATCTGAGCTGTTGTCTTTAGATGTAGCAGAGACGTTACAAACTTTAGAATAATTCCATGAGCACTTAAAGGTTGTAAACCTGTCCTGTTTGTAGTTTTGCCAGTTGCATGGAAGAGGCATGGACTATCCCATGATCTAAGTATGGTTGGATGTGTATATTTTCTTTTTGAAGAGGATCTACCAGGTAAGCATGCTCTTACTGAAGACATGCAGGACTGATTTCAGTCAAAAAGGATGAATCTACATTGGAAATATCCTTATTGAAGACCATAGGTTGCTGATGTGACTAGTGAATAGGGATATGAAAGTATGCATTTCTACATCTTTTGAAGTCAGAAAATCCACCACAGATGCAGCTGAGATGATAAGCTGAAGAGTGCCTCTAAGAAGGTGGATTATTTTTTGGGTTGAACGGCTGCCCGCCTCAAGGAAAATTCACAACTGTTGGCATGGTGAACACTTAAAATCACTATAGTAACCGGAGCTCAACCCTCTTATAGCTATGGCACAAAATAAGCAGGCATAACTTACGACAATGTGTAAAGTATCTATGTAGTAGCAAAACAGCAATAAAGTCAAAACACCAAGCAATAAAATAAAAAATCCACTTAGAATACTATGGAAAGAATTGACAACAAAATAATAAAAATGTAATGAGGGGAACCAGATATGTGAGATTTTAAAGATTTAAGTAGAAAAAGCATCAAGAAAAATAACATTTTCTGGGAGATATGTCACACCTCTTCATACCTTGTCCTCAGCATAGGCTGGAAGTTGCTGAAGAGTTAATGCAAATTAGCCTCCTGGAACTTGAAGAAAGAAAAGATAACTTCTGAAATGTTACTTTTCCTTAATATTTATTTGAAATATGACTTTGTCATTGAATTGGGTTTATTGGGCTAGAATGGAATATTTGTTTAATTATTTTTGTAGCTGATCCCATTACAGAGATACATATTAGTATTTTAATCTGTACTTGGATTTTCTGCATATGACAGCTAGGCCTTCCACAGTGAAAGTAGATTTTAGGGCCTTGTCACTGTAGGGACAAGGTAAAATTAAAGTTCTCCCTGTCCTGCTTCTAAATACCTTGCACATTTCCTGTGGGCTACAAGGCCTTCATAGGGGTGACATAAATATTTAAATTTGAGGTCTTTACCAGTCTAAAAAGGTTATTTTGAGAGGTTGCACTGCAGGTTTTGCACTACACTAGTCAGGGTAGGCCAGTAGCCATGACTGAACTGCCACTGTAATGGACAGCACAATAGGTGCATCAGTCCAGCAGTGGCATTTATCTTCCAGCCCCACAGTACACTTTCGACATCATATTCTATGGACACACAGGCAAGTTAAATGTGCCAATCAGAATTAATCCATTTGACCCATGCCGAGTAAAGTGTACAGACTTCTAAGACAAGCAGAAATATGGTCCAAAATAAGATGAAAAATATGGGATGACCACACAGAAAAGTAAGATTTCCTACACTGTCTATACTGGACCAATTAATTCACATTCTTCAAGTCTATTATGGGTCAAAATTTCACTAATGATTTTGAACACAAGTAGGGGATTGAATAAGTGCCCATCCTGCTCAACAGGAGAAACAACTACAAGTTCTCCCTTCTAGGCCTATTTTTGTATGCATATTTGAATTGCCTTGCATTTGATCAAATTTCCTGACCATTGCACTATCCAGACGTTTGTAGCAGGAGGTTCAACAAAGTCTATTTAACCACCTGATGCACAATATCTAAGACGCACTGGTCTGAAATATCTTGGAACCAAATATCTATGATGGCCTCCTACTGAATGATTTCTAGTCCTAAAGTCTTGTGATGCCACACTTCTGGAATGGCAAGGAGCAGTGTGTTTCTGAAGAAGAGAGGTTATGACTTTGGGAAGATCAAGACCTCCAACCATGACACTTCCCCCCTGAAGGGACCTCCACACAAGCCTGCAGGACGTAGAGGGGGTACATGGGTAAAGATTTTGGCACACGTTTGTTAGACCTGTCATCCTTGGAGTGGTCTCCCCTAACTTTTTGCCTCTGCTTACCAGGTTGTTGCTGTGTGCTGGACTCTGTTTTTGTTACTCTCAGGACTTTACCACTGCGGACCAGTGCAAAAGTGAAAGTGCTCCCTATGTGAAATTGTATGTGTAATTGGCTTTTCCATAATTGGCATATTTGATTTACTAGTAAATCCTTATTAAAGTGCACTACAGGTGCCCAGGGCCTGTAAATCAAACGCTACTAGTGGGCCTGCAGCACTGGTTGTGCCACCCACATGGGTAGCCCTGTAAACATGGCTCAGACCTGACATTGCAGAGTCTGTGTGTGCAGTTTTACCCTGTCTATTCGACCTGACAAGTGTACCCACTAGCCAGGCCCAAACCTTCCCTTTTTATACATTTAATGCACCCCTACGGTAGGCCTTAGGTAGCCCCATGGGCAGGGTGCATTGTATGGTAAAGGTGGAACATGTACTGATGTGTTTTACATGCCCTAACAGTGAAATAGTGAAATACTGCCCAATTTGGTTTTCACTGTTGCAAGGCCTATCCCTCTCGTAGATTAACATGGGGGCTGCCTTTAAATATCTTTAAAGTTCAGTTTCCCTTTGAGAGCAGACAGAAAATTGGAGTTTGGAGTCTCTGAAGTCACAATATTAAAATACATCTTTTAGTGAAGTTGGTTTTTAAATTGTTAGTTTGAAAATCCCACTTTTAGAAAGTAGGCATTTTCTTGCTTTACCCATTCTGTGACATTTCCTGTTTGTTGATTCCCTGTCTGGGTCAGTTTGTGAACCTCTTCAGTGACACAAAGGGAGCTGGGGTGTAGCCTGCATATCCTGATGGGCCACTGTGCTAGAAAGGAGGCGGGGTGGTCATTTACAGCTGAATGGGCCATGCCTGCTGTTAGAAATGGGGTTTTTGGTTGGCAGTCAGGTTACCCCCTGTCCAAGCAAAAGCCCTCACTCTAGTCAGGGTAAGTCACACACAATCCAAGATTATCCTGTGCCCACCCTCTGGTAGCTTGGCACGAGCAGTCAGGCTTAACTTAGAAGGCAATGTGTAAAGTATTTGTGCAATAAATCATACAATACCACCGTATAGCACCACAAAAATACACCACACAGTGTTTAGAAAAATATATAATATTTATCAGGATAATTGTAGGTCATAAAGAATAAAGTTGCAATGGGAAATTGTAGCGATATCACTGAAAAGTGATATAAAGTGTCCTAAGTCTTTAGAATATAAACAAAGTCTCTTTCAAGCACAAGTACCTGGTTTGGAGTGGAAAAATCTCCTCAGAGGGCCACAAAAGAAGAGGTGCGTGGAAAAAGGGTGTGTGCGTCGATTTCTCCCGAGCACACATGGACTTGCGTAGTTATTTTCCAGGCGGGGAAGTCGTGCGTCGTTTTCCGGCGCGTGGACAGTCTCTTTCTGTGGATCACGGGGATTACCAGATGTCCCGGGTCTGTGCGTGGATTTTCCTGCTTGTTTTCCGGCTGCGCGTCGTTCTGCGGGGCTGCGCGTCGAAATTACGATCTCACGGCAGGCGTCGCGTTGATTTCTCCTCTGCAGGTCGGGCGGCGTTGTCCTTGCGAAGCCGTGCGTCGGATTTCCGGTCGTCCCAAGAGCGTTGCGTCGATCAGCGTCGGTGTGCAGTGTTTTTCTCGCCGCGGAACAAGCTGTGCGTCAAAATTTTCGGCGCGCGGAGCGTCCAAGTGAAAAAGAGAAGTCTTTTTGGTCCTGAGACTTCAGGGAACAGGAGGCAAGCTCTATCCAAGCCCTTGGAGAGCACTTTCACAGCCAGACAAGAGTTCAGCAAGGCAGCAGGCCAACAGCAAGGCAGCAGTCCTTTGTAGAAAGCAGACAGGTGAGTCCTTTGAGCAGCCAGGCAGTTCTTCTTGGCAGGATGTAGTTTCTGGTTCAGGTTTTTTCTCCAGCAAGTGTCTGATGAGGTAGGGCAGAGGCCCTGTTTTATACCCAAATGTGCCTTTGAAGTGGGGGAGACTTCAAAGAGTGGCTAAGAAGTGCACCAGGTCCCCTTTCAGTTCAATCCTGTCTGCCACGGTCCCAGTAGGGGGTGTGGCAGTTCTTTGTGTGAGAGCAGGCCCTCCACCCTCCCAGCCCAGGAAGACCCATTCAAAATTCAGATGTATGCAAGTGAGGCTGAGTACCCTGTGTTTGGGGTGTGTCTGAGTGAATGCACAAGGAGCTGTCAACCAAGCCCAGCCAGACGTGGATTGTAAGGCACAGAAAGATTTAAGTGCAAAGAAATGCTCACTTTCTAAAAGTGGCATTTCTAGAATAGTAATATTAAATCCAACTTCACCAGTCAGCAGGATTTTATATTACCATTCCGGCCATACTAAATATGACCTTCCTACTCCTTTCAGATCAGCAGCTACCACTTCAATACTGTATGAGGGCAGCCCCAATGTTAACCTATGAAGGGAGCAGGCCTCACAGTAGTGCAAAAACGAATTTAGGAGTTTTACACTACCAGGACAGGTAAACTACACAGGTACATGTCCTGCCTTTCACCCACACCACACCCTGCTCTAGGGGTTACCTAGAGCACCCATTAGAGGTGACTTATATGTGGAGAAAGGGGAGGTTTAGGCTTGACAAGTACTTTTAAATGCCAAGTCGAGGTGACAGTGAAACTGCACACACAGGCTTTGCAATGGCAGGCCTGAGACAAGGAAAAGGGGCTACTTAAGTGGGTGGCACAACCAGTGCTGCAGGCCCACTAGTAGCATTTAATCTGCCAGCCCTATGCACAGAGAGTGCACCTTACTAGGGACTTATAAGTAGATTAATAGTCCAATCAGGTATGATTCAAGGTTACCATGTTTTAAGGGAGAGAGCATATGCACTTTAGCACTGGATAGCAGTGGTAACGTGCGCAGAGTCTAAAAACCAGCAAAGACAGTGTCCAAAAAGTGGAGGGAGGCAGGCAAAAAGTTAGGGGTGACTACCCTAAGGCTGTCAGGTCTAACACCTGCCCTCACACAATGTAGTCTCCAACCGCCTGGTGTGTGTCTGGGGCCTGGCCTGGGCAAGCAGGATCCTGTAAACAACAGAGACTTTTCTTTGAAGTTGGGCAACTTCAAAGGCAGAAAGGAGTTTATGTAGTGTACCCAAAAACCCAGATTTTAGATATTTGCTTCTGGAACCAGGAGGAATCGCTGTCAAAGAGAAGGGCTGAGGCGAAGTGCTGCCCCTGCCTGTGACTGTGGTTTGTTGGGCTATCCTGCAGCGGCTGCTTCTTCCTGTGAAAGGGGACAAAGACTGAACTTTGTGGTATATTCCTGCTTGAGAATAATCTCCAAGGGATTAGACTGAGCTTGCCCCCTGTTCTGAAGTCTCGGGGCCATTAAAGACTTCCTCTGCCAGCACCTGGACTCTCTGCTGAGACTCTTACCCTGCCAAGTGGTGCTTAATACTGTCCCTGGGCCCTTGAAAGGAGAAGCTGGTGGACAAACCAAGAAAAAACAAGTAAACTGACTTTGGATGACTCCGGACTGACGCCGCTGCTGAATCCCGTGATGTCACCTGCAAACAAAGCCGTGGTCCTTGCTGGAGTGCAAGAACCCCACAGGCTCGATACCGCTGCAGCCTCGCTGAAGTCTGTGACTCTGTGGAAGTCGCTGCACCACGTCATGACCACCTGACATTGACTCCACCAGAAGTGCACGGATCCAATGTTTCACACTGACACCGCCTCACCTCCACTGCTCCGTAGCAAGGACCTGATGCCTTTTTGTGATGCTCCGCTCCACAACACCAGAACCGACGCCACCTCGGATCCAGCAACGCCGGAATCCCCGACTCCTTGCCTCGGCTTGTTTCCACATTTACCCAAGGTACTGTACCTTGGAGTCCATGTGACTCCTTGATCGGTGGCATTGGTATCGCATTGTTGGCAACGACTCGTGATCTTTCCTAATCAAAGCATTTGTGTTTCTAAGCGCTATTTTTGTGCTTAATCTTTAAAAATTCATAACTGTGCCTGTGTTTGTTGGATTTTTGTTGTTTTGGTCTTGTTTTGTTTAGATAAATATCAGCTATTTTGCTAACCATGTGTTAAGTCATTTGGTGGTGTTTTCACTGTATTACTCTCTGTGTTGGTACAAATACTTTACACATTGTCTCTGGGTTAAGCCGTTCTGCTCATGCCAAGCTACCAAAGAGGTGAACGGGGTTAACCAGGTCTGTTTCTCCTTTGCCCGGACTATAGTGATGGTCCTTGCTTGGACAGGGGGTAACCTGACTGCCAACTAAAGACTCAATTTCTAACAATGCTGAAAAAGGAAGGCAGAATTATCCACCTTCCGGTCTTCAGGCACAGCTTGACCAATTCCTCCACATGTGGGCTAAACTAAGCATTGTCCCAGGAAAGGAAGTTTTAGAAAAAGGGATTTTCTGGGCTAATTATCCTTTATCAGTATGCAACCAAACCAATCTTGTAGTTTCTGCGTTTAAAACTGTTCTCAGGTTGGAATCTTTCAAAGTATGCAGAAAAATGTCTGAGATTATCTGAAGTTGCTTTTCTTTAATTTGAATATTTTCAAATTAGTCTGAACTTTCTCTCAAGTCTTTTATCATGGATCAGAGCAATAGATCTATAAATAAGTATATCCTCGAATGGCAAAAATTGAGGATGAGTGCTCCTGGATAAGGAAAAAATCTTTAGGAGAAACATCCCCTGAAGTGATCATTGAGCATCCTGCCAGATAAGGAAGCAGGTTATCAACTTTCAAAACTTCAGGTCAGTCTTTGCAAAATCATGCAATAAATACAGCGTACCCCAAAATCATGAATCTGAAGACTTGTCTTGTTCCTTTCAATCCTGAGGTAGAATTTTTCTAATTCCTTATTGTAGAGAAAGCTTGCGAAGCCTCTCCTGGAG
Organism: Pleurodeles waltl; assembly: GCF_031143425.1. Taxonomy (NCBI): domain Eukaryota; kingdom Metazoa; phylum Chordata; class Amphibia; order Caudata; family Salamandridae; genus Pleurodeles; species Pleurodeles waltl. The sequence goes on from NC_090440.1 coordinate 917,161,945, forward strand.
GGTATCAGTCAAACAGGCTTGGTTTTCCAGTCTCTGAAGCTAATGGAACAACCGGATCAGGGAAGCTCAAATTGATACGAAGATGAATGATGATGTCTGTAACAGCCTCCTTCTTTATTACCTTCCCTTTTGCTTCTATATCAGGGCAATTACTTTCTTCTTGCAAGACACAGAGCCCTCTGCATCTACCAACTCATTTCCTGTAAAATCCACAATGTCACTTAAGTGTAGATGAGTAGAGACTGTGATAGGACGTTGAGGGGGTGAGGTCACAAGAGTCATGGAGCAGGAACATCTTTACTGAAAAGTGTTTCACAGTCTCTTCAAATGTGGTATTTAATTCAGTATTATCCAGAAAAAGTTAATTGGGACTGAGGCTCAAGAGCAGGTGAAGAGGATCTGTCATGTGTGTGCTTTTAAGCCACTGACTCTGGGGATCAGGATAAGGGCTTTGTCCTATGGTCAAATGTTTTCTCTTGAATTAGTGTTTTCTAGCACTCCCTAATACTGACAGGGCAGTAAGGAGAACAAAGAATAGAGAAAACCATGAGTATTCTTATAAGAACAAAGCAAAAAGTACTCACCACTCCCAAGGCTGCTGGTATCCTAAATATCCTGTTTCTTCTCCATAAGGGCAACATTCCAGGTTCTCCAGAGAGATGGTGCCTCACTTCTTCTTAAAAGTAGAAGTCAGACAATCAAGAATTGTCACAGGACACTGCCTCAACACAGATCACTCTCCTCCTTTCGGCTTCCAACTGATACAGATCACATCAGAATTGGGGAGGGAGACATCCTGGAACGACCCAGATGCTCCTTGACCTGTGTGGTGAGGTCAGCAATGGCTGTCTGGGACAAACAAGTTGTCTCCTACCCATTCAAAGACTTATGTCATCTGACTGAACTCCATGGAAGTTTCCTCAATGCCCTCCAGGCCTGGGTGATGAATTCTGCACTGTAGAACACCCTGAATGAAAGGGAAGAACAGCGAATATGTTAACTCCAGGGTTGTAGCTTCAGGATGCATGTTTGGGTTGTGACACCTCCATATAAATGAATGTTTAGTATCATAGTTGGGCCTGTGGGCCCTGAGTCGGGTCACCTATGTGTGTGTTGGTTTTTCTAGCTGTTCTGATTTTATGTTTAATTTTTAACTTATTCATTTTTGGTCCAGGAACTTAAATGTATACAGTGACCAGTCTACCAAAGAAAAGTAGTGAACCTGCACCTATATAAGTCCTTCTTGAATGAACACAAATGTACTACTGTTTGGAATTCAAAAGCAGTGGCAGTAGTATGCTTGGAAAGCTACACCAGCCTCAGGTTTCCACACATACTATCCGCAAACATCCAAAAGGTGATTGGACGAATGCTCACAATTAGTCCATTATAGTAAAAGTGGGGCTTTAACAGATGAGCATAACTCCCTAATCGGGTTAAGGCAAGGCTGTGTGTTGGCACCTTATCTTTTCTTGATATATATTAATGGGCTAGAGGGATTTTTGAGTAGTAAAGGGAGAGGTATTCCTAAGATTGGCTCACGCCTAGTTCCCCATGTTACTCTATGTAGATGACATGGTTTTAATAGCAAGAACTGCAAATGGCCTTCAATCCTTACTGGATGCTTTTAATGGTTTATGGGTAATCTGGGATTTAGGACAAATCATACAAAAGCTTATATAATGAAATGTGGCATAAAATTGCCCAAGACTAGGAAATAATTACTCAGAGATGCTTAAATCATAAAAACCCCTAATTTTACATACCTAGGAGTAGCTGTTTGATGTTGGTTTTAGCCGGACGTTTTAACTAAACATAAGGGTTCAGTAATTTCAGAGGTCTATTGATGCTGTTTTTAGATTTGCTAAAAGACTAGAGCACAAGCCAACAAAATAATTATTGAGTATTTTTAAAAGTAAATGCCTATCAATTGCTTCTTTTGGCGATGGAGTTTAAGGTTATGTTAATATCAGTTCTCTTGAAACTACTGAGAACAAATTTCTGTGAAGCTGCTGGTTGCGCCTCAATCTACTTTTTGCATGAAGAAGTGGGGTTGGGTTACTTGGAAGACTATATCAAATAATCTATAGAATAGTTTTAAAGAACTGTTTAACCCTCAAAAAGTGTCTGGATTTAATATATTAACTTAGTTTTACTTAACTGGGTTTCTCACATTATTTTTATAGCACAGAGAGTCTTGCATGACGAAATTAAAGATCTCTTTTACAATTTTACTAACCAGGCCCTTCGTGCTCACAGATATACTGAGATGGAGGATTTTATTTGACAACTCATTGCACAGCTTGCACTTTATATGCAGGTTATCTTAAGTGAGTTAGAAAGATTTTTGCTGGCCAGGTTTCGCCTTCAAACTCAACACTTCCTGGCAGTTTTTCTAGCATAAGGCACCTGGTTCTCGTCACTTCTCCCCACCTCTGTGGCGACTTGACACCACAATGCACAAAGGAATCCTTATTTGCGATTTCTAAATCACATGTATGAAGCAATTCCTTAATGTGAATTGGGCATTAAGGAGTCGCTATTACCACCAAGTTGAACTTGGTGGTAACCATGTGCAAATTATAAAAATGCATTTAAAATGCATTTTTAAAGTTGACATGTAAAGCACACATGCCCTTTTGACATGTGTGCACCTTACATGTTGTTAAAAAATGTTCTGGGGTGCAGCAGAGGGGGCCATAGGCCCCCAGCACCCTGGACTTTGTATTTCCTGAAATTGCGAATTCCATTTAGGAATTCGCAATTTGGGACATGCAAAATATTCGCAAATATGGGCCGACAGGCCCATAGATGCGAATGGGGGCGGTATCGCAATTTGCGATTCGGTAATAGCATTTGTGATTTTTAAGAAATCGCTATTACCGAATTGCAAATATGATACATTGCATTTTGCAAATCAGAAATAGCGATTCCTTAAAAATCGCAATTTCCGATTCGCAAAAGGCTTTTTTCATACATCTGGCCCATTGTGTTGTATTTATTTCCTTTGATGCAGCTTTTATGGCTCGAACGAACCCAATAAAGTATTTTACACGCTATTGACGGCCTAACCAGTGACAATCACTTAACACAGCATTTCAGTCCCTTGTTTTTTGCTTATTGTGCCACTTAGACAGGGGGCCTGATTTATGGTTTGGCAGAAGGAGCATAGACAGGCACGGTGGAAAAGACTGATCACCAACCACCTTTCCTTTACTGTGCTGGGCAAATTTAGAGATGCCTGCCAGCCCAGTGGATAACTTTGTGAGGAACCGCCGTCATCGTGGTTCCTGTCAATGTAAAAAAAAGTTTGACTTATGGCTCCGTCAAACATGACGACTGGCTATCAAACGTTTTCAACATTTTTATTTTTCAAAAACAAACTCATAGAGTGAGAGTTTGTTTTTGAAAAATGAAAACTCATGACCCCCACACCATGGGATTTTGCTCCCACAGAGGGGAGGTCATTTTCCATTTTTTAATATCTCTCAGTTAAAAAGAAGCCTTCACACCATTTATTCTATGTAGGCCAGAGGGCCAGATTGCTTACCTCCGATGTCATTTCTTCCTTCAGGTCATCAAAGTTAGTCTCACTGTGACAGAGTAAATTTTACTCTCTGTAACATTTTAAGTTTGCCAAACTCAAACTTTGGTGGGCAGCCTTCAGTTTGGTGGGCAGGGTACTCCATCACAGTTGCAGCATAGTACCATGTCCGCCAAACTCTAAATCAGCCCAGAGGCCCACTTGATACAAATCAGTACTAACTCAGCTCCTCATGGGAACATTCTACCATGACTGGTGATCATTTCACCCATTCACCATGTGGCTTTGTAGTTGGGAAATTTGAGATTCACACTCCCCAAATCTCACTGACTAAACTACACCCCTGGGTTAGCCTTTAACGTAGTATACGCGGATAGGAGCCACAGCACTAGGCACTTGTCCTTTCCAGAAGACAGGGAACACAAAAAGAGTTGCAAGGAAGGTGTAGCTCTCTTATGCCTCCTTCTGTGGGGGGGTGTTAAAAAATAAGAAAACAGGAAGATAGGGCTTTTATGTGTCCTTTATCCAAGAGGTAAATTGTTTACACCTCACAGAGAAAGACTTGATCGAGAAAGGGACAAGGCGTTAATCTAGCTTTCTTCTGTCTGTAAGGAACAGTGGAGTAGAACGGGTATGGGTAGTCCCTAGCCTTTGATTGGGTACAAAAAGACAGCCATAAAGTGGGTGCAGAGGTCCACCACACCACTAGACGTTAGTGCTACTGCACCTGCTGCTGTACTGCTAGCTATGAATGCTCCAAAAATACTCTCTCTAAAATACAGTCACTGCAGACTGCAGTACAACTTTGGTCGGATGAGAAACCCATGCTTCTGTGAGAAGGACACTCATGGAGCTCAAGAGGCTTTTCCAAGATAAAGCTTCTCCTTAGACACCTCTACTGACTGTACACCTTATTGGACTTAATCATTTGCCTGGTTTATCTTTTTCTTGCAGAGATTGCAAACGTTGCTCCAATATTTATCTGTGCAGAGACGTTGATAACCATCACAGTTCCAAAGTGCTTGCTTGAGAAGCTCCGGTACAACCCAGCGAGCATGCACGTCAGAGACGCCGCTCCTGAATGCTTGAACAGTTACACGGAAGTGCTGAACGGGAAGCGGATGTGGTCTGAACAGATCCTGCCACTCACTGGATTCTGTGGGAATGAAGTTGTGGTGAGAAACTATGCTATCAATAGTCACCAATCGCAAATGCCCTGTACTGACTGTCTTTCCAGGTCCCCTTGCGGGCATATGGATTGCTCTGCATTCACGACTAGTTGATGTGTTAGACTGTTGGATATTGTGCATTATACCCAATAAAGGAGACTGTGGGGGCATTTATTATCAGAAGAGACCCTGAAGAGACCCTGTAGTCAAGTGTAGATGTTTTTGGTGACACACCCCTAATTACGGCATAAAAAGGGTAGCAGAGTTGGACAAGGGTGTGGTTCCTCTACCAAAATATCCATGGTGAGCCTATGGTGAAATTTTACAGAACTCATCATATTTTTTAAGTAGAGGTTTAATTCTACTTTTACAACTTAGAATCTTAGTAAGAAAGAGTTCCATTTAAAATACAGCACTTCTATACAAGTGTTTTCTAACAACCATCTGTAATAATTTAATTGGTCTTAAAAGCAGTGCTAAACACACTGTCACAATCTCCAGTCAATGCCATTATGTTAATGTCCCTTTGACAAGTCACTGACCTGGTGTTGTGCCCAAGCATTAATATCTTATTGTCAGTATCCTCTTGTCCAGTGTCAGTGTCACTATCCAATGTCATTGTCCTTGCATCAACGTTAGGGTTGATGCTGCTGTGTTAATGTCCTGCCTGTGACTCATGTTCCCCTGTGATTAAGGTAAATAGACCACATCATTGTTAGTCCCCACATAACAATGTTCTATTGTCTGTGTTCAGGTAGCATTGTCCCAGTGTCAGTGTATTCTTCTCAGTGTTTTTGCATCAGCACCCACTATCAGTATCCACGTTTCACTAGCATAGTGATTGATGCATTTCCCATCAGTGTACCTATCCCAAATCCCTTATGTTGACTTTTGTTCTAGTGTTGCAAACTTAGTGCCAGTAATTATGTTTGCTAGTGTTCATGCGTAGTATCTCAGTGAAACCGCTGTGTCAGTTTCCCAGCATGAATGTCCGTACTCAACATTAGTGTTCAAGAGTTGTTCTAGAGTCACTATTTCAAAACAGTATTGGTACTCCTGTTTTGAGGTTCCCTTTGCCATTGTGATGGTGTAACTAGTGTTGGTGTCCTATGTCAATGTGACCTTGTAATAGACCTAGTTGTATTGCCCTATGTCAGTGTAGCCAAGCCAAAGTCCCCATGTCAATGTTGGTTCGTCTGTGGAAGTGTGCCAGTGACAGTATTTGTGCCCAATTGCTGGTGCCCCAATGTCAGTTTTCTTGTGTCAGTGTTGGTCACTGTTGGACCTGGCCCTTTTTGCATGTTCATCCCCAGACTTTTTGCCCCCTTCCTCATATTTCTTCTGACTTTTGCTGTTGGCTCTAGGTCTCTGAGCACCTTATCACTGCTGATCAGTGCTAAAGTGCAGGTGCTCGCCCTTCTAAAGTTGGTATGATTGGATTATACCTAATTGGCACCATTAATTTACCTGTAAGTCCCTTGCACAGTGGTATTTCTATACCCAGTGCCTGTAAATTAAATGCTACTAGTGGGCCTGCAGCGCTTTTTGCGCCACCTACAGAAGTAGCCTTTTAAACCTGTCTCAGGCCTGCTAGTGCAGGGCTTGCATGTGCATTTTACTGCCACAGGGACCTGGCATCTAAATTTACTTGCCAGGCCCAGAACTCCCCTTTTACTACATGTGAGTAACCCCTAAGGTAGGCCCTCGCTATTTCTATGGACAGGTTGCTATGTATGTAGAAGGCAGGACATGTGCCTGGTTGCATGGCCTGTCCTGGTAGTGACAAACAACCTATTTGGTTTCTCACTGCTGTGAGTGCTTCCTTCTCATAGGATTGCATTGGAAATGCCCTGCCTTATGATTAGGGGGTATTGTCTGATTTATGAGGGGTAGCATAGGCATGTTTGGTATGGTTGTAATGATAGTGAGAAATGCTGCTTACTGGTGTAGGTGCATTTTTTTATTATCATTATAGAAATGCCACTTCTAGAAAGTGAGCATTTCTCTGTGCTCATGACTCTGGTGTTTTGCAGCTTCACCACAATCCACGTCTGGCGAAAGTGACAGTTTGGCTTTGTGCATACTTTTCAGACAGCCTGTACTCAGGGAGGGTGAAGGTGTCACTGAGGTGCATCTGCATTTTGAAAAGTCTTCCTGGACTCAGAGACGGGGAGGTGGGGCAAACATGTATATGTAAAGGCTGTGCCCTGGCCTCACACAAAGGGCTTGTTTACCCCAACTGATGACTGGAGCCTGTGCTTGAGGAGAGAGGGGGCACTCCCTGAACCAGTTGTAACTGGTTGGAACCTCCCCTCCCCCTCTTTGTTAAACTTTTGCAAAACTGAGTATAAGTACAGGGGATTTCCCCCACAATGGGAGACACTAGAGACACTTTTAACATTCTTGTAACTGGACACAGAATGCTGCTGGAGGGACTCACCAGGAACCGCCTTGGACTGCTGCTGCTGTGCTGACCTGAGTCCTGTTGGGTCGCTAGGAGGAACTACCACTGACTGCAACCCTTTGTGATGGCCTGCTGCTGGGCCCTGCCACCAAATGCCCCCTCTTTGTGCCCCTGGGTTCTGTGGCCCCTAACTCCTGCAGCTGTCTGCTTGCAGCATGTGAGAAGTGCTGTTGCTTTCTTTTTCTGGGCATAGCACCTGGTGAGTGCTCCACTGTATTTGCCCAGAGGGCATTGAGAGTGACTTTGTTGGATTCATTAAGTGCCTTGAAAGCACTTTTTCTGTGTGCCTAGAGTGAGGAAATTATCTCCATGACCCGGGCACTCAGGGATTGTCAAGCGCATCTAAACTGTGCTGTGTTACGTGACCCCAGGGCACCGCTACATGCACGATGGAGCGAGTGCGCTCCTAACGGTGCCCCTGGAGTGAAGCACGTTGCAAGGAGTACCCCGGGGCACCAGCCAGCCTCTTCACTGGTCCTGCTCACCGCTGTGGCCTGAGTCTAGAGGAAGCGGGTCTCTCCTTGTGTGGGAGACCCACCATCGAGGGCCTTGTGAGGCCAGAGGAGCTGCGGTAGCTGCGACACACCCTGGAGGAGCACTCGAACCGCTACGGCTGCCGCTGGTTGCTTGGAGGAGACCATCACCATCGGCTGGGAAGGTGAGTCGGCTTTCCAGCCAGAGAGGGTTTGAGGGCCTGACTGCCGTATTAAGTAGGAGGCGTGTGGCCTCCCTGGATATGGGGTCTGTGCGAGCCTCCTCCAGCTTGGCCAGGAGGCTTCTGTTGCTCCAGGTGACCTCCGTGTGAGGATCGGGGTCATCTCCAATCGCTGTACAGGCTTGCTTGATGGCGCTTTCCCCACCCCAGGCATATTTTGCGGGACCGTGGGGGGGCTTTGATTGAGGGGAGCACCTTATTGAGGGACGGACGAAGGTCTCACCAGAGGCCCTGTTCTGCGAGAGCCATTTTTGGGCCCCGCAGCCATTGGAGCGCAAGGAGCTCCTGAATCGGGACAAGGACGTCCCTGGTATCATCTTGGGCATGGCAGCCCTAGCTATTAGGCAGGTCTAAGCCCCCTGGGAACCATGGTATCTTCTGAGGTGCACAATGGGGCAATATGCTGATCACCCATGCCCCTGATGCCTGTATACTGATATGCCTTCATGTCTGGCCCGGTATTCTCTGATGTTTCTTTTATTGGTAATGTACTTACTGTAGACCAGACACTTATGGCGATATATCTTTCATGACTTGCTATGTGTTTCCTAAGGTTACTATTATGGGCATTTATGCTAACATGTTTTCATAACTTGCCATGTGTTTTCTAATGTTCCTGGTATGGGTATTTATGAGGATCTTGTGACATGTGCATTACTGTAGTAAGGTTTTCCTGACTACTTCTTATGTTACAGAATAATGAGTAATCTGTGTGTTATATTTCACTACTGCTGATTCTGCAGGGTAACCATACTACGTAATGACATGCTGTGCTTAGTCTAGTGATGTTGTGTACAATACAGTTTATTTTTATATAACTTAGTGTTGCGTTTCCTTTGTGGTGGAGATAGTGCATCACGTGTGTTGTGTGTGTTGTGCAAATGCCTTACACATTGACTCTGGAGTAGGCCTGACTGCTTGTGGCAAGCTACCAAGTGGGTGATCAGGGTTTATCCTGGGTGTGTAACTCCCTCTCCCTAACTAGAGTGGGTGGGTTCTGCCTAGTTTAGGTGCATACCCTAGCCAACTAGAAACCTAATTTCTAACAGTCACCGTGTGCCAAAGTGATAGTCCCAATGTACCATCTGATGTTAACGCTTATCTGTAATCTTCTTATACACACTGGTTGTTTAGTGTTGGTGGGCACCACTAGCAAAATATTGTAAGGAACCAGGACACCTGACCAGTTGTCCTGTGGGTGCTGTGTTGCCAATAAAGACAACCAAAAAATTTGCCTGGTTGCCTGTCCTGTCCCATCATCCCGTATTAAGACTATGATTGTATTCATACTGTGACGTTGTAACAGACAGAGTGATGAAGTCTCCCATGACTGGCATACATCCTTGGTGCTGAACATCAGCATCTAACATTGGTTTCTGTAGTGTTGCCTGCCAGCCGAGCTCAGCTGGGGTGGGACACGCCGTGGGGTATATAAAAAATACAGTTTTGCTATGAGGGCGGGCATGTGTGGTACCACTGCTACCATTTCTCTACCCCTGAGTATCTGAATTAGTCACCTGTGTGCTGTTCTCCTAGTCCCTGGGTTTCATACAGCAAGTATTTAGCACACAGGGAAAGCTTGAGATTCGAGGCTCATAGCCACTCGCGATGGTTTGCAACAATGTGTGACCGCTGGGAACAGTAGGTTTGGGATGCAAAAAAGGCCTGGGCACTCTAAAAAAACAGTGGCCTAAATTTGAAGACTGCGTCTTTTCCTAAAACACTGCTTCAGTGTTTCAAGTATTATGAAAAGAAGGAGAAGAGTTGTTTAAAAGAGGCATGTTTTCTCAACTTAACTGAGATAAAAAATGCAAATACTTTAGGACTCTGTGCACGGATTAGTTCACACTGGGGAATCACTTCTGAATATAGGTGAGGCCACTTCTGCTCAGTCCTCCTTCCCCTGGCTGCTCAATCCACATACATTAATGGACCGACGCAGCGAGAGACTGGGAATGGCACCTCCACCCAATCAGTAAAAGGGACGTATAAGAGGTCCAACTGCCTCCAATAAGGCCGCTCAGGACCTCATCAAGCCACTGACGGCACTTGAACAGCACAGATACCGCCGAAATCTACCTCCACACTGCCCAAAAAAGTGGCCCACAGCTGCAACTCAGACACCAGCCCATCATCATTGCCCGAGTGCCCGCCTTACCAATCCGACTCTGTTGCTGGGCAAGGAAAGATCATTATTGCTACTGCCAGAAGTGGACTGCAGTGGCCCCTGCCTACAGATGTTATCTACCAGTTCACTGCCCAGGCTTTTTACATGTGGGTAGGTGCTGCATCTCTATGTGTTAACTGGAAATAAGGGGATCCAGTGGACTATGCTGTATGCAGGAAGAAAGAGTAGAATAGACTGCAGAGCCCAAACAGGATGCACTGCCCCTCTGCTGCATTCCTTCTGTTTTATCAAATACACAATTGCACCCTTGATGCTGCCCTCCACTCCCTTCTCACAATGACACCAGGGGCTCTCCCAGGACCTCACTGCAGATGGAGGAGGGTGCTCGCAGAGCCAAGAAGAAATAACAGTCATATAGCACACCGCCCTTCCATGGCTTCCACAAATCATAGCAGGGCGTGATATTCACTGTCTGCACTTGGCTTTCTCCTTTTAACCTGGTCAGATCAATTATCACCATCCAGGGTCGTTTTTTCCGATTTTGGTTCTGATTATGTTTCACAATATTGAAATGAAGATATAATTGCTTGTGACCGTGCAGTAATTTTACCAGACCAGACATTTATGAGTAAACCCATATGGGGAGTAGAAGCAGAAATGGGAAGCTTTATTCACCCCTGGATTAGGAAAAAACAGATTGAGGCTGGAGTGCTACTGCAGTTAAAAGGTCCTGTGAGTTGCAATGGTTCTCCTACTCCTGAAAAAACTGGTGTACCAACTCTAAATCTGGAAGTGTTCCCCTGATTGAGAATCAAGCAGTGGGGGTGCTAACTTTAGCAGGGGGGGACCGGAGGCCACACTTGCAGACATACAAACTCATCCATACCCATGCATTCACATTCATGCACAAACACACCCATTCATAACACTCACTTACTCAAATATATACGCACGCATTCATACACACACTCATGCATGCCCTAAACATTAAAAAAACAATTGCTTACTTTCACTGCAGCTCTCTGGGAGAGAAGCTTCAGATTTCCTAGGAGGGTTGGGACTGCTCTCTTTCCTCACTGGCTGAGTTAAGGTCAGCCAATGAGGGACGGCACCAGTTTGTCACTTGTCACACAGTGTGATGAGATCAGTGAGACTGCTGACCTCACCCAGGTGTGACTGTTGGACACTCAGTTCCTTGGCACTTTAGGGCTTAAAACTGAAGCCCCCAGGTCTGAGGCAATTAGTGACACTTCCCCTTGTCAAAAGGGGGAGGGCCTCAAGGCATTTTTGAGAGGCTGAGGAGGTCACAACCACAGAGCTGTGAAATCCTCAGCCGGACAAAGTTCAACACAGGCAGCCAGGAGCCTGAGCATTTAGTGCATGGCTAGCTCCTGGCTGCATGACCTGAACACGAAGATATCTGTCAGCGTGACCTTTGTTCAGCCTGACAGACGCGCTCCTTGTTGAGAAAAAAGTGGAGGTCGTGACCCCTCAGCACGTATGGGCAGGTCACTGCTGCAATCAAGCCGTGTGTGCAGTGTGCAGATGACTCACTTCATTCCCACACATCCCAGAATTTTGGGCTTTGTGCATAACTATATTAATGAAGACTGTCAACTCCTTCTAGACTAGGGTGAGCAATTTGCACACACTGAGAACATACATTAAAAAGAAAGTTTTGAACACCTTATTGTTTATTTGAGATGGTGATACACATAACGGGTGAAATAGTCTAACAGGATTGTTCCAGTCCACGGGTGTATATTTCTGTTCATCGTTCGTAAGTAACTGTGCAGACCAGTCCAGTCCAGCCGCAGATCTCTCTGCACCTGCCATAGGAAAGCTGTTTACGTGTGAGGCAAATTATGTGACTTGAAAAAAAAAAAACATTGGCAAATCCAATCAGTTTGGCATTTTTTTTGTCCATCATATGCAAAGTACGTTAAAAGTGAAAAAGCCATTATAGGTAGACATGTCATCATTAAAAGGTGGAGTGCAGGCTTGCAAAAAAAAAAAAGTACAAAAATGACCATTGCAAGAATAAAGTAAACAAACAATAACATAAAAGCAGAACTTTTCATACCAGCCAGACACTGCAGTAGACTACTTTAGGAGAGGTGCACAGGTGCAAAAAGGAAATTGCTGGCTTACACATTGTCCCCTGCTGTAGGCTGTGGTGGAAAGAAACAAAATGTCACTGGCACTTCAACAGACCAGTGGATGAAGAGGGCTGACTGTATGCCCCTCTATATGTATAAAAGTATGTAAGTTTTTGTAAAACATGGAGCTGGAGGGACAGCTAAAGAAGGATGCCAAAATATGGCGTTACAGCTTAAAGGCCTGATGTCATGGAGGCTTCTCGTGGCTCGGCATAAACACATAAAATAAAATAATACAACTTTGCTGCTAACCAACTTGTTATAACTTTGGTAGGTAATTAGATTAATTGATTAGGAATGTCAGATGAAATATGGACACAAGGTAAGTACCCGACATGCCTGCAGGCACTCTTGGAGGAGAAGGCAGCTCGAAAGATTATACTGAAAACCATCACCATCTGAATTCTGAAAGCTCAAGTAGATTTGAGCAGCATTAGGTATAAATTGAACGACATGAAAGAAGGATGCAGAGCACAGACAATGCACAAATGGAGGAAATGGAGGAGTAGCTTGGGCTTCTGCAGACGTGGGCGATGCACCTGAAATCCACAATTAGTCAACTGGAGGACAGGGCCAAAAGGGACAATGGAGGTCCTTTAGAATTAGAGTTATAGGTAGCCTTGAGAGTGAAAAGATTCATCCTTATTTAAGACCTTACTACCATGATATTCGAGGATCACATTAACCACTGAAGTTTTTTTTTTTATGTGTGTAGCTCTTTAATGAACATAGCGGCTGAAATGCGGCTGCAGGGCGAAGGTATTTTGCCTTGAGTGAAGGAGAGTGGATGCCATGGCAGAAAGCTTCCTTCTACTTTATTTTTCTGGTTTATATTACTGTTCTGTGTAGCAAAAAGAAATCCAGTCACAAGCCGACGTCTCGCGCCATAGAGCACCACATACAGAGTAGGCATATCGTATATCATAAACCAGTGTTAGGAGGAGTAGGTTCACACAGATGACTTACTGCCGGAGGGATTTCGAAATATGGAGGCCTGATTTCAGGCCTAATGGCATGAAACGTATGTAGGGAGGCTTTACATGGCTCAGCAAAATGGCATGGAAATACAAACATAAGCCAAGTGGAAATTTGTTATCTATTTAACTGCTAAGGCCTGATATTAAAACTCATAGACTAAACTTATTTTTAAGAGTAGAAAATATAGCAAATGGCACCAGCCTCCTCATACAAGCGCTATTTCCACCAAATCTTAGGAATTGTACCGTGCCTTTTTAGTAACTCTTGAATCATCACGCAGGGCACCCTTCTAGCAAGTTGTGCTCGTTTGCTCTTTTATACCAATGGATCCAATGTGGCCCATCAGACAGCATTAGGCCAAGGTAGGTAAGAAATAAGTATCTAGGATTAGGTTTTGGGGTGACCCTTCACTCAGCACTTCATCGCGACCCTCTTCCTATTTATTAAAAGTTAAACCAATAAATAACTTGGCAAACGTACCCATGTAAAAATTGGACACTTGAAGCATTGTCTGGAGGCGGGGCTATTAGGTCCACAGTTGTGCTCACCTGTTTGCAGTGTTCCTAATCACTGAACACTCCCACAAGCTGCTTCTCGTCAGTTGCCAATCAGAAACGTATTGGTGATTCTCTCTTTACGCAGGTGCAATGTGCAAAATGGTACAGTTCATCTTCTATATTTTCTCTCGAGCAAGAAATAAAAATACCGTTCTGACTGGAAATGTAAAATGAAGAAAGCACTTTTTAGAAAAGCACTTTTATTTTCTAAACTCAACAGCAATGCACAAGTGGGTAATTTGAAAAGAAAACATGATTTATTGCCAACTTTCTTTCTGAAATGTAGATGCCGCCGTTTTAAAAGCAAGGCCGGGCTGGGAACCCAAATCTTTCAAGCCACTGTTATCAGACTAGCCCCCATATGGTGCATAGCGAACAAGCACAGAGTGAGAGAGACTGACCAGGTTTTGAGAATATTTGGGAAAATTGGTGCATTCTACAACACATTTTTCGTTATATATTTAATTCCATTAGCCTTTAACGTATATTAAATGACCTTACAGGACACTCTAATATCCAATCATACCCACAGACATTCTTATAGCTAACTCAAAAAATAAGATGTCAAGCATGAAACGTGAATTTAAATATACGTGCAGTGATTCACTAATAAGCACAGTCATGAAACTGGGAACACAAAGACCATTTTGTGTGATGTTAGCATCTTTCACCCCAATAAGTGGCGCAGCAGGGTCAACTTTAGCACTGGTGCGCCCGGTTCAACAGTAATTTTCGGTCGACTTCCCGAGGACATCCTCCTCCACAGATTCCCTCACTATCACACTCCAACAGCGCCCTTCATCTCTTCATAGCCCTTCTCTCAGATGTTTTTCATTTGTTTTCTAGCACCTCACATACCAGGGAAGGGTTCAAAGCATTTTACATCACACACACATACAGAGACAATGAATCAAATGTATGTACATATGCATGCCTTTCACAAATGAAAGCAAGCAGGTTTTAAAAGGCAAGCCCACAAACCAATGAAAGTGACTGACGTGGCAAGAACGTGGTTTCAAGCCAAAAGAGAGATAAGAGAATGGATGGAGCACTTTGTGCTCGCCCATAAAAACAAAGACCAGAGCTACTGTTCTCTGCTGGGGATGACAGAATAAGTCTTTTTTTTTTTTTTTTTTTAAAGTTGAACAACCAGGTTGAAATTGCTACAAAACACAACCTACAGCTATGATCCGCTTGTTGAAATCCATACATCTCCAGAATGAAGTTACTGACCACATCAGCACTAAAGAAAACGTTGACATTTTCAGGCAACTAAGATCATGAGCAAGTTATCTCCCCCACTAATGACCTGCTTCTAAAGTAGTGCTCGAAAGTGGTTTTATGACACATAGGATAACATTTTCCGTGCCCAAAATGTTAACACCATATTGCATTTCGGGAGCTGTAGTCAGGTGGAACGTTGTGCCCTCGGTGACATGTCGCAATCTGACGGCACTGCTGTTGCTGAGTTCACATTCAAACTACTGACCCCTGAGAGATGTGAGAAGGCCATCCAAGTTTGTTCTTTTCTTCGCAGTCTGTCGCTTGTTATTTTGCGTGCCTCACAAGCCCCTCAGGACATCATTAGAAAGGCAGCTTTTCAGGCATCAAATCTAGTTTAAAATTATGGGTGGATGAGCAACTCACATGAGATGAAGCACTGCGCACCACGCCCCCCTCACCTACCACTGAAAAACACATATGATTTCACACAGATTTTAAACATTTAGAAAATGACATGCAGTTTTTAAAATTGAACATTTCTTGCATTTGAAAAAATTCCAGTTTTTGTAACTCTTAACAGGGCCAACATTTCTGCAATTGACATAAGTGAACAAACCCACGGGCTCCGATTAAAGTCCTAATTAACTGACTGTAATCGCCGAATACGTAGTTGCAGAATGAACAGTGAAAGGGCACCTGCATTAAAACTATATTCATGGAAGCAGCCCAGCCAGTAAACGCTTTCTTCAATCCAATATGCCAATGTGCACACACAGAATGTGCTCCCACGGGTATAAACTTAAAACAAGCATTTACTATGCAACGGGTCTCAAGTTTGCTCATGTTAGAGCTGATTGCGTTGTAAACTCTTAACCGGACTTTTCACCTACCGGGCAAAAGTGCATTTATGTACATAACCCGAAAAAGTGAAATCAAGTATGTAAAGCGCTCGACTTCTGCCAAGCGAGATCGCGCTCGTAAATTAGAGAAAAAAAAGTCCACGAGCCCGATGGAAAACAGCGAGCCTCGCATGTTTTCTGTACTTGGTCGCTGCGCTCGAGGAGGGCCAGCCACCGGAAAAGGCATGACGTATGCTTGCCTTAAACTAATGAAAGCAAACAGATTTTATTAGGGAAGCCCACGAACCAATAAAAAACACTGACGTGAAGTTGACAGGGCTCCGAGCCCTTTTCTAAATACAAAAGAGTCTCGCTGCATACGCATGTGCGAGCGCATGCACCGCAGGCTCGACCCTAAAAATGGACACGGGGCAAGTTCTTGGAGTAGAGGGAGTCAAGTCACTTTCATCAAATCGGAGGCGTACGAGGAAAGCCGGGGAACTGAGTAAAAATGCACAATTTGCCTTTTTTCAACAAGATTTAATACACAATTCCTGGATTTCGGCTTATTTTTTAAGGATCTGTGCTGCCTCCTATATTTGTGCTGCAGAGTTCGATCATTAACAGGCAGCTGCATAGTTTAGGTCTCCTGCACAACTTTGTTTACTCACCAGTACTGCCCCAGATGAGATTTATAGCTCTGCCCCTTTCTACCCTACAAACCCTGGTAAACCAAAGTCATGCTTTCTCAATCAGCGCAGCCAGCCCTCTCGACAGAGGTCTGTTTTAGCATTTATAACGAAAAGATTCACCCAGCTCAGGCCTGCTCCTAGAGCCAGGTCGTGCAGGGGGGAAACCTGCCGAGCCTCCCGTTATTAGATTACTTACTCCATGCTCACTGAAACATTTTTGGCCAACGATGATTTGGAAAAGCAGTGTCTCGTTAAGCAGACCCAGCTTCCTGTCAAGACTATGGCGCAGAGAATGCTCGTGAACAAAGCACTCCTGCTTGGAAAATATAAATGAACAAAAAGTTAAAATATTATGCAAACCGCTCGACTTCTGCCAAGCGAGATCGCGCTGTGAAAACAGAGAAAAAGTAGTCCATGAACCGGACAGAAAACAGCGAGCCTTGCATGTTTTATGTACTTGGTCGATGCGTTCGAGGAGGGCTAACCACCGGAAAAGGCATGACCTATGCATGCCTTCCACTAATGAAATCAAGAAGATTCTAACAGGCAAGCCCACGAACCAATGAAAGACACTGACGTGAGGTGGGCGGGGCTCCGAGCCCTTTTTGAATTCCGAAAACGTCTCGCTAGCGAAACGCATGCACAAGCACATGAGACGCAGGCTCGACCCTAAAAAGGAGCTCTGTGACAACAGCAGTTACCCACTGAGCTATCATATAAAATACGGTTCTGTCATGTGCATGGTACACATTCTTTACTGCAGTCATGTCAACCCTCTGCCATACTTTAGATGAGTCAGAAACTGCCTCTAGACAAAACTCTATCCCTCTCCACCAGCAATAATAATCAGCAGCGTTATCATGACATTTTTATTGTTGCCTGATATAAAAGGATATCTGCAGAGGGTGCTTTCAACCCCATAACAATTTGCAAAACAGGTGCCCCCCCAGGTCAGCCATAAACCTGCGCCATGTAGCAAAACAGGCCCAGGAATAAAACCGGCGCCCACCCTTCCAGCCTCCTGTCGAAATAACCGATGCTTGGTATGACTACTCTGTTTAGCGGTTAGAATTGAAACCCATTCCAAAGTGGTGATGACCATCTTGTGTGCTGTCAGCGGCAAAAATGCTTAAGTAAAATTAGAGCCTGAGATGGAAACAGGTCCACATAATGAACACTTTAAAAACAGAGAATGTTGTGTGCCTTTGTGAAATGCATATTTTCCAATATGGTAGATAAAACCACACGGCACTTGGTTTACTTGTGGTGGGAAATGACTGACTGCACATGACCTACTTTGAAAAGTGGAGATGACCAGTAAAACATGAATTTCACTAAAACATTAGTAGTTGGGCATGCTTGAACTCTGCATTTGGATATTTAGTAAATGTTCTGCCTGGTGAAAGTTGCATTTTAGGGGCCAAGGAATGGTGACTTGTATTGGATTCATTATTACAGGTCTTTGTTTGGGTATGTAGCGGGACATAATCCCATGTAACAATAAGACTATTTTGCTCTCCTGGGAAATGTGGTTGAGCAGTCAAGCACTAACTAAAAGAGTTTTGATTTTTTAGGTCGAGACTAGACAGTGCTTGAGCTGTTACTTAGCGACCAGTTGGTGATAGAGTTGTAGGCATGCATACCCCTCCATTTTCAACTGATTGTTTCCATTGTTGCTCTTTTGTTTCTACGTCCCATTTGACGATGGTATTCATTTGTCATGCCTTTTCCTGTTTTCACTCCTCCCCGAGGGAATCCACCAAGTACTTGATAAATATGCTGTTCATTGTTACAGCATGTGTTTTGGACCTACTTGTCTTCTAAGCCTGGGGCTCTCAGATCAGGCGGCATGCGAGGCAAGCGGGTGCCATGCACAGCTCTGCTTCTGGGCAGCCAGCCCAGCTGCCAACATAGCGAAACGTGCACATTCAGTCTTTCTCTAGGACGTTTTTTTTTATCAGGCTGGTAGGTATCTTTTCTCCAAGAGCCTACATGCGGGGGGTGTGGGGGGAGAAGAGCACTGTAATGAAACAACTCCATGGCTTCTGAAGGGGGAGGACGGAGCCAGAACAGAAGCACCCTGTTGGGAATTTGCCTCATGCTTTTAGTTTCCCAAATGTTGTTGCTTCAGATGTCTGTTATGTTTCCCTGGGATATTTTCTTTATATCTGTAGCAACAACATTTGAGTAACAAAAAGCGCAAGTGAAGTAGTTTCATTGCAGAGCTCTATGCTCCCCTTCCCCGCATGTAGGCTCCTGGAGAAAAGAAACCTTCCAGTCTGATAAAAAAAAGACCAGCCTCGTTTCATCACCATTTTGTACTGGTTAGGAGGAGGGGAGGCTGGAAGTCGTCACGCTGCAGACGTGGTGCCTTTCCACAGAAGCTTTTAATATCACGAGAAGTGACTAGCAAGCCGCAGTGCTGCATTTAACTTCTAAGTTTTAGAGACAGTGACAATGTCTGCAGAGGGATCCACTTATCTGGTGAGTCGGGGACGCCTGTGTGTAGAGAACGCCTGCCTCCTCCCACTGGCCTTGTGATCAGAGATGGGTTGCCTGGCTCCGACAGAGAAAATTTCAGGCTGCTAGGGTATACATGGTGCATTTCCGTGGTGCACATTGTCCATACAAAGGTGCACAAATAAAGTGTTTGAAAGTTCACTGGAACTAGGTCTACACCAGATGCCTTGATGTTTAGATGGCCTCTTGCACCTTCACTTTGACTGAGATTATCTTTCCATCTAGCTTTACGTCAGTACTCTGTCACCTACAAGTTTTAAAGCCCTTTACTTGCTTATTGTTCAACTTCCTCCTCTGACCTCTGGCAATTTAATATCACAGCCTGTTTAACGTTTTTATTCCTTCCATGTAACTCGTTTTCATTTCGTTCACCAGGCCCCTTAAAGAACTGCGATTTCCCTTATATGAGCTCGTTCAGACCCGTCACTCGCTCGTTGTCGGGTTCCCTCTGACTTTACCAGTTACTCAAATTCTTCCTGGTGGTTCCCATTTTCTAACTTTTATTTTTTTCCATTCCTTCCAGTTTTAAACTGCTGCATCAATTCACACCAGTTAAACGCTCAGCATTGAGTGTTGACTAGACTGTCTTTTGAAAATAAAATAAAAAGTACAGTGAGTCTCAAGGCAATCGCGGCAATGTGCAACAACATGCAGATTGAGAAAGAGAACAAAGTACCTGGAGAGCATAAAACATTCAGTAATCGGGTACAAACAGACTCAGTAATCTATTTTTAGACCTGTACAAATTAACTTTGAATCAGAATGGCTTTGGTTCCCAGAATTAAGTTAGCTAATGCAGTAGTTAGTGAACCTGTGATACTTTTCATTGGAGAGTACCTGCACTTCTCAGAAACAAGCAGGTACTCTGATACAGAGTACCTGCACTTCTTTTTCCCATTTCGAGCACGGGTAACGAGCTAACATTTCCACAGGAGGCATTTCTCTCAAATCTCTAAAACAAGCTTATCCATAATGGAGCACAGATGGATAATAACTCTACTAACCATCCAGCATTTATTCAATGTGGGGAGTCACCTTAGTGGCGCACACATAACTAGCCTATTCATGGGAAAACGAGGAGCTGCACATTGGTCTGCTCTGGAAAGCCAATGGATGCAAAACATCAGAGGTGACATCACTTAAAACAAATATGCACTGAAGACCCCACAGGGTGGCAGAGTTTCGCATCACATACTTAACAAGGTTTTATCAAATAGTGAATTACAAGTATAGAGACAGAAGCCCACTGTAGCGCCCAATGTCAAATATGACTCTTCATTAGGTCGTTAAATAATTTACGAGATTCACAGATGAAAAAATAGCAGCTGAGTTAATCGCAATCTGTTAAATTTAAAGACCACATTACCAAGCAAGTTCATTGGTTAAGGTCAAGGTCCATAGCAAGTCCAACATTGAAGTTGTAAACTGGACAGTGCCACAGACATTCCCATCTCATCTTAGTTCAAACTCCCCCTTCCCCCCCAGAATCCGCCTCCAGTTTGGTGTCTAAGTACCTGAAATGAATGATGAAAATTCAATGTTGGCACTTTATTGTGGTACATCTTTACTACTCTTACTTTATTATATTCCTAACACATGTATTCCCTTGATTATGTAATCATGTATCTATATATTTACTACCCTAGTCCTACTGTGAAACAAACATTTTACTCTCTCGAAAACATTACTCTGTTTCACCATCACCATATACCTCTATCTATCTATCCTCTATCTCCACTCTCTGACTCACCCCAGCACAAGTCTACTACTATGATCTCCAAATAACCATTCACAGAGTCATACCTCCTCCACCACTCCTGGCTAACCCAAACCTCAGTTTACGACTATGAACTCCCAAACAACCCTATTAAATTCTCTTTCATGTATCTCTTTCTTGACTGATCCCAAACCCTATTTAAATACTATGATCTCCCTAATACCTTTCTACAGACTCTAACATCCTCCACCTCTGCTTTACTCACCCCAACCCTCATCTTGATGCCATAATCTCCCATTTAACACTTCTGGATACTTCCCTATTCTATCCCTCCATTATTCTATTCAAATCAACTCTAACAAACTCACATGTCCTCTGCTTCAGTTAATTCATACCTCCCTATACTAATACCGTACTCATATTTTCCTATACTTATCCAACACTAATCCTTTTGGGTTCCGGAGTTGCATGCTACTCGGTGAAAAGCGCTTCGATGCCTCATCAGGGGTAGTAAGCACTATATAAATACAATTACAATCTTAAAGCGTAGCTGCTGTTTTGGACTTTCATTACTCTTAGCCCCGGGGTGTTCAGAGAAGGCAGTATGCGGACCGATCAAAACACATAGGTAAAAGACATTGTCATTTATCGCGCCAATAGCTCAAAGTATTACAAATGCGAGACCTATTGCATTGCAAATGCTTGTTTAATATATGACTTCTGACTGCTTTAGCGGATTATTGAAAGTGCCAGTGTCATCAATGTGACAGCAGTGATGGTTACACAATGCAATAGTTCCTACAGTTATTTTGTATTTCACAGGCAATGGAATAACGGTGCCAAACGTTTTCCTACGTGTGCATATTACTGGCATAATTTACAATGCAAGGAAGTTATTTTGGCTTTGCCAATAATTGTTTATGTTTCTTGTGACAAGTATAAAGTTTCCTCACTTGATTAAAGCTGTCATGCATGGCAATGAAGCAGAAACGTCCAAGTTGGTCATTAATGTCATGGTTGTCAATGAACCAAAACATTTATATTTTCAGTTGCAATCCCTATCTCTATTTTTTAACATGATAGTTTGGATAAGGCTGACACAAACAAAGATATGTTTGCCAAATGTAAAATATAGGCTGGCTACTTATTTAGTAAACTCGTTGCGAAACTAATCTCTACATGTTAACACATGATATTTTATTGAAGAATGGGGCAGATATGTGACAGCCACCCTTTGAAATGTTCATTTAGGAGAAGGAAGCTGAGTGCATAGAATGCTTGTGTTTTGTTCAGACCTCAGTACTAAATGGAATGGACAAAGAAAATTGATTGCATAGGACAGTTCACTTTTATTAGTCAAAGGCTTGTTTAATGCCCGTGAACAAAAACGAATAAACTAGTGAAGAGGCAGAGTGAGCAAATCAGTGTGTAGACCAGCCCATTGATTGAGGTTTGTATGCTCTTTCAAACGTATGTCTTGTTGAGAACATAATGCACCCCATTTACATGAGTTAATGTTGACCCACATCTGTTTCAGATAAATAGCACCTATACGACGTACAGCAATTTCCTTGAAATTCCAGCTGCAAATAAAAGTGGAATTACATATGTGCCTAATATGAAATATAGCTTCTCCTGCTCATACCCACGGAACATCCTGGCCTCCCTGGACACAGTGCTAAATGTCCTATCAAGGTAATTCCAAAATTAAAATAGGGGGGGGTGTGGAATAGGAGTGTAAGAAATTATTTCAAATGTAGTGAAATATGCCAATTTTAGGCTTTTGGTGCATAAGGTGGTTTCCAATTATACTGCATGACTTATAAGAGACAACAATTTTGCATTAAAAAGTTAGACATTAGACGTGGTTTGGAGCATCAAGATGCCAAAGTGCTTATGTTTCCGGACTTCACCAACGAAGTGAAACTGCAGTGATGCTCCTACACAGCAGTTAATCAGATGCTCCGGGCGCTCAACCTTCCCTATAGGTTACTATTCATGGCATCGAGTGGTCTTCGCCAACAAACTCACTTTGACATTGTAGAGGCGGCTTGGACACAGTTTACTGAGGAACGACAACTTCATTTATCAAGTGCCTCCCAGTCCTCTTGTCCGAGGTTTTCTTTCGTCATGGTGATGCTGTGTGGCACCCCAATCCAAACCACAATTCCAATGGTAACCCAGGTGTTTTGTCTTGCCGGGAGGGCCTCACTCCAACACACCCACTGAGATGTAAACTCACACTCTATACCCCCTTGTGGCATGGCACATGGCTATGAGAAGTGGCCGTGCTAGAGGGTTTTAGGAGATGGGACCTCATTGGTATAAAACAAATAGGCAACATATGGTCCAGGACTCACATACACTACTTTCAGGAGCATCAAGAAATCTATACATGCACTTCTTCACATTTACACAAATATCTTCAATTGAGACACACACTTCATGCCTACATACCCGAAGCAACTCCTTCCTAGAGTCAACCCATTAGAGGCCAAACTCCTTGTGAGCGCACTGGACAAAGGAGATATATCACATATTTACTGCAGTCTCATAATGCCCCTGATACACTGGACCATCCAAGGATGCACTGGGAGGGCTGGCTGGGTACCCTGGATGAAGATGATTGGCAGGATGCTATGATGACCCTTCAAGTGATAACCGTCTCCTTCAGGTTGCATCTGATCCAGACCTATTACTTATACTGCACCTATCTCATCTTGTCCAGACTGTACCGAGTGGGCTTTCTCCCTGACCTCACTTGCCCCGCTGCTCCAATGCCTCTGCTGATTTCTACTATATAATGTGGTCTTATCCCGTGCTTCAAAGATATTGGACGAGCATAATAAGAGAACTTATGGATGTGCTTTTCTGGGAGGTGCAACTCCCCCCTTTGATGTGCTGCTGGTGGTCCTGGAAGGTTTGGGTGGTTCTCAAACAGACAAGGCGTTCCTGGGCACGGCCACCATGCCGGCAAAATGGGACATAGCAGTCCAATGGAAAAATCCCTCTCCTTGAACCATACCACAGTGGTGGAGAGGAGTGGACTGGTGTGCACAGCAGGAGAGACCTGTATATGAAGCTGGAGGATGTCCTTCAAAACACAAACGTGCCTTGGGAAAAGGGTTGGGTCAACTGGGAAGATCCCTTTGACTGCAGTGGGTTTCATGCCTTGTCACCACAGTCTACTTTTGATTATCTGCCATCTGATGTTTGGTACTGCACGTTCTTTCTGTAATCTATCTGAGATGTACCCTTTTGTGCTACCTGAGTGGTTTATGCTCTTGTTGTTAAACTCAATAAAATTGGTTAGCAAAAAAAAGACAGACATTACAATTAAAGGTAACTGGTTAGAGCAAAATTGGCTCTCAGCGAACTAATCTCGGGAAGTTATGGAGAATCACATAATAAAAAATTTAGAGACATTTTGAATATTTCATAGAGAGTAAAATTGAGGAACTTCGCACATTTCGCCTGAGAAATGTATGGTTTGTCCAGGCATAACGTTAACCAATTTTAATAATACTGACTGTACATTAAAATTATATTCAAGTTAACTTGCACCAGTCACTATGATATTGGTGCACAATAGAAACTCCTCTAGGTTTTGGATTACTCCGATTTCTGCCATTCCAGTTCAAACGGGCCTGACCTCTATAAAGTGAGACTTTTGTTAGCGGCATTTGAAGATGCAAAAATGCACCTAACTTGCGACTTGACGGGTTAAAAATTCCCCGAGACCCTACTTTCTGAAATCTGATGGAGATTCTTAGATTCACCCTTGAAGTCCGATGCTGGCTGGTTCATGAGAAAGGGTAAATTGATGGAATGTAAAGTGACGGTGCAGACAGCCTACTTTGGGACACATGAGAATGCACTGGCCTTTCGGGCAAACTTGCACTTATTATGCACCCAGCACATGGCTTTCTGATCCGAAATTAGCCAGAAACTGCACTTACCAAGGGTCCTTACTAGCTGGGATCCTCATTGTCAATAATATTTCATTCCTCTACAGATTATCTTTTGCATCTGCCAGTGTTGACATGAATGCAAGTGTGTTGGACCTGGCCCTTTTACAGGGTCATTCCCCAGACTTTTTGATTTTGCCTCCTTATTTTTCTGACCTTTTTTGGCTGACCTTTTGACTCTGAGCACTTTTTCACTGCTAACCAGTGCTAAAGTGCATGTGCTCTCTCTAACAAATTTGGTATGATTGGATTATACCTAATTGGCATATTTAATTTACCTATAAGTCCCTTGTAAAGTGGTATCCCTATACCCAGGGCCTGTAAATTAAATACTACTAGTGGGCCTGCAGCGCTGCTTGCGCCACCCACTGAAGTACCCTGTCAAACCTATCTAAGGCCTGCTAGCGCAGAGCCTGTGTGCGCAGTTTTCTGACACAGGGACCTGGCATCTAAATTTACTTGCCAGGCCCAGAACTCCCCTTTTACTACATGTAAGTTACCCCTAAGGTACGCCCTAGCTAGCCCTTTGGGCAGGGTGCCATGTATGTAGAAGGCAGGACATGTGCCATGTTGCGTGGCCTGTCCTGGTAGTGACAAACAGACTAACTTGGTGTCTCACTGCTCTGAGTGCTGCCCTCTCATAGGATTTCATTGGAAATGACCTGCCTTAGGTGTAAGGAGTATTGTCTGATTTATGAGGGGTAGCGTAAGCATGTTTGGTATGGTTGTGACAGTGGTAAGAAATGCTGCTTACTGGTGTAGGTGTATTTTTTATTACTATCACAGAAATTCCACTTCTAGAAAGTGCGCATTTATCTGTGCTTATGACTTTGGTGTTTTTCAGCTTGCCTCCAATCCACGTCTGGGCAGACTGACAGTTGGGGCTTTGTTCATACTTCTCAAACAGCCTGAACACAGGGAGGGTGGAGGTGACACAGAGGTGCATCTACATATTGTATAGCCTTCCGGGGCTGAGAGAAGGGAGAGGAGGGGCACACCTGCATTTGTAAAGACTGTGCCCTGGCCTCACACAATAGGGTTGTTAACCCCCCACTGATGTTTGGAGCCTGTGCTGAAAGGAGAGAGGGGGCACTCCCAGAACCAGTTGTAACTGGCTGGAACCTCTTGTCCCTACCATTGAAAAACACTGTAAGAACTGACTATAAGTACAGGGGAATTTTCCCCACAATTTGAACATTCTTGGAACTTGAAACTGGACACAGAACGCTGATGAATGGAGTCACCAGGGATCCACCTTGGAGTGCTGCTGTTGTGCTGATCTGTGACCTGGCTGGTCACTAGGAGGAACTACCACCATCTGCATCCCTTGTGCTGGCCTGTAGCTGGGTCCACCAACCCTGTGCTTCCTCTTGCTTTGGTTGCTCCCAGGGGCAGGGTGTTGTGGCCCCTCACCCCTGCCGACCCCTCTACCACTTTGCCCATAGCGCTTTCCAAAGGGTGCTCTTTTGTTTCTAAGGAAAAATCACCGCCGCAGCCCAGGCTGCAGATTTGACCTAAGCACTGTGAAAAGCGCTTTATTGGGAACCCTAAAAATCACTGCCGCAGCCCGGGCTTATCGGAGTACCCCTAGTGCTCTGCACGGCGCCTCTCCCCTGCCGGGAGTCACCGCCGCAACCCGGCTCCTGATGTGAAATCCAGCACGTCGGAGCTGCGCTGTCTTCGGTGCCCGCAGGGCACTTGTAAGTAAAGGAATAGGAGCAATCGCTCTCCTGTCGTACCCCCGGGGCGAGCTCGCTCTCCAGAGCGCCCCCGGGGCTCCAGCAGGCACCTGCTTCGGGTGCCTGCCCGCTGCCGTGAGCCGGAAAGGCTCATTACAAAACTCCTTTGTCGGGCAAGGGGAAGGAAGCCTCCTCAGAGGCTACCCCCACCCCACTAGGTCCACTGCATCGTGTGGGGCCCTGTCGTCGTCCCCTTCCGAGGAAGGGCCGGATGAGGCCCAGGGGGAAGCTCCCCCAGAGGACGCGGCCCCCAGGAGGGCCGACATTGAACCGGAAGAGCGGGTGGGGTGGAAGTCTCATCAGAGGCTCCCCGCGCCGCCAACGATCGACCCTGTGGGCATGTTTGTGGCCCACACCTTGGCTAGAGGGGCCCGTTTTGAATTTCAGAGAGGGTGTTGGCTACCCCTCTCCCCTACAGAACAGCATGTGGCCCCCGTTGAGCGCATAGGAGCGCCGGGGGCCCCCACTACGACCTTCCAGGCACTGGAGTGCCTTACACTGGGAATTAAGGTACTCTTGGGGTCACTGGAAGGGTGGGATGTTCTAGGGTGATCCTCTGAGAGAAACATTTTTATTTATGTCTTGCCATATGTTATGTCTTGCCATATGTTCAGTACTATTCCTTTTAGGGGTATTTAGAAATTATTCATGACAAGTGCATATACCTCTTATTGTAATTTCTTGACTACTGCTTATGTTGCAGAATCCTGAGTACTTACTTGTTCTAATGTGACAACTGCATATTCTTGCAGAGTATTAGTAACTTGTGTAATCTTCTGACAACTGCTAAGGTAGCAGGGTATTACTTACGTGTAATGTTGGTCTAACTATATTTTGTGCAATACATATTATTTTTACATAGCTCAGTGTTGTGTTTACTTTGTGGTGTATATTTTGCGTCACGTGTGTTGTGTGTTGTGCAAACGTTTTACACATTGCCTCCAGGTTAAGCCTGACTGCTCGTGCCAAGCTACCAAGGGGGTGAGCAGGGGTTATCTTGGACGTGTAACTCCCAATCCCTGACTAGAGTGGGTAAGTTCTGCCTGGCTGAGGTGCATACACTAGCCAACCAGAAACCCCATTTCTAACACCAAGCAACAGCTATAAAACGTGGACATACAAAACAACAGACCCCTGCCATTTTGGGGCCTGTGATAGATTGATTGGAGGGAGAGGTCCCTGACACTTAGCCTCTCAGAGCCATAGCATGGCCCCTTCAAAGATAAAGATCTACATTCTACATCCTCGGATGGATGGGGAGGACACTTTAGGGGAGACATCTGTGGATCAAAGAAGAACCCTTTGATCTACCCCTAACTTCAATGGCACACTTTAATATAACTAGGGGTACGATCCTTCAGCAAGGGAGAGTTGCATCTATTGTGATGAAGGACCAGTGTTGCTGGATTGCGTGGTGAGAACTGCCAGAGGAATTTGTTGTGGACAGGAGCATAACTGTCTGAGGAGTGGATCCACGCACCCTTCCTGTATTGTGGCTGAACTGAGCCGACTGCCTGCTCATGTGTCATTACCCGAGGTGTGCTCTCCAAGGGCAGGTTGGCTGTCCCCTCTTCTATGTGGAAGTCTCAGGGACATCAAAGACCTCCTGCAAGGGATTTACATCGTCTGCTGGTACCATCTGGAGATCGGTGCCCTCTTCTGTGCCTACATCATATGCTGGACTTCACCGGGGAGCAGCAGTGTGAGTGTGGATGAAGTATTGTGTCTGGAGACTGGAGTTACCTGGTGCAGAGCTTGCAAGAACTGCCCACACGTCAGGTGAGTGGCCTTTCATCATGCAGACCACTGCACACCGAGACATCTTGAAGTGAATTATTGTCTTTTCTTCCTCCATCCCATCTTGTTTCTGGGATCCTGCATGAAGTGTCTAGGACCAAGAATGGCCTAATACTAAGGGAGTGAGTTGATACAATCTATGGTTTGAGGTGGGGTGGGATAGTCAAAGCCGGTTGGTGGGTGGAGTGCAGTTTGGGATCTGGAGTGTTTGCAAACACAGTGCCATCCACTAGCTGGACAGCAAGGCACTGCATTAGGCTGCCCAGAGTTTGTGTGCATGAGTGTGTGTACACGAGCCGACTCATATCCATGGCACTGCCTGGTGATGCAGGGTGAATGTGCAGGAGTGAGTGTGTGTAAAAATGCGGGCAGCACTATGGTGTTGCTGGTCACATTCATCTGCCAGGGAAGTCCTGAGGTTGGCAATTACAATTTGCTAGTGTGGCATAGGCCGCAGTTCTATATGGAATTATACAGCCCTCGAATTTACATATTGCTGATAGCATTGGGAGCCTGGGTGCACCCTGAATTAAATGGTTACATCAGAGTTGGTAAACTATAGGGTGGGTCTTGTGCTGACAATGTTTGGCACCATATGAGGGTGCTGGAAAGGAACAAATCAATTTGTCGCTGGTGTTACTCACAGTTGGGCTGAATATTGTGAACACTACTTTTAAGTGTGATTTATGCCCAGGTTTCCATGCTACTAATACTGTGTTGACAATGTGCATGTTAAATACAATCTTTAAATACCTAAACGGTGTGTGAAGTCTTATTTGTGCCTCTCATCGGGGTTGTGTTGGGGAAGTGCTGTGCTGTTGCTTCACACATTCCCTCTGTGATAAGTCTGACTGCTCTGTGCCAAGCTACTCAATGGTGAGCACAGGTTGTACAGTGAGTATAATCACCCACCCCCAATGGGAGTGGTGAGATTCTTCTTGGCTGTGGCCTTTCCGCAGTAAACCACATAGCGCAGCTTCCAACTACACCTTAGTAAGTTACACCAAAAGTATGCAAGATGTTACGTCGATGTAAAGGGAACTCTGGACTATCCTTACAGGACTAAACATAGTGGTTTGAATAGGCTAGCATCTATTCTCTCAGTTCCTCTCTTTCGAAACCATTAGTAATTCATATTGTAATTGTAAATTCTATTTACATAGTGATTAATACCCCTGGTGAGGCATTGAATCGCTCTGCGGTGAGTAGCATGCTATTTTTGAACCCGAGGTTAGATGTAAATAGGTTCTAGATTAGTGGTATGTGCTTACGATGGTAGCAGGGAACTAGGGCAAAAGGTATCAAAGCAGCACTATAAATAGTTTTAGTTCAAAAAAGCGTGTGAAGTCACTTCTAATGTCGATAACATGTTTCCCAAGGTCAGAGATCTGGGCTTCACATATGAACACTCCCTGGTACAAGTGAGCAAAAGGGAAAGCATGTATTGTCTTTGGTAGTGTAGCCCTTGTAAGCACAATAGGTGCCCCGAGCATCGCATGTAGGTAGTGCAGGCTGGAAGTGACGAGACGCGGTCTGCTGTACTCCCAAGCAAACTGCTACCGAGACGTCTCCAGCGATTACCGGGATGTGTGTGGAATTACCATGTCACTTCCTAGTTTTACTGAATCAACAACTGGTAAATTCTGGAGACGGTAATGACGTGGAGTGGTAGCAAAAGTCCAGTATCCCGATTACGCAGCACTTTTATCACTCTGTTGCTCCTGAGGGGGTTAGTGTTTTTTCCACTGTGAGTAAGAAATGATCTAATAACATTTCTAAGTTCACATCTGTCTTTCATGGTTATTTTACTTATTTGGTGGAAAGTGCAGGCTCTCATGTCTTATTTTACTTTATATACTGTTATGTTGATTACATTCTAGCTAAAATGTGTTCAGGAAATCTACCTGCCCGTTTCTTTGTTTGTTTCGTTGCTGGAATTGACATCTCAGAAAAAAGCCTTCTCTCCACGGTGCTCGTGGTGCCATAGTGTACAGCATTCAAAGCCAGGGGACCAGAACATGTTCTTATTCTGCAACCCTCTATGGGTGTTACTGATTTCCCGACTGTTAGGTGCTGTAATAGCGCACTGTGGGTAAGGAATACTGCAAGAGTGACATTTTGCAGGAATACTGTTGCTGCACCATTCCGCTTCGTGTACCTCGAAACATACGTGGTTGCTCATGTTTTCACTCATCCAGAGGTGTGAGGAACACAAGGAGACCCACGTGTTGCCTGCAAACATTTCACTAGGTTTCACCTGGGGAAAATATGTGGGTTGTGGTAATTGCCACAAAATTTACAATCCTCAATCCGGAGTATACTCGTCTTTGAGCCCGCCTCGCCGCTTGCACGAGGGCTGTTTGAAATACAATAATCTCACGTGTGTTAATACCGAATGGAATATTACTGTAAGTCTCAAAATGAAACTCCTCAGGTATTAAGAGGTAGCTTGTAAAGTGAGCGGAAAAGTTTTAAGCAGGGAGATGTCAGGTTCTCCTCAGATGTGTAGTTTGAAAACAGTTTTAAAATTAAAACAGTTTGATAACTGCATTGCTTTAAAGTTGATTTGAAACATTAAAGTGTCCTAATCTTGGCTCAATTCATCATAGTGTCCTGACAATGGTTGAGTTTCACAGCACGTGATGTTTGCTCCCAAAAACTGTTCTAAACTGAAGGTTCAATGAAGTATGGCTGACTCTCTATTTGTAGTACACTCCAGAGACTACTTAACTTTGACCACCACTTCAGTTTAGGGTAACGAGAAGTAGACATCTTACTATCCTCCGGCCAAACAGAATTTCTACTGCACTCAGCATCTCCGTAATTGCAGAACATACTCAGAGCATCTGAATGTTGTCTTTACAGAGAGACCCCCCCCTATCGCCCCCACCCCTTTTCTCGACTATCAGTTATCTCAGGACATAGATGGAGGTGTCTGTGCTGTTATCCTTGCGGGGAGAGGCCTTCTCGTGCACCCATACATCCACCAGCCCATGGGGTATCTCAGGGCCTAGCTGGAGTGGCTGATGTTATCATCACAGGGAAAAACATGCCCCAATTCCTCTCCGAGACCATTGATTTCCTTGACAGAGAAAAAGTCCCATATTCATAGAAAGGCCGATCAGTTATCTCAGGACACAGCTAGGGGCTTGTGAATGTTATCTTTTGAGGGAAAAACCACATATCAATCTAGAGACCCACAATCTAGACAGACCCGATTTCTCAGGACATAGCTGTGTCAAGGGGCGCTTAGATGGTGTCTGCATAGGCAGAAAATGCCCAACCCAGCACAGTCCTACCAGTTCTTTCAGTGCATAACCAGGGCGGATGGTAGGGTCTCAGTGGTCTATACACTAGGAGAAGCTCTCCACCCATGTGCAGCATCACTAGATCTCCTATGGCGCAGCGGGAGGTGTCTCATTAATGTACCCCATGTTGGGTGAGAAGTGTGTAGGTTCTCACCTTCCATGCACTATTTACATCTCTATTCTCTCCTTTGTTTTGCAGTACACTTACACTGTCATTGGGAGAAGGTGCTGGTGTGGCCACCGTAACCATGGCTGCCTTTTGGGATCCATCATACACTGATCCCATAACAGCTAATCAAGAAATCAAGGTGGGACAAACCTTTTATTTTGGACTTGTAGCAACATTTAATGACGCTGACACCTTTGTTCTGAGAGCCGACAGCTGCTTCGCCACTCCAGTTAACGACCCCAACAGCCAAAACAGGGTGAATCTGATCACAGGAGGGTAAGATCATTGCAAAAGAAGGGGAGCATGCTCATCTACGAGAGGGGAGGGAGACAGGCGACTGGTAATAGGATGTGTAAAGACTAATTTCAGAACACCAGGAAGCGAAGTTAGGAGGTGACTGTCTCCAGAAGGCTCTTCTTAATCATCAGCAGATATTACTCTGTGTTCCATAGAAAAAGAGTATAGAGGGTAGGATCAGTGCACAGAGATCTTTTCTCTGAACCATCGTTGGCCGTAGTCTTTTCAAGGATCCCAGTCCCAGAACCAGGTAGGTTTATAAAGCTACAGTCCAGGAGCAGAGCCTGAAGCTCTACAGACTCAGGGGCTCTTAGTCTCAGGAGCAGATCATGAAGCTCTAAATGCTTAAGGTTTCTTAGTGCAAGGATTAGAGCCTGTGGCTCTAAAGACTCAGGGACCTTAGTCCCAGAGCAGAGCCCGTGTCTCTAAAGACTCAGGGGCCTTAGGCCCAGAACTGGGCCTGTAGCTCCAAAGTCTCAGGGTCTTAGCCCCAGAGCAGAACCCGTGGCTCTAAAGACTCAGGGGCCTTAGGCCCACAGCAGAACCAGTGACTCTGAAGTCTCATTGGTCTTAGTTCTAGGAGCAGAGCCTGTGGCTCCGAAGTCTCGATGTCTTACTTCTAACAGCAGTGCCTGTGGTTCGGATGGTTTACAGGGCGCTAGTTATAGAAGCATTGCTGATGAATATAGATGGTCAAGGGAGCAGAGCCAGTGGGAGCTGTAAATGTTGTGGGCTATAAGTTCCAGAGGCAGAACCAGGTAGACTTTGTCATAAGAGCAGAGCCCATGTCTCTGTCATTTGCAGAAATCAAGCCACAGAAGCCTCCAAAATGATCAGGTTTGAGTGCAAGGAGTACAGCCTGTGTTGGGATAGATCAACTTCACGTTTCTGGGCTTTGAATCATTGCAAGAGAAGAGCCACTGCAATCTCCTAGTGCTGTGTCCCAGGAGATGAAACTGGGATATCTGTAAATGAGCATGGGGCCTTTGGAGCTAGGTCATGTTGTTCTAGAGTTTCACAAACCTTTGTCTCAGGAGCAGAAAAATATGGCCTCTGGAGCTGTGCCAAGGGCCTCTGGAGTCACATAGAGTTCTTTCTCGATTTTAAGCCTGGTCCTTCTAGAAACTCATGGTTCTTTGTCCCAAAGTCTGATCCTAGGGCCTCTGGAGTTGAGCCTGAGACCTCTGGTATTGATCCTGGGGCCTCCGTAGTACCATAGTACTTTGTCCCAGGAGCTCTGGTCCAGAAGCTGAGCCTGGAGGCTCAGCAATGTCCTGGTGTTTGTCCAAGCTGAGGAGACCGGAAGTATAGGGTGATCAGGGCTCTGTGCCCATGACCTGTTAATGTGACTAACTGCGCTCTTTTTTTCTCAGCTGCTCTGCAGATCAGGGGGAGACCACACAGGTGCTGATGAATGGAGAGTCCATGAACGTCTTTTTCAGTGCAGAAGCATTTTCTTTTGACGGATTTTCCTCAGTGTACGTCTTCTGTAATGCGAGGCTGTGTGTGAAAGCAGGAGGGAACTGTACTGTGGTAAGTACGTAGGGTGCAGCAGGGGCGGGCGAGACATGGGTGGGAGTACCTACTTAAGGGCATGTAGGAACCGTTACAACTCTTAATCATCACAAACGTCGCCCACCTCAATCCCTAAGAGCTCTAAAAACAACTTATTTTGGGATGAGTAGTGGCCAAGGGTCTACTTTTTCAGGTACCTTCCTGGTGCCCGGAATCAAACGACATCGGTTGTTTTTAGTGAAGCCTTCCTGAGGACTGCTAAAGAGGCAGGACAGTAAATTTACGGCTAAGGTCGAGTCATTATGGAAATGAAAAGAGTGTTATGGTACACACACTTTGCTTAGCATGGGCAGGTGGCTACAGGTTATAGATTCTTGCACACTATTTAGCGGGCCTTGCAGTATTTTTATTCATCAGACTTTGACCCACAGCAAGAGGAAGAAAGGCAGAAAAGGACGAAAAAAGAGGAGGTGAAAGATAGAAAGCCATGCCAAAGCGAGAAACCAGGGGCGAGACATAAGGCGTAGAATGGCAAAAGAAGTTATCATGAGTTGGAATCAAGACTAGGTAACCTTATTATTTTGCAGATCCATCAACTTAGCAGCAGAAACTTCGAATTGACGCATTGCCGATTGCTGATGGACATCATTATTTGCTCCACCCAAGAAGGTATAGAGGCAGGCAAAATAGATAGATAACCGGAAGTGGTAATAGGTAGGGGATGCGAGAGGTAAGAATGCACCAGGTGCTTTATAAGGGGGTAGGCGTCTTGTGGCACTCTCTTTGTTCCCCCATTGCTGCGTCCCAGAGGGCGCCCCACAAAGCAGCCATTAGTTCCTCTTTTTGATGCGAAAATTGAATTATGGAGTCCACTTTCGATCAAGCAGGAGCATTTAATTTTAAGGTAAAACTGGCATTAAGCTCGGCCAGTGGGACCCTAACTAAATTTTGGGCCCCTGAGTTTATATTTGGTACTGAAGCTGAGCACTGTGAGGTGCAAAGCAGATAGAGAGTTTCTGGCTTTCACCACAGTCAGATTGCATGCAGGTAGTTGAAGAGTGGATTCAACATAGATCCCTATTACGAACGGCTGTGCTGACTCAGAGCAGACCCTAGCGTCTGTATTTTGTGTTTACAGCTTCCAAAGTGCAAACATTTTACTCAGAAATGTTCAGAGGAAGTGCCTGACATGCAGAAAGCAGCTTGAAAATAGTGAGCAGTTATTGTCTCTTTCTCTCTCTGCATCTGTGCGTTTCTACCTGAGCTCATGTCATAACTCAGAGAACTTCTGAGTTAAATGCCTGCAATTCAAATGCTGCAAAAGCGCAAGTGCTTCTGTTCGTGATAGGGCCCCACATATTTAGTGCTCCCAACTTAGAGAGTTATGATTTTGTGGGTTGTGTCATCAGTGTACCTGAGGACGGACAGTGCTGGGCACATCGTAGTCCCTATCCACACACTGCCTTTGCCCTTGGTACCTTGGGGACATTTTGAGCATTTTGTTCATTTTTGTGGTCATGTGGTACTCTGGTACTGCAGAAAAGACCGTGGATGCTCGGGGGGCCCCAACAGTAGTATGGATTGCGCAGACACAAAACATGTGCCTGCCTGATCCCAATATGGCGTTCCCTCTCTGTATAAGGGGATCACTTTCAATCAATCAAGCCATTATAAAGTGCGTCAAATAACTCATGAGGGACTCGAGGTGCTGGAGTTGTATGCTGCAGGCTGCTGCATGGCGGTATGATCATTCGAACATCCTGACCTTTAGTTCTCTTTAGAAATGCCGGAGTGATGGTGCAGCCCTGAGGTGTGCTAGAAGGACCTTCCTCTGCTTTTGGCTCGACAGATCTGTGGGGTGTCTGTGGTTGATGTATGCTGGTCCTTTCTTGTGTAGGCCTTGTAGGCGTGGGTGTACGAGGGAATCCTTTACCTTTGCACCCAACCACTATTGTCGAAGCAAGGTGAGGGGCAAAAAGGCCACCAGGAGGTTCAATGGTTGTGAATCACATAGGAGGGGGCATACTTTATTCCCCTTGAGAGCAACACTTGGAATGCACCCAGTGATCCCCAAGAATCCCCTGACAAGAGGTTGCAGTCACACACTACACTTACCTGTGTTCGGACACTCCTAAAAATGGGGCCGGGTCTGCTGACAGTGCAAATGCTAGTTTTTCAAATTGCAGCTTCTTTTTTTCTACTGATATGGTCTCTCCAGTGCAGGTGCAACCCGTCAGTGCTCAGGCCAGTGCTCGGGTGAGAACATTTTCTCTGCAATTGGGTGCACTATGCCAGTCTGTAATACTGCCCCAGAAATTAATCTATTATGGTCTTGAATAATTCGTTATCTGACACTAGTTGCAACTACTGGCTTGTTGCTAATAGTATAGCAAAACCCTGATTAGGGGAGGTTGGTACGTTGAGTTAATCCAAGCAAATCTATCAATAAATGGGAACACCTAAAAATAAACAAATTGATTTTTGACAATTATTGTGAACATGTAATCTCTTATACACCCATATGAAAAAAAATAATGTTTCTCCAGGAGGGTGGAATTTCAATTACCACAGAGTAATTTCGGTAATTCTGCATTACTCTTAACGTGGAATTGTTGATAATTACGCAATTACTTCTGCTTGTGTAATTTGGGGAAAAAAATCCTACAGCAAGAGCACATTTAGCAAGTGCAAGCAGCAGCTCGTGCTTCATGTTCTAGTGCATTTAGTGCTATTTCTTAGCGCAAAATGCATCCTGGCATTCATTTTGGATGCAAGGGCCCATTCTGCACTATAAAATAGTGCTAACTTCCAGGAGTAAGTTAGGGAAAAATCTTACCCCAAAAGCACATTTAAAGAGCACAAACGGCTGTGGGTGCTCATTATTTGTGTTCGGTTGCATTTAGTGGTATTTGTAGCACAAAATGCATCTCATGTTTATTTTGGATGAGAGGGGGAATTTCTATTCGAATAAAGGCAGAATATTTACATTAAGAAATAGTGCTAATTGCAGACTTACTCTTCTTGTGTAGTTCAGTGAAATTTTGGTATTCTTAGGTAATTCTGCTTGATTATGCTACTTGTAATTACGCAACTTATGCCCACCCCTGGTTATGATATGAACTCGTTCGCATTGCACGAACCTAGAACTGTGGTAAGGGACTGAAAAATGTTAAAATGTTGAGTGTTTTTTTAAAGTGTTGTTACTAAGGTGTTCTATTTTTCTTAGATTTTGGTTTGTTACCGTTATGCTGTTGAAATGATCACCTTATGGTAGGCACTTGACAATGTGATCTAAACGAACTCAGATCTTAAATGATGGTACTTGGTGATAAGTTTCACTTGAGTGTACACAATTCACTTTTTTCCTACTTGTAATGAATCAGTTTATTTACGATTCGTTTGTTCGTTTTTTCCAGAATATAGAATAGCTTGATTGAATATCTAAATGTACCCTAATACGTAAAGTGTTTCATCTTGCCGATTTATAGATCAGATAACTTTGATAGATGTTTGTTGTAATAAGGTATGTTTGTCTTAAGTTTGCAGTTTGACGTAGTGGCGAGAGTCGATCGCCCCCTTTTTCTTTTGTTGCCCATGGTGTGTGTCAGAGGTGAGACACACTTAACCTGGTCAGGAAATCTAGACACATACATAAAAGTTCAGCTAGATATATTAGCCAGTGAAGAATTTAGGAAAAAAATGAGTTAAGGGACACAAAGTTTTCATTTAGAACGAGTGCCTCTGAATGTCGGGCCTGTAAAATAATAGGGTTGCCTAGTCTCGAGTCTTCCCCATGTCTCTTTCTACCACCACCCTACACTTCCTGTCTCTTTGTCTTGCAGGTTCGTTTTCATCTCTTCTTTCTCCCTTTGTTTGGTTGTCCTGTCTTTCTCCTCTTCTTTCTCCCTCTCTTGCTTTGGATCAAAGTCTGATGATGGAAACTAACACTTAGCCATAAAGCGATTGCAGATGTCAATCATCTGAATTACCGGCACAAATTAGGCACTGCCACTACAGACCAAAGCAGTAGAATTTCATAATTTGGAATTGCATAATCTTACTATTTCATCACTGAAGATTGACATTGCCCTTTTAAACTTCAATAGGATTCTTCAGGAAATGTTGTTCGTGTATTATATTAAGATGTAACTGAGTACCCAATGTTAGATTAATTAACTAGGAGCTTGGAAAGCTTATTGGTGTAGTGTCGCTGCACCTGTTTCTCATAAGTAAACCAACACTGTTCTCTCCAGGAGGATCAAATGATAGAGTATGAATGTAAGATTGATAGTCGCTTTCATTGTGCCCTTCTACACGACAGTTGAAAGAATAAGATCAACGTTCTATACTACAAACGTGTAGTTATAGGAGCAAAAATAACATTGGAAACATTATATTCAGAAAGCAGTGTCAGAGTGCGTCTGGCCTTAAGGTGCAAAAGCATACAAGCCCAAGCATTCATAAATAGAGTTTAGCACAATAATGTCAGACCTACTTGCTTTGCCAAAGGTTTGAAAAAGGTAACAAATAAGGATTACTTTGTCTCTAGCGTGTACCTTGAGGATAAATGTTCGAATGTGCTAAACAGTATGCCGACTAGGTGTACTTTTCACATGTAATATAGTACCATATCTTTTCAAATAGAAGCACTTTCTGGAGGCAGAATGATACACCAGATAGCCAATAACATGAGGCGAAAGAGAAATACTCCCGTAGACGAAGCAAAAAATCCACTCTAGGCATATTGCATGGAATTGCTAACTAATGGTCCCACATATATCATAGGTATCAGGCCAGAGATAAATGAATAAATGATTTGAGAAAAGCCATAACAGAATCCATAGAAAGTAACAGTAGATCTTTTTTGAGAGTTCATTAAGATGACGAAATTTGTGTGTGTTAGCGAACTATACTTTCCTATTTAACACGCCGACGACCAATAAAGTGATCAATAAAGTGATTTCCTTTAACATTATATGTGTCTGAGCTAGTCCTTACATTTCTCTCATCTTTGCTCCCTTTCACTTCTGTGCTAAGGATGAGAAGATACGGTTCTGTTGTGATTGCTTCCTTTCCTCTTTACAGCCGGCTCTGCTGCCTCACTGGACCACTGCAGGAGTCTATATTTATCCCCAAGGTCACAGTTTCGAGTTGTGATGGTTTTTCTCCGCCCCCCATCCTTACAAGGTCGAGATACTAAGCCGAGTTGAGCTGGGTGTCAATAAACACCTGCTGTTCAGCACTAAGGCCCATATTTATGCCTTTTTAGCGCCACATTTGCGCCGCTTTTTTGACCAAAAGTAGCGCAAACTCACAAAATGCAGTTGTATTTTGGAAGTTTGCGCCGCTTTTGCGTCAAAAAATGACGCAAATGCTGCGCTAAAAAAGTATAAATATTGGCCTA
The DNA here is from genome assembly GCF_031143425.1 of Pleurodeles waltl. NCBI lineage: Eukaryota > Metazoa > Chordata > Amphibia > Caudata > Salamandridae > Pleurodeles > Pleurodeles waltl. The sequence continues at coordinate 917,200,848 of NC_090440.1, forward strand.
AGTGTAAACGTACACTTTCGAAACAGATGTTATGTTGTGAGTATTAGAGGGGAAGGAGTGGTATTTCTCACCAGTTAGTTCCCTCTGTCAGTAAATAAAGAAGTCTGCGCCCTCTGCTGTCTTTAGTTTTTCTGACAGTACATAAGGTAATCGTCTTTCTTTCCCTTATAGTGCACCAGTGGTGTAGCAAGAACCGCAGGGGATTCCGAAAATATTGGTGTTGGTCCATACATTCTATCAGGTAACATGCGTTAAAAACTTGAAGTATAGTCAGGGCCACTGCAATTATGTCGCAGGGGAGGTCGAAATTGTGAGGCAGGGTTGAGTAAATTATTAAAAAAGGCAAATTGTGCAGCGTAATGCGGCATGTTTTAAGGGATAATTACGTCATGATTGTTATGCGTTAAAATTGGGAAAGGTTTCGCCTCATTGGTGTCATTTTAACACAGAAATGCAGTGTAATCAGCAGCTCAAAGGCAACCAGCAAAGGGCCTTCCGCCTCGCAGCAGCACGCGACAGCATGTTTAGTAACTTGGGCCCGTATTTGTACTTTTTTTGCGCCGCATTTGCGTCGTTTTTGACGCAAAAACGGCGCAAACTTGCAAAATGCCATTGTATTTTGTAGGTTTGCGCCGTTTTGCGTCAAAAAGCGGCGCAAATGCGGCGCTAAAAAAAGTATAAATACGGGACCTGATTCGTTTGAGCTAGAGACAATTTTTTATGTTAAAATCTGCACATTATGCAGCGGTGATTGTTAATGTGGCAAGTGCAGCAAATCCATAACTAAGCACAAAGCACCGCGTAATAGTTCAGTGCCCATGGATCTAGTGAACACATGCCTACCACATTTGCATCACAAGTATAGCTGAAAACCTATCATTGAAACAAGGGAACTACACATTACAGACCCACCTCAGAACCTGTCATGTGGCACAGTGTCACTGACCATTACAAGGCTAGCTCAGATCTGTTAGTGGAAAAAGCTGATAATATGTTACAGGCCCAGCACACACATATCACGGGTGTTATCAAGCTGCATATTACTAGCAGACATCAGGAAATGAGAAAAATAATTTAGAAGGATAAAAAGGCTTGACTTGAGCTTAAGCAGTGGTAATAAATCAGCGAACCACATCATTCGAATTTTAATGTTGTTCTCTATGCTGTTAGGAGCCTATTTATGAAAAAGTCACACAGTGCAGCACAGCAAGCCACCCTGCTGAGTTGCATGACAGGGAAAAGGGCAGGAATGTGCCGTATTAAAGACAATACAACACATTTCTGCCTTTTTCCGTGCTTTTGGCAGCCAATGCAGGCATGTAGGACTGTTTTTGTGCAGGAAGCGTCACCTTCCTGCACAAAAATAATTCTGACAGGCATATTCGCAAAAGTAATGAGAAGAAATATAGGTATTTCTCCTTGATACTCCTCACCCGGGGAGGCTAATCTTTTTGGCGCATTCCCAGGTCTACCAGCTCAGGTAAATCTAAGAATACGTCAAAAACCATAGGAGTTACATGGGAATACCCATGGAACACCTCCCTTGCACAGGGTAAGGCAACTCAGCTAATTGCGCTGCGTGGCCTTGCTCCAGGTTAATGGTGGCCTTGCCTGGCTTCTCAAAGCTGATTTAAGATTTGCGTTGCACTTGCATCACATTTTGGGCCAGATGTAGCAAAGGGTTTTTCCCATTCTGTGTCAATGGGAAAATGTGTTCGTACATATGGCCCTTTGTGTTGAAAAAGCCACGCAAACCGGCCCGTAAATAGGCCCTTGAGAGACCAACCATACATAAATCAGAACAGGCCGCATCCCTCATCACAAAAGACTGAGTCCAAACTAATCTATTAGAACCCGTCCCCTCCTGACGAAAAGAAAAATAACTCCACGACTGAAGAGATCAAAGTGTGATGGAAGGTCCGTATTTACTTATATTCCTATCATGAATAAGAACCTGGCTACAGAGCGCAGGTCCAGGTGTCATATCACAGAATATCACCCACAGAGCAGGTCGCTTCAAGATCTGTCACAGGATGGACCCTTACTGCACGTGATCAGTCGGCCTCAAACCAGTAATGGAACAGAATCTCACTGCACATGGCGGGCACGACTCAGGGCAAATCCAAGAGCAGGCTCTCATTCCAGACTTAGAGTTACATTCTCACTCGAGATTTAGAATTACATTCTTACTCGAGATTTAGAGTTACACTCACTTCAGATTTAGAGCTACATTCCCATTCCAGAATTAGAGTTGCAGTCTCATCGAGATTTAGACTTACATTCCCACTCCAGATTTAGAGATACATCCTCACTCCAGAATTTGTTACATTCTCACTCGAGAGTTAGAGTTACATTCTTACACGAGATTTAGAGTTACACTGTCACTCGAGATTTAGAGTTACATTCTCACTCCAGTTTTAGTTACAGGCCCACTCCAGAAATAGAGTTATGTTCTCACTTGAGATTTAGAGGTGCATTCTCACGCCATGTTAATTTAGTGGTACATTCTCACTTCAGATTTAGAGATACATTCTCACTACAAATTTAGAGTTACTGGAGGATTTCAACTAATGTAATTCTCTCGGCCATCACTTGCCATGAAGCTGGTCCTGATTCAGGATACAATCCATTGTTCCAACAGAGCCAAGAGGAGCAAGCAGGACAATCAGGGATGTGGCAAAAGTATGCAAAGCCTAAAATCTCCAACCACTGTCCAAGCTGTCTTTCTCTCCCCGTACATGTCTTGAACTCCAGCCTTAGGATGTGGGCCTCAATTTCCTTACGCTGATCAAACGCACCAGCTGAAGCCATTCGTTGCTAATGGGGAGAGTGAGACATTGCTAACTGTACGTAATTCTTTGAAAGCGTGTTACTCATTGAGGATATTCCCTCACTGCAGTCTTTGGCACATTGTATGCACATAATCTGTAGGTACTTGAACAGCTCTGGGTTGCCACCTTGGCTATGTTCTCATTCTACAAAACGCTAACAAGACATAAAACTACTATCCTAGTAAGAGGAGCAGGCAATGGAAACAAGGGTTCAAATGAAGGAGAGTGAAACAGAGGGAGGAAAAAGATGAAGAAGTGATGTGAGCACCTAAAATATTGTGGCTGTTTATCTTGCATGTTGTGCCAAGTTAAGGAAAGCCGAGCAGACCTTGATCATGCATATCTCACCTTCTCTTTTACAGAAATGCTTGATTCCAGTTTTGCTCCCCACACAGGTAATATGCACATTCTTTCATTGTCTCTTTATCTTAGGTTACTTTTTGGTCACTTGGGGCAAGGTTTCTCTATAGGAGTCTCTATGCTAGTTAGGGGTGGGGCAGTGGCCTTACACCTTCCTCTACACCAGTAGAATTGACTTGTTGGAGGTACTGAGCACTGTCCTTAGACCCGAGGCAGGCAAGGGTTTCTCAGTGACTTTATGCACCTCAGCTACGAGATCTCTCAGTGATTTTACAATGGACACCTTGCGCATCCCATTCTGCTGTTCTTCTAAATTCCCTTTTACTAGTTAGCCAATACCATATGCCATAGATGAGTTATAATAAGATAGTACTGTTGAGCTGTGATGATATAATGCTTCCTGCCAGATCCAGTTGCAAAGGTGAAAGGCAGGTCACAGAGCAGCTTACACAAAAAGAAGATTTTTTTTTAGATCTTCTCAGTTACCTTAGAGCACTCCAACTGCTAAATCTGTATGGTTCTGAGTGCGTAAATTCTGATCCTAACTATAATGTCCCTGTAACATTTGTTTTTTTTTGTGAATACATATTTAAGGTGCATAAGTAGAGTTAATAATAGTACATGTATACTTCCTCTACATGCAGTTACCTTTCGATACTTTGGCCCTCCATATTCTGTCCATAATGTTAATGTAATGCTAGTATACCATGAAATTCCTAGCCTCAGTGCTCAGTAGTACAGTTGAATTATGGAGAACATGATGGTATAATTTAGTAATAGTATGTTGCAACCTCGCAGCATCTCGTTCTTTAGTTCATGCCAACCCCCCTTGTATCAGGACGCTCACAATGGAACTCTAAAATTTACATTAGAGCCCCTAAACACATTGCTAATGCAGTTTGTTGAGTTACCACTTGCCTGACCAAGGCTCACCCCCAGAACCAGATTTAGGCTTCTGAGTTCTGACTTAGGGCCTGATTTAGAGTTTGGCAGATGGGTTATTCCATCACAAATGTGATGGATATCCTATCCGCCATATTACAGTTTCCATCAGATATAATGAAATTACAATACTGTGGATGGGATATCTGTCACCTTTGTGATGGAGTAGCCCGTCTGACAAACTCTAAATCAGGCTGTTAGTAGTGCTCTGATGAGACTCCATACATTAATCTTTTCTTTGTATCTTTTTCCCCTGTACCCTCTTACGCCTTAACTCAAAAGGAACTATGACCCTTGGCAACACCACAAAGCCAAATCCTAGTAATTTCAGAGAGTTCCTGAACACCTAACCATGGCCCTGCAAAAAATATTTCAACCTCCTTTGGGTACCTCATCTGGCATTGCTCCATACCAATAACAAGAAATATACCGCTGTCCACACTAATGTGGGGCCTTCCCAGTCTTAGTTCAACAGATTCTCTTGATATTTGGTAGCAATTTAGTAATGTGCTCCACCATTCCCAAAAACAATGTATAAATTATTAACTCCCAATACCTCCCATTTAGTGCTTTACCCTAAATGTTTGTATGACAAAAATAATTCAAGAAATCCCATGTGGTAATATTTATCACTAAACCTGAACCACAGAATATGTTGTGTCTCATATTTAAGGGAAAATACACTTCACAGGCAGTGTGAAATACTAGCACTAAGCATGAGCTCGGACAACAACATATAATCCATCTGTGAACGTTTTACAGTACCCTATATATATTCAATGGTATGCTTCTGTAGGTTTAACAAATGGACCTAAACCATGCTTCACAGCACCATAAAGCACTAGACCATAGCTCCCTAGTGGTCATGAGTGTTGTATGCCAATATATCAAGGTCAGTATTATCGTTCTACAGTAATATTGCATCCACTACATCGTTTATTGCTACATCATGATAATTATATAATTCTTATTCTTACCTCCATATCTACTTAAATAGACTTAACTTGCGATACAGTGGTATCGCAAGGTAAGGATGCAATATTTTTGTCATGCAATATATTGCAAGAGATAAAGTACTATAGTCATGGCCAGCATACTGCCGATATATTCAGGCGTTACATACCATTCAACAACCAACCCTACTATACCACTGACTATACCCACAGCACGGGATCACTGATCTTCTTTCTCATATCAGACACTGTGCATTCAGCCAATCACTGCATGCATCATTGACGCTGTGGATCGGGCTTTCGGCGTGAATAAAACACTTGCCCTTTTGTGCTGCCATAGGTCTTCTAACTTCGTGGGAAACGGTTTACCTCCTAATTTCTAAGCACTGTTATCAAAGAAGCGTCTCTCTGCTGTTGAAAGTGTGACATTTCTCATGCTAGCTTACACCTCATTAACTTGCAGAAGCCCTGATTCCCTTTTTTGCCCTCAAATATTCCTGAAGGACCTCACCATCTGTATGTAACACTACACATATGTCTTGCTATGAAAGGCATCAACTGAGGATTTAGGATTGTATTTTCTCTCTCTATCCTTATTTTCTACAGAAAGGACACTGTTTTGTTGCATGCAATGTTGTAGGTATTATAATGCAAGTTCTTGTGGAGTCTAATGAATATGAACAGCTACCTCGGAAGAATGAATTCTTCTCTCCTCCTTTGCTTCCAGTTGTCTCCTGGACTGTGCTGGTGAGCTCCTTGATCGCGCTGCTGAGCCTCCGGCTGATGTAGTGACCTGATGAAGAGTCTAGACTCATCCACTTGGCTATAAACCAGTTTCGTCATTTTGGGGATAGGGGGTGGGGATTTGCTATTTTCTGCACCATTATGCCAGATCTTGTACCACATCATGTACCTGTTCCCTGAGGATGACGGGCGGTCCACTGATATCAGTGCACATTGTGTTAATAGAACCAGAATCAGAGATATGGTGATATGATATAGAAAGAAGACAAAGTTAGAGCATAACCAGCAGAAGAGGAGGATTATGGCGTAGTGATGAAATGGACAGGCAGCAATCCTGATGACATATGGTGTTGTTTTGGGTACTGAGGAGAGAGGCATGGAGAACTGCGGGGTCAGCAGTGAAGGATCGGCTGAGGCAAAGGGAGGGCAAACATTTCATGGTCTGTCATTCTGAGTCAAGGTTTGTCACATCTTCGGGTTGTCCCAGTCTATGTCTTTGCCACTTCCCAGGACTTGTAACACAATGTTACCACAAATCCTCTCTCAGACTTTGTCGAAGTCTGTGTAGAAGCTGCCACAATCCATATAATGGTTGGAATGGGCTTCTTCAGTGTTTTTCATTGACACATTTCACAGTATGTCACTGCCTGTCTCAGGAATTTCCACTGTCAGTGTCAGGTTTTGCCAATGTCTACGTTGACACTACCACAGGAAATTAATGGGCAATTACACTCAGACACACCTCACGGATGCTCAGCTTGTGACAATATTTGACTGAGGGGAGAGTAGATCATAGTTGCCTTATAATGTCTCCTTATGAGGTTGGTGGTAAAAACTGGCAAACATATTACAAGCCCAAATTACACTTGTCAGACGTTGTTTCTGCATTTTGGCATCTGCCTTACTAAGCGCTGGTAAAAAGAAAAAAGTGAACCGTTTTTTAAAAAATTATATATGACAAGTGATCACAGTTAATCATCACACTCATAATCGGCGCAGTGGTAACACTGAGAATAACCACAATGGGTCTTATTCACAAGCGGATTGCGCCACCGGTGCGTCACTTTTTGTGACACACTGGTGGTGCAGGCTGTAGGCCCATATCTAGAAGGCCACGCAAAGCCATTTTGCATGGCTTTCATGGCCTTGTAGATATGGTGTAAGGCAACGCAGCGCAAGTCACTGAGTTGCAATCCTTTGTGTCAAAGAGACTTTCCATGGGTGTTGCTTTCGGTGTCCCCACGCAGCACACATAGATTTTGACGCATTGCGAGATTCACAATATTTTGTAAACCTGGGAATGTGTCAAAAGAATGCACCTCTCCAGGGGAGGTGTAAGGGAGGTGCAACGAGGAGAAATAACATTATTTCTCCTCGTTTTTTCCCCTGTTTAGGTGTGATTGTTTCTGTGCAGGAAGGCCTCTCCTCCCTCAAAAAAAAAACAATCATTCCTACAGTACAGACACCCTTGCACCATGGTGCAAGGATGCCTTCATTGGCATATGACAGCCAATTGTGCACCAGCACAGAGAAAAAGGAAAGGAATGCGCTGTATCGCATAGATGCAGCGCATTCCTGTCCTTTTCTTGTGATGCAAGGTAGCGCGGGAAGAATTCTTGCGGCGCTGCTCCAAACCCTTGTAAATGAGGCCCAGTGTGTGCCTGCTTTTAGCATTACTCTGGTCATATATAATGCATTGAGGATGTGATTACAAAATGGCGGCCAATCCTTACTCCTGTTATCACCTGAAATGGGATTACCAGTCACACGCATTATTCACCTGGAGAGAGTTTGCTGCAGTAGCATGCTCTTTTGTATGTTGCACACAATTCCTGTATGCGCACCTTCGGTTAGATGAAAATATACACAAATTGCACATTATTTCCCATTCTGGGGAGTGACCTCTTTATCAAGTGCAAATTGTGTTGTGCTAATCACTACAACCCGTAGTAGCTGTATTTAGCTGGTGCACAATTCGCATAAATCATATAATTAGAGCCTTAGTCTCCTGCACATACTCAGGTTCCTGGCTTTGCTATAAACATTCTGTCTCTCTAATATTGCTGTATCGCCTTCCCACCTTGGGTGTAGCTTTATGGTTCGGTACAGTTCTGGGCTGTGGCGGTCTTCAATTCTGCACTTGTAGTGTAATCATATTGCTTGACTTGTGCCAAATAAATATATTTTCATTATCAGCAAATTCTCTTGTGGACTGACTGTATGCAACGTTATTCGTGTTTTATGCTATGGTCTGTAGATGGAGGGTGTGGGACTCAAAGGATGTGAAACTGGACATACGGCAGCAAGAAGCAAAGTAACAACCACAAATGGTAGATAGGGTGTTAACAGAAGTCGGAAAGAGATGCTACTGAATGTTATGTTATAGTACGTCAGACACGTCCACATAGTGTACATTCTGTCAATAGTGCCATCTTGCAGCACCATTGACGTCCGATCCCTTCTTGCCCCGATATTGGGTTTTCTGAAATAGGGCATGATTTAGAGTTTATCAGATGAGGCAGTCTGCCACAACCATGGCAAACATTCCATCCCCTATATTACAAGTGTCAGAGGACATGATGTATTTGTAGTGCGGCTGACGAGTTCTCCTTCGCGTTTGCGATGGAGCATTCTATCTGCTAAACTCTAAATCGTGCCACAGACAGGAGTGCATAATAATGTCATGGAGATGGAAAGGCTGCGTTGTATTTTAAGTGCAAGGAAGAAAATGTTTTTTTGAGGACGGGAAGGACAGATCCTCACACGTGTGTTACTTGAATATAATTATTCTAATCTCGTCTGAGGTAAGTGTTCCACCCCAAATATTGTCAACAAAAATATCGCTCCACTGGAGTTAAAATAATAAATCTAGTTAGACGATGTTTTTTTAAGTTATATTTAACACACAATATTTAAAGCAGACCTAATTTCTGTTTACAATATTCTGACATATAACCATCAGACCTGTTTACAGTAGCAGCAAACAGTATCAGCTGAATATTAAGAATACCAAAGGAGAGGTGTGAAGAGATTTGAAGGGAAGGTCATTAATGAGGCAGAGAAATAGATTTCTGAGATGTTAATTGACAGATTTTGTTTATTAAAACCCACAGAGGCAGGTTGGTAGAGAGGTGAGAAGGGGCAGACAATATATATTCAGAAGAGAGCATTAGCTGATTAGAGAGGCGGAAGGGGCAGACACTGTAAACTTCGCACTCAGAGGTTAAAATGGCTTGAGACGAAGAAAATCTGTAGAAAAGAGAGGGTATCTCTTGAGGTGAATGCTAAATATGTGACTGCTGAACTAACATGGTGGGCCCTTTCTGGTAATTTCTTTCATATAGACTATTTAATTTCCAGCATGAACAGGTTGTAGATGATGTATAGTCTGTTCAGTTACAGTACAAATCAATCATATTAACGACAGCTAAAGCTGAATAATCCCAACATGAAGGAGTTTCTCTGAGTCTCTCAAAAGACCTTTAGTGTTGGTTTGATCAGAGCCTGATGACAATTTTGCCACTCCTGCATTTTTCAGTGGGCCTGAGGGTAGGCACTTCAGTGAGAGCTGGATGGACTGCCATTCTAGTCTCATCCTCCTGCAGTGTGGGACTTATATACACATTTTTGCAAGGTCTAATTTTGTTTTCCAGTCTGGTAATGATCTTGAAAATATTTGGAGTCACCATTCTTCTTAACACACATGGCACCACAACAATCTAAAACTGCTTAAAATGTTTCCACTTGTATTCTAAATAATGTCACATGACGTGTAATTATAAAGGGATGTGTGTCCATGTGGCTGTTTTACATTTCAAACCCATCAACTAACCAGTGGTGAATCAAACCCATCAACTAACTTGTTGTGAACCTCCCTGACATACTGTCACTAATATTTCTAAATAGACTACACAATATATTCTTGTAGAAGAATATAGAAGAATCTAGAGTGGTGTGAACTGCCATATGCTGTGCATTAATGAGAAAGTGGATATTAAGGGTATAAATATTAAGATTAGACTTACATAGGATGAGTGTTAAAAGATGGAGTTTGCATAACTGGTAAGCTAATAAATCAGAAGATGAGCATTGAGGAGGCTGAAGGTGCTGTTAATGTATGTTAAGGCAGCAGAAACAGGCGGCAGGTATTAGAGAGGTGGGAATGCGCATAACATAAGGTGAGAAAATAGGTTATGTCACTGCATTAAACAATACCTCAGAGGAAATGAAAGGACGGCCTTGTAGAATGGTTCAAAGCCACAACAACATGACTGTGCATCACCTGTAAGCAGAGTTAAAATCTGTGAGAAGAGTGAGCAGCAAGACTTTTATATGCACATCTACTGTACTGTACTATACATCCACTGAACTCCACAGTCACAGCAGGTGAAAAAATTAATTTTGAAGTCAGAATTTGCACATGCTATCCATTTGTAAGTAGGCTTTTGTGGATATATGTCTCATCATTTTGACTTGATCCCCTCCTCGATATATATCTGCCCAGCAAATTCTTAAGGTTCAATGAAGCATCTGTGGTTTTAATTAACCTCAGTTTGACTCACCAGGATCCCAGTGATTCCTGTAAGCTTTTACAAGGTAGAAATAAATCTCACTAAGACCATGAACAAATCTCTGTAAGACCACCCCTCTGTAGCTAATGAGTTAAGGGTGTCTTGTGAGGCTTAACAAGTGGGAAGAAATCACTTTAGGACCCCTCACAAAAACACTGGGGCAAAGATAGAATAAGCCCATGTGTTGCAACCAGATCACACAATGTGACGCAAGGCAACGCAAGGGCTTCAGGAATATTTATTAAGCAACCCAAACCCACCTTGTGTGGCACTGCATGACTTAGTATGTCCAGTGTAACACAAGTCATTGCAAATCGTGGCTTTGCATTACTCTGCATTGGGAGGGCATTCCATGGGTGGATTGCAGGAAGTCCCCAGCATCCACCCATGGATTTTGTCGCATTCCCAGATTTACTGAGCGTAGAACACATGGTTGCGTGAAAATGCTATTTCAACATAGGCATAGCAAAGAGAAATATGTTTCGTTCTAATTAGTTCCTCCTCCTACATGTGCTGCACAATGCAGCACACGTAGAAAGAGAACAAGTTCTCTGAGGATTGTTTTTGTGCAGGAAGGTGTCACTTTCTACACAAAAACAACCCTTCCTGAAACACAGGCACCACTACACCATGGTGCAAGGGTACTTGCTTTGGCACTAGGCTGTATATAGTACGCCAGTGCATACAGAGAGCTGGATTGCTGCATTGCTTAGTGAATATGGCTCAATCCTGCTCTTTCAATTTGACACAGCACAGCAAGTTGTCTTGCTTCGGTACGTCATGTCAAATGTTAGTAAATCTGGCCATGGGTTTCTCCAAAGGGACATAAACCTGCAGCATCTTTCAAGAATGAAGGTATCACTTGTGGGTCTCTTTGAGTAGTATGATGGTACTGGAGGCCTGTGAGCCATAAAGAGAGAGTCTGCACATTTCCTGGATTCATGCCGTATGATGGGTTCTTTCTGGAGCTCTACAGTCCTTAATGAATGAGATGCTGTCTTTCTGCATATTACTGTAAAAGCTGGTGTCCTAAGTAGACTTTCACACCATTGCGAGAGAAAAAAAAGTCCCACAAGATCACTCCTTTGAAGGTGGGATATCTTCCATATTTACACCCTTCTCCTGTGTCTAAACCTATCCGCACCACCCACACCCAGTGATCTAGAACCCACAGTGTGTGGGCAATAGTTGAGAAACGGCTTTAATATAAGAGACAGTGGTGAGAGCTGTAAATGGAGTGTCGTAAACAAAAATAACTTCATCTTCAAACTAGTCTATGTGCATGAATTCCTGGAACACGAGATCGCACACTGGCAACAACGCTTATTCCTGGAGCTTACCATAACATATTCATCAGCAAGTGTTTCAGAGATGAAGACACATTTATTTCAAAAAGTGGTTCCTCGGTAAGCAGTTTAACCTACAGTATTGCTGCAATCAAAGAACATTAAAAAATGGAAACCGTTTTCCTGAAGCCAGTCTAAGGTGCTGCACCGGCTCCTTGATTTTATTGTGCACAGCGCAGCGGTTAAGAGGCACGATTTGGGCAACATAACTACCTTTTGGTGAATTTTGTAGAAGTGGTGTTGTTGTGAGTTCACAATTGCTATATATATATATATATATATATATATATATATATATATATATATTAATAAACAAAGTTGGGACAACCTCAGCAGTAAACATTGGTGAGTGTTTGTCATTAAAAACTGTTGGTGCCGATGCGGCCCTGCCATTGAAGGAAGATTCAGTGGCATTTGGGATCCTGTTGCTATAACTAATAATTGCTTAAAGAACTGTGCATGAATGGTAGATAAAATCACGTTATGGATGAAAAACGAACTAGCGATGATTTAAATGACTTCTGAGTCTGTGGAGCGATGTGAATGACATTTGGAAATGAACGAAGAGCTATAAACAATGAACATTAAGAAATACTAAATTTAATTTACTACTGAATATAAGAGCAAAAGAATCGTGCTGAAATGCTAAAACGAAGCCACAAGAAAGCTCAGGTGTGAATAAGTGATTAACTACCATTCCCAGAATCCAGTATAAAAGCCTGAGATGTGAAAATGGTGGGCAAACAGCTTATGAAACCACTTGTAAAAGACAGTATGTTGAAACACATCGTGGGGTCTGATGGAACTCTATCTGCATGAAATAAATAAGTTGGATGATTAAGCTTTTGGGAGTGCAGTGCTTCTTTGTTGTTCTTATATTCCAAGAGTTGCGGTCTTAACCCTTCGCCTGCACCAGCAGCCAGAGTGCGTCAATGCTCAAGACCGATTGAATTGAAAGTAATGTACAGTGGCTGCACCCAGCATCAACAGGAGTATTTAACACCGTGTAAAGAGTTTGGAGTGGGTGAGGAGATACCAATCTCCAGCGTGTGCACTGAGCACTGAGCACTTGAAGACTTATGAACTGGATATCTGTACTTCAATATAAACGCCTGGCACAACTCTAAACAAGTTGGGACAACCTCAGCAATAAACAATGGTGAGTTTTGTCATTAAAAACTGTTGGTGCCGATGCGGCCCTGCCATTGAAGGAGGATTCAGTGGCATTTGGGCTCCGGTTGCTATAACTAACAATTGCTTAAAGAACTGTGCATGAATGGTAAATAAAATCACGTTATGGACGAAAAACGAACTAGCAATGATTTAAATGACTTCTGAGTCTGTGGAGCGATGTGAATGACATTTGGAAATGCACGAAGTGCTATAAACAATTAACATTAAGAAATACTAAATTAACTATCATTCCCAGAATCCAGTATAAAAGCCTGTGAAATGAAAATGGTGGGCAAACAGCAGATGAAACCACTTGAAAAAGACAATATGTTGAAATGCGTCAAGGGGTTTGATGGAATTCTATCTGCATGAAATAAATGAAGTTGGATAATTAAGCGTCGTTATATATATATTTACATATATGTATATTACCTATTGGTGGTCGCCAGTTGGCAGTTATAGTTAGGACCCAGTTTCCATAGGAAGTGCTTAACTTTTGTGCCGCTTCATGAATCTTCACAAACCTTTCACAACTTACATTTCAGTAGGTTCAGTTCTTGTTGTAAAAGTTTCGGGGTGATCCGTCAAACAGGGGCTGATAAAAAGGGTGGGAACCCAAAATGCATTTTCCCCATTCATTTTGCCATAGGGTCTTTAGACACACCTACAGCCCAAACCACTGAACAGAAATACACCAAATGTGGCAGAAAGCTATATCCTCTTCTGCAGATTGGTAAATCCATATCCTTGGAAAAATCTGCAGATTCTGATCCATCGATTTTTCTGAGAATTTGTTTTCTAAAAAAAACTGGCAGTCTCTGGCCCTTTTTCTTATTTTGCCCCCAGGTGGGCCAGGTCCCGGGAACAGTGGGGTCTCCCCTCCTTGGGCTTGTATTATCCCAGGGGACCATCACCTCCCCGGGATGATGAGGTAAAAATGTGCCTGTGGGGCTACCGTAACATGGAGACCACCACCTCCCTGCCGCAAATGTTTATTTGTAAAGGGGGAGGCCTGTATGGCTTCTCCCACAGCCCTGGGGACTACAACCACTCCAAGGCTGAATATGAAACTGGTGCAGGGTGCCTGTGTGGCCCCCTGCAGCCCCAGGGACTGCAACTTTCCTGGGGCAATTTATTGCAATTAAGGGGTCGTGCGGCCCGTCAGCAGGGCTGGGGACCACCACCAGCACTGCCACTCCCAGGTCTAACTTAAACATTGGAGGGGGGCCACACAGCCTGCCTCGTGGAGCCAATGATTGCTGTGAGCCCAGTGCCTGCTCCTGTTATGTCCCGGGGTGCCCTCCCCCGAGACAAAGCTGTTCGCTGTGACTTGGCAGGAACTTTTACAGTTCCTGCCAAGTTAGAGAAAACACTCTGCTTCCAGAGAGCTGTCAAAGTGCTGTCTCTCACTGGAAGCAGAGGTTTCTACAGAAAAAACTATTGCTCTTGCACGTTAAGCAGCTCCCTGTGTGCAAGAGCAGTGCCGGCTCCCGCAGGAAGCTGGGACCAAAGGGGCCTTGAGGTCCCCCCATATTTCCATGGCACACTTGGTCCCTAGGGGGCATCCAGGTGACACAGCAGAGCCCAGGGGAATAGGGGAATGGGGTCCCTTGGGCCAAAATCGGCCCTCCTACCTGATAAAATGAAAGCTGGGCCCTGCGGGATGGGGCACAGGGGCCAAGTTTGGCCCAGGGAGGGGGACAGACTGCCCTCCTCCCTTTATTTATGGCCGGGCCCCAAAGTATTGGGTCTCTGGGGCCAAAAGTTGCCCCCTTCCCCTATTAAATGAATGTCAGGCCGTGGGGATGGGGTCACAGGGGCAAAAATAAGCTTGGGGCCCCTCTGCTCTAGAATACATGGGTCTCACTTTACATTGCTACACCAGTATGCCACTGTGCAAATCACCAGAGATCTCTTCCTGCTTGACCCCGCACTAGCCACCTTAGTAGTATGCAAAGGCATTCCCACATTTTATAAGGATGAAGGACAGCTTCCCAGAGGCCCCCAGTGCAATTCCCACCAATTTTTGTGGCTCATTCTTGATGCCAAGAAATATGAGGACATCTCCACAAAACAAAGAAGCACTTACTTCATATAGATAAGAGAAAGGACCCTGGTTTGGTGGAGATTTACGTCTTTGAAATCTTGTTGGCCTCTCTATAGGAGGATTCATGTTTCAAGGGAATTCTACAGAAAGAGGAAATAGGAACAAAGCTGTGTACTCTTGTTGGATAAAAAGGCAGGTGAGGTTCCTTTGTGGCCTAGGCACTCACACAGCTAATAAAACACCCACACAGACACTCACACACCCACTCACAGACGCACTCAGACACTCATGCACCCACTCAGAGACTCATGCACTCACTCACAGATGCAATCTGAAACTCATGTACCCACTCACAGTCCTATTCAAACGTTCCCGCACCCACTCACAGACCCACTTATACACTCATGCACCCACTCACAGACCCTTCAGAGACTAACTCACCCACCCTCAGGCCCACTCAAAGACTCGTGCACCCACTCACAGACCCACTCAGAGACTCACACAATCAGAGACTCACATGGCCACTCACAGACCCACTCAGACACTCATGCACCCACTGACAAACCCTCTCACAGACACATGCACTCACTCACAGACCCATTCAGACAGTCACACACCCACCCACCGAGACACTCTCACACCCCGTCACATCAAGAGACACCATTTCACACCTACTCCCACACTCAGACAGACACTGTAACACCCACTCTCACACCAACAGAGACCCTCTCACACCCGTTCTCACACCCAGACAGACACTCTCACACCCAGAGAGACAGACCCTGCCGGCCAATTCCCACCGCACATGGCCAAAAGCTTGGGCAGTTATGGTGGTTGGCCACAGAACCTGTATACATATACATGCATCTGTATATATATATATATGTATGTATATATATATATATATATATATATATATATGGATATAAATATATATATATGGATATATATGTGTGTGTGTGTTTTTGTGTGTGGGTGTGTGTATGTATGTATGTATATATTTTCACAGTGAGAGCTCCCGCAATGCCCAGGCTACATGGGGGAGGAGTGCTGTGCCTGCCCAAATTCCAATGGTATGGCAAGACAAAATAAATTGCTTACATGGGAAAAGTGAAGAAACTGTTTATTTCCACAACACACACATTTTGGCCATTCTGGCCTTGATCACATGATCTATTTGTAAAGATAAATCTACTTACAAACACTAGATATCAACAAAGGACAAAAAACAGTATCACCACTGTCGGTGCCATCTTGTAAAAGTAAAGTAAAATGTATAAAGCGCTGCCATATAAAATATAAAGACATGTGTAAATCACAAGAATGTGCCCCATATACTATCTCAGTAAATACAGAAGTCAGAATAAGAGCAAGACCAAGGGGGCAAGATAGCTGCTGAAGTGTGGGTGGAGGGCAGATATCACCACTTCAACAAAGTCAAGCCCCTTTGGGCAGCATTTTATATATGGCATTGTAATAAAACATTCAAATTCTGAGTGGATTCAGTCCGAGTAGGCATAGTAATAAAAAGTGTGGACTAAATAACAGTAAAAGTATCAAGCCTAAGTGGGTACAGCAATTCACCATGTTCGAACCAGCGTGGCATCAAAATAATTAGTTGTACAAGGAAGAGGAACAGTACAAAGAATATCTCCCCTTCCTTCTAGCAGCTAACTGTGTTGATACCAATACATATATATATATATATATATATATATATATATATATATATATATATATATATATATATATATATTAACTGAAAAAAACAAAGGTTACATGGACTTTATAGTTAGGTTCTGAATTTACTCATACAAAACCGCACAAATTCAGTAGTTATAGATACTTGATCTAACTATAACTGGCGTTCCCGTAATACACTGCTTTGGACCTCACATATTACATCACTCATGACAATAGTCAGTGACTACACTGATGACATCCAACACGGCCCCCCGCTCTAACTAAAATCTTGCCCCAGGGGGTCGTGGTCCCCTGGGTGTTGGGATCCAAAATGGAACCAAATTTATTTTTTAAAACATTTGCCCCGGGGTGGTGGTCCCCAGGGTACAGGTGTCACACGGCCCCCTGCTACAACTGCAGTCTTGCCCCTGGGGGTGGTGGTCCCAAGGGCAGCGGGGGCATAAATGATAAGATCGCTCTGGGGAGGTACTGGTTCCTGGGGCAGCAGGAGAGGGCCAGAAGGACGCCTCCCGCATATTACAATAAAGCCCTGGGGAGGTGGCAGTACCTAAGGAAGCGGGGAGCCACAGGCCCCCCCCACATCCACAAACAATTTGCCCCAGGGAGGTCGTGGTCCCTGGGGCAGCGGGAGGGGGCCAGGAGGACCCCCACACTTTTTTTTTTTTAAAAAGCCCCCAAGAGTTGGCCCACCCGGGGGCATTAGACTTCATTTGTTGGGGGGGATTTTACGAGCAGATTTGCAGGTCGACCACATCTCCGCTCGTAAAATAAAAAAATGCTTTTGAGCCCCGGGGGAGTCCCTTTGGGATCCCAGCACAACAGCTAAGGGGCCAGGGTGTTCGTACCCTGGCACCTTTTGTTTTGTTTTAACTTTTATTTTAGGTCCCAAGATGGCTGACAACACTTATACAGCTTCTGTTGTTGAAGTGTTATCAGCCAATCATATCTCAGCACAAGATCGTTATGGGGTCACGATTTCTTCCCGTCCTAGATATACAAAATTGTTTTCCCCTTTATTTCTCAAAAACTACTGAACAGAATTACACCAAAACAAAAAAGCACTCTTTCTGGACCAGGAACTACCTTCCCAAATTTAGTGTAATTCCGTCCAGTAGTTTTTGCACTATTACTGTTCAAAATCCCTATGGAAAAATGAATGGGGAAAACGTGTTTTGGGACACCCCCTTTTTTCTCTGCCCTCCTGGATGGATCACCCGGAAACTTTCCAGGCAGCAGCTGATGAAACTGGCATTTTTGGGGGGAAAGTTTTGTGAAGATTCGTCAAGCGGTGCCAAAGATATAGGCAAGTAAAAAAAATGCTTTTTGTATAGAAATGTGATACTACCCATAACTACCTAGTGGCCATCGCCAAATATACTTTGGAAACACTGCATGGTTGACAGATGGAAGCCCTGTTTATTGAGGAGGACATCTGTCAGTTCCAGCGCATTGTGCAAAATTACACTTTCACTACAGACCACAATATATTGTGAAAAAGACCACTTTATTAGGATAGGTCTAGAGTAAAGTCAACTTCATTAACATGTGATACATAATCATCCCCAAAAACTCTCACATGCCTCCCTCCCCTTTTCTGGTCCGCATCTCCCACCCATTCTTGCTATGCCCAACTCACCCAAGCATTCTCCATCTCTCAAGCTTAACATGCTGAAACAGTCCCAAGGTTGTTTCCCCAAACCCTACTCTGTGCTCCCCCCCGCCCCAGAGGGGTGGATACCACCGCTCATGACTCACCACCCCCCCAAATACCACCTACCTAAAAAACAAACTATCTCTGTCCAATTGTGGCAAGAAACACCCACAAACAAGACCAAGGTCACAACATACAGCAAAATTACAGCAGCTTGTTTTATTTCCAACCCCCAAACATCTTGTTGGACTGGGTTGGTGGGCTGATCAAATTTGAGTATTTTACCAGGAATCTCCTAAAACCTTACTCCTAGCTGTCCGAAGGATCATGGGTCAGCCAAAGGCTCATCCCTGACCCCTCACCCTATAAATGGTACATCACTAAACTCACCCTCCCTCCTCTAAACTTCCTATCACCCAACTATCTCTGTGGCCAGTTCCACTTGCCCGAACCCCCCAGGAAGAGACCGGCTACGTGGCCTAGGTTCTGCCCCGCTCCCTCATTGTGCAAGATTATTTTGCCACTTTATTAGAAAAGGTCGGCAGTAAAATCAACTTCATTACCATAAGACACATAATAATTCTCCTAGCATCCCTAATACATAGTAAGCAACCTAAAAATCCACCTCCCCTTAAAGGTTCCCTCCCAGTATCACAAATGAATCTTAATAACTCTTGTTCATTCTCCACTCTGCATCTCTCAACCATTCTTGCTACACCCAACTCACCCAAGAATACCACAGAACTCGTCCATCTCTCAAGCTTAAAATGCTGACACAGTCCCCAAGGCTGTTCCCCTAGGCCCTGCTCTGTGCTCCGCTCCCGACTCTGAGGGGTGGATACACCCGCTCGAGACTCACCATCCTCCCCAAATACCACCACCCAGGAAACTCTGTAAAGTAGTTTTCCTGCTCTCCATTCCCACGTCCTTCACCAATCATACCCGATAGTTACTACAAACTATACTATCACGCAACTTGTGAACACCAAACCTGATCAACCCACAATTGGGCCAAGAACTCCCGCAACTCCAGCTCATAATACTCATTCCCAAACAGTGATAAATACATGCCAACACCATGAAATGCAATAGCAACCTCTTTCTTCATGTGATCATGGACCAGTACTTTTATTCCACTCTCCTCGCAAAAAACTCTCATCTCCCTATTTCTCCTCATTTTTTCAACAGCATGATGCTTGATAGCACCTCAGAAGTGTCTCCTGGGCATAAGTGCCATCCATGCCACCACGTAAGTGGCAGACTAAATCTGGAACATCCTCAAGTCTTCCTTTATGGCTTTTAGCGGGGTCAAAATGGATAGCTGTATTAAGTCATGTTAACCAAAATGGATGACTAAAAGATCAGGACAGCTCCTCCCTACGAAAAGCTTTGCCAAGAAGGGCAGCAACTACCCTCATCACATTCCCTCTTACACCACCAATGCATTCATTCCTGCTACTGGGCAATCCTAAAGCTTGACCACAACGGCTGCTGTCCACAAATCAAGCTGTCTCCGAACTAGCGTATGTCTGACTATCTAAGTCACCATCTTTTCAGTCACAGGGCCTCGTACACAACCAATGAAAAAACAAACAATGTTAATTCAAAGAAGAAACATTGTCACTTACATCCCTATTTCCAACCGTATATACTGTTCCACACACGGTGACCGCCATTCCCAATCCGCCTAATATTCTCAATCTGCAAACCCAATCTTGCTTCTTCTGAAGCAGTGCCAATCTGGAAAGAGTGTCTTCTGAATCTCTTGACATTGACGCCCAAATGTGCAAAAAACATTTCTAAAAACATTTAACAACATGGTTGCTACAATAACCATTCAGTTGGCATGGCAAAAAACAACCCCCTCTGTGCTAGACCAAACCTTCCTGAACTGCTGCCAATTCTGGACCGGACGCACTTCCACCACCCCACACAGTTGAAGAAAAATCAACTATCCCCACCCCTTTGAGCAGTCTTTGAATGATGCAACCATCATTTCAATAAACCATCCTCCACCAGTACTTCATGAAATTGTAATCCAAGCTTATCTCTGAAGTCCAAAAGTTCAGAAACCTGGAAGCTCTAAAAATCATCCATACCATGCAGAAATGAGAAACGTTAACTTCGAATCCATCATAACAGACCACCAAAACATCCATTAACCTCACCAGTAACAAAAATGACAGGGGTTCTCTAACCAACTTTCTCTGGCCACCAATTTTGGCCCACCCCAGCAAAACTCTCATTACCAGATACCCCTTAGCAGGACCATAACTCCAAAAAGGTTTAACACAAAAAGACAGCAAAATTCATATAAGCCTCCTGCTTCCCCCACACATCATTCTCACTGTTGACTCTAATTGTAGCCTTGCTCCTCAGAATCCCTCTCCAAACATGCCAGTACAATTTCGCTTCTGGTGATACTACATACCGCATGCTAAGCCAGGAGTACAACCCTCATTACCCAGTAGCCCAAATGTCTGGGGGCAACTCTATATCCCTGTTGTCTGCTCCAGGGGGAAACTTCTGGAATTTTCAGCCACTGCAATCGAGATAAAGCATCAGCTACATCATTGCAGGTAACCACCACATGTTGCCCCTCAAACAAAATGTTATATCGCAAACAACCCAGCATATACCTTCTCAGTCAACGCAACACTTGCAAATCATACGCTCTATGCTTTTGACCAGTTGCACCACTGATATGTTATCAACATTAAACACAACCCTTCTGTTGGCCAGCTTCTTACCCCAAACTAACAATGACACCAACTAAGAAAAAAACACCAGAATGCTCCTGCCCTGCTGTACCAATGTTCAGACAATATTTCCACACAGCATTTTCCATCTCTGAAAAGGCTGATCCCTTCTGATCCTGCTACGTCCGAAGGAATGTGCACGTGCTAAGTCTCCTCATCAACAAAAAACAAGGACACTCCATTAAACTGTTCTATAACTTGTTTTTTTCTGATCAATGTGTACCCAGTTACATGGCTAGACACATATTGTGAGAAAGGGCCTCTTTTGAGATGGTAGGCCCCCACTTTTTGCATGGAAAATAATGTGGTTGTAAACTGTAAGTGCCCTGGGCCCCGCTAAACAGGTTCCCAGGGCCAGACCTCTTTCCCCAAAACTGTACTATGTATTGGCACTTCAGCCACCCTTGTAAGTCCCTAGTAAATGGTACCCCTGGTACCTATGGCATGGGTACTGAAGAGGGCCCCCCAGAGCTGCAGCACCAGTTGTGCCACTCTGAGAAACCACACACCAGCCTCATACAGACTGCCAATGCAAGTGTAGGACAAGTTAAAAGTTGTAAACTCGACATCCACTAACACTGCCTGCACTATAGGTAAGTCACCGCTTTGGCAGGCCTTACAGCCCTAAGGCAGGGTGCACTATAATGCATGTGAGGGCATATGTTTGAATGAGCAAATATGCCCCTACTGTGTCTGTACAACCCTTAAGACAAGTTTACAGGGAAGCTATAGCAAATACATGTGCTGGGCACTGGTCATTATGAGTTCCCCAGCTATATGATGGCCTCTTTGAATACTGGGTTGTTTTGTATCAAACAACTCATAACAATAAACCCACACTGATGCCAGCGGTGGATTTATTGTAACATGTACCCAGAGGGCACCTTAGAGTTGCTCCCTGCAAAATCTAACAGCCCTGGCATGGTTGTTGACTGGATTTTACCAGCCTGCCACCCCAGACAGAAATCTGGACTGACACCTGGGGTGACAGCCTCTGCTCTCAGGAACCAGAGCACAAAGCTTTTCCAGGTTTGAGGTGTTACACCTCCTCTCCCAGGCAGGTACTCAGGCCCATCAGTTAGCTTCAAAGGCCTTACCACCTTTGAAACCTGACCTCTGACTCTGCTGCTAGCAGCAGGTAGCTACCCAGTGGTTTTCCCCCCACTTTGAGCAGGACAATCGATGGGTAAACTTGATCAGAGTAGGAGGAGTAGCCCCCTGAGCCTGCACCACCCTCAGGTGTGGCAGGCGAGGTGACCACTCCATTTCATTTTTCGTCCATCTTGAATGGCAGGAAAATGTGACCTTTTCCCACAGGAAGTGTTCACATAGTGGTTGTAGCCACCCTAAAGTTGGTGGCCTATTGGCGAGTACCAGGCACTCCCCTTAACACCCACTAAATGCAGCATTTAGTATGCATCCCTAGACCTGCAGATCAGATTAGACGACACAAGAAGACCAGCAACAAAGAAGACCCAAGGCCTGAGAACAAAAGTCCTGCTGCAAGAAGAAAAAAGCGTCAAACCCTGTCTGCTGTGCCTGGGACTCTACAATCGCCACTGAGGGGTTGACTGGACACCAGATGGACTCTAAGAAATCTCAGATGACCTCCAGCCTTCTGAAAATCTCCAAGAAACTCCCTCTGAGTGAAGGCATCACCCACTGCACCCTGCAGGCAAGAAAGCAGTGAAGTCCAGTTCACTGACCAGATGCTGACCAATGAACCAGACATTGCAGCCCAGTCAAATTCCACCTAATGGACCCGGATGACAAACCCTGCCAGTGTGCCAAATTTGGTGGCACTGCAACCTCCAGTGGCTGATACGTGCCATAGCCCAGGGTGCTGGACTACCAATGTCAGACACTCAGAAGAAAAGTTCACTCTGGACTCTCCAAGGACCAGAAGTAAGAACCAGTCAAGGGACTTCAGAACACCCAAAAAGCATCCCCAGATGTTTTGGCCCTGCTGACCTGCAGTCCACCCTCAAAGTGACCTGCACCTGGCTCCAAAGGCCTATCTGCACTGTACCCTGCCTCTCTGGCCTCTGCATTGGAGAACCAGCTGTGGTGTCGAGAACCCTAGCCCCTTGCAACCTCTACACTGCCAGGGGACCCACCAGACTCACCTTTAAGTCCACCTGTGCAGTGTGTTCCCAAGTGGTCCCCTTCGCCTTTCGGCACCAGCTCCAAGACTTTCAGCTGCTGGCCCACAAGACATCCCGATGACCTCAACCAAAAAAAAAGAAGGTGACACTTTGAGAGCATTGCCTGATTTTATATACATTTTTTAAGATTTCTCCCATTGGTTCCTACGGTGTGTAATTGTGCACAAAAAGGCTATTTTTGTTAAACTTTTAAAAATCATAACTTAAAAAGTACTTACTCAATTTTGATGATCTTGGTCTTAAAATGTTATAAAAATTTGAAGTATTTTTGTAAATTGGTCCCGAGTTATTCTTTTGAGTGTGTGTCCACATTTATCGGTACTGTGAGTACAACAAATGTTTAGGACATCTCCAAGATAAACTTGACTGCTCACCCACACTACCACAAAAACAGAGCATTATGTGGTCTGCTTTTTATCTCTGGATATCAAAGTGGGGTTGCTTGGACTCTGCACAGTGCACGTCTTTTTCGTACACTATATAAAGAGCCATCCTCCTAGTCATATAAGGTAATTTCTTGTCTTTGCTAATGTGACCCCTCATCGTTCTTGTCTTGTGTACTTTCTAAAATTTTTGTATTAGCACTGGGTTCACTATTTTCAGATGAAGAGTCCCCACCCTCTTTCATCAGTTTTTTTTCCATTCCGCTCTCCTGTAGGAACCACAATGTTCCTGCAAGGATCCTCAATGACTTCATCACAAACTCCCACTGATTTTAATTCTAATTTTTTCGACCAGACATGCCTGTATCCCATACCTCTCACCACTTCCTCATCCCATTTTCAATTGACACTCCTGTAATATTTCCTGGTTGTTTCTTCGCTCCGCTGAAAACCTTCTTATCTCTCTCATTATCTGTGAATGTACCTTTTCTACTCCTGAGACCTGCAATGCACCAAAACCTCGAACACTGTTAGACGCCTCACCCCCACCATCTTCTCCATGTCGGACACATCCACTGGTTCATCACTCTCCGCAATCTCACCTGCTTCCACCTCCTGAGATCTGCAATGCACCAAAACTTCGAACACTGTTAAACGCCTCACCATCTTCTCCATGTCATACACATCCACTGGTTCATCACTCTCCGCAATCTCACCTTCTTCCACCTCATTCCAGTAATCATCAAACAATAATACCTTATCCAGCCTCTTCTTCCCACTGACACTTGGACACTCTCCATCACATACCCCTCCAGTCCAACACTCTCAATTCAGCCACAGAAGCCTTGGTGAAAAAAATCAGCAATGGCTCTCTCTCGCATTGGAAAGGCCTTTGACAACCATCTCCACTCTTCTGGTTGACGTGTCTGGGCCGTAGAGGACTTTGCCAGGAAACATTGACAGGCACCAGCCTCAAATGCTGGTTACGAAACGTCAAACCCCTCTGTATCGCTCCTGCATGGGTGGCCCCTCAATCCATGGACCCCACAAGAGTCAAAAGTTCTGTCTCCACTCCCTCTCTCTCTCTGCCCTGCAGAAATCAAAACCCACTGACGCGCTCCTGGGAAAATTCTCCAAAATGTTCACTCCCACTGTCCTCAATATCTGTATAATCTATGAATGACGATCATGTATTACCTGTCATCTTGCCCTTTTTCCCACATTCACCCTCTCTCTTTTCACCTTTCTCCTCCTATTCACTGTCAACATGAAACTCTTGTGCCCCACTGTGCTTCCTCAGCTGAAGGCTGCAGTCGCTGCTTTTTCACCTACCTGCACCTTGCCCGTATGTGCTTTGCCTATTTCAGTGCCCAGCGAGCGCTCACTACATTTAGGAACTACATTACCCATATATCTCTAGGGCTTGACATCAGCACTCCTCGTGCTCTGATGCTGCCTAATCTTCTGCACCCCCTGCTGGCCAGCACATCACCAAACTCCCCCTCCCGGGCCTCAAGGACCTTTGTAGGCCCAAACACACCCATTCCCCTAATACAAACCTAGCCTTTATTAGGGGTGACGATAAACCCACTCCTGCCATCACCATGCCTCCCACAGGAACCACCAACGTTGCCCTCCCAGTGCCACCACCTCACTTTCACAAAGGGACATGGTGCTGATAAGCTTTCGGCCTTTATTTGACTCTGCTCAACAAGCGTGCTTCCCAATAGAATGCAACAGTCTAGCACGTTGCCTGCACAGAGGCAAAGTGCATGTGGCAACCGCCACACCATCCGCAACCTTCCTTCCAGGTCTAGCCTGTCCCACCCAGGCTTGCCTGAAGTACCATGGATGATCAAATAATCCCTCCCCTACTCATAAAGTGCACAAAGCCGCCCTCGCTGATGCGCTTTGATCCGTTGTTTACAAAATTAAACAATGTATACATTAAATTTTAATGTTTTCCCTGGTATTCCCTCAAACCTACCTACTAACTGTCCATGGATCAAGAGTCAGACAAACAGGCTGGCCCCTGAGCCCTCACCCTATAAATATGACATCACTATACCCGCCCTCCCTTCCCTAATCTATGTACAGGGTGACCAGGCATCCCGGATTTGCCAGGACAGTCTCAGTTTTTCACCAGCTGTCCTGGCAGATTTGGTGAAATTTAGCTTATGTCTCGGTCTTTGGAGAGGGTCGCCCGAAAATGGTGGGAAGTAGAGGTAGTTAGCAGGTGGTGTCAGAAAGCATTTTAATTAACAGTCATTATAATGGCTTTGAAAATTGCATCTTTTTGATGTTCTTAGTGCCTCTTCTGTAATTCTATGCTGATAGGCGCTGTCAGTCTGTGTGCTCGGTTGAAGTAAAGTTGTAGTCCTTCTTCTATTTTTGTGAAATGTCCCATTTTTTGGCTTTACAATGTAGATTTTCCTAGTATTTTATGACAGAAAGTCTTAATTGTATAAAAAAAGACAAGGAGGCTCATATTATGCTGTTCTAATCTTGCTTTATTTAATAGCAGCAGTCAAGGAAAAATAACAAACTACAAATCCCATGAGCATAGGCCAATGGGGATAGATAAAAACAGAGTATAATGAACTAATCAGAGACCATAAGGTCTTATACCTAACTTAACTGCAAGCAGCCCCCTTTTCTTGCTGCTCGCGGTCAAGATAAGCATATTTCTTGATGTATTATAACACTTTTTATTGCACTATATGTCGATTACTGTGTTGTTTTTATTATTATTCATACTTTGTAGCTGCTTGCATTGTGTGTTTGTCGTGTTCGATTACAGCGTGTGTACGAGCGCTTGGCCCCCTTATCTTCCCCTTCCGTTACGATTGCGCCTGATATCCTAGTGTGGCTCACTATTCTTTCTCCTCATGTGCCATTTTTCACTCCTTCTTTGGTTCTCGGACCGCTACCGCTGTCTGCCGCCTGTCTTCGCTGACTGGCCTTGCCCTGCTGACTGGACTAGGAGGCACGCCTTATTTCCCTCACTCGACCTCCTTTATAACAAGCATTTCCCAGTGCTTTAAATGGGCCGGTATTGTCCGGTACTGAGTACCATCACTTTTTTATTTTGAGAGGGAGAGTACCTGCAGTTCTCCAGAAAAACAATACTTTTCATTGGAGAGTACCGGCACATCTCAAAAACAAGCAGGTACTCTGTTACAGAGTACCTGCACTTCTAATTTTCCATTTCAAGCACTGGCGTTTCCTTATCCTCACTTGTCAAAGTTCCACCTCGGGGCGCGGCCTTGGTTTCAAACGCCCCTTCAAATGCCCAAATCAGACTGTGTTTTCCTGTTTGGGAGGTGCCTTGGAGGTTTAGAAAAATTAACCTCTTGATTCCCTGTCGTTTTTGTTGCTTCACCTTAGTTAACCGTCTAATGATCTTTTGAAAATTCACCTTATATTTTATTATTTATTTTAAATAATTTTATATTAAATCTTTATTAATTTTAATCAATTTTTTCACGACATGGAGCCTAATAATCCTCTTATTTTCTGAAGAAATTGAAGATAATGAAGAGGATTTTCAGAATAATCTAAATGACTTTATAAAATCTTCTGTTGCTTCCATGAGTAAAGTCACTAAGCAATTTGAGAATACTGTTCTAAATTGGATATCTCAGTCCAAAAAGGCCCTCTCTGCGGGGGAAAGCAGAAAGCGCAGTGCTATGGAAGCCTTTACATCAAAGAATAAAGCTTTAAAAAAGTCTGCTCTTGGGATTGGTGAGCATGTCGCCCTAGTGCTAAATCCGATGGAAACGGTCTGTGTGTGAAGGAAGCTCAAAAGCAAGTTGTTGAATTAGAACAGTACTCGCTTGGAACCTGGGTAATCAACCTCCTGCAGACTTCCTGGATGTTCGCTCTTTGATTATTTCTGTTGAGTTTACAGAGGGCACTGCTACAGCCAAACAGCGCCATCTAGTGGTAAATCACACTCTTTCATGTTCTATTCTAGAACTATCTTCCACGGATATTCACACATTTAGGGCCATATTTATACTTTTTGACGCAAAACTGCGCTAACGCAGTTTTGCGTCAAAAAAATTTGCGCCGGCTAACGCCATTCTGAAGCACCATGCGGGCGCCGTATTTATTGAATGGCGTTAGCCGGCGTTAGCCGATCGGCGCTGCCTGGTGTGCGTGAAAAAAAACGACGTACACCAGGCAGCGCCGGCGTAGGGGAAAATGGCGTTTGGGCGTCCTAAAATGGGGCAAGTCAGGCTGAGGCAAAAAAATCGCCTTAACCCGATTTGCGTCATTTTTTTACGACGCCCATCCCCCATTGAAATGACTCCTGTCTTAGCAAAGACAGGAGTCATGCCCCCTTGCCCAATGGCCATGCCCAGGGGACTTATGTCCCCTGGGCATGGTCATTGGGCATAGTGGCATGTAGGGGGGCACAAATAAGGCCCCCCATGCCACACAAAAAAATATAAAAAAAAATACTTACCTGAACTTACCTTAATGTCCCTGGGGTGGGTCCCTGCGTCCTTGGGTGTCCTCCTGGGGTGGGCAAGGTTGGCAGGGGGTGTCCCTGGGGGCAGGGGAGGCCACCTCTGGGCTCATTGTGAGCCCACAGGTCCCTTAACGTCTGCCCTGACCCAGGCGTTAAAAAGAGGCGCAAATGCGGTTTTTTTTGCCCCGCCCACTCCCGGGCGTCATTTTTGCCCGGGAGTATAAATACGACGCATGTGCATCGGAGTCATTTTTTTAGACGGGAACGCCTACCTTGCATATCATTAACGCAAGGAAGGTGTTCACGCAAAAAAAAAACGCTAACTCCATGAACTTTGGCGCTAGACGCGTCTAACGCCAAAGTATAAATATGGAGTTAGTTTTGCGTCGAATTTGCGGCGAAAAAAACGACGCAAATTCGGCGCAAACGGAGTATAAATATGCCCCTTACTGTGGATCACATCATTCAAAGTAACCATTTGACTCTTCAACAGTGATCCGCACGCAGGTCTGTGGACAGATTATTGGAACAGTGATCCACACGCTTTAACTGAATTGTTCATTATTTTCTTCATTTCACTTTTAATATGCAAAACTTAAGCCCCCTCCTTTTTTCTGGCTTTTCCCAGGTGAGCCTCCTTTAAGATGGTGCAAGTGGCAAATGGTAGTTCTCATCTATGCAACTGTTAATGGAGCAAAGTTCGGCTTATAAAGGAAGTTAGCTCTTTTACAACATTGTTTGGATGCAGAGGGTCAAGAAGTTTTAGAACACTTGTGTAGAAGATTCCAGAGATTTGAATGCTTTAGATATTTTTCAAACAACTTTATATTCATTTTCAACGTGTCAGTACCATTGAAAAACATTATCACTTTGGAAAAAGGTCTCAGAAGGAAGGGGAGTCAGTTGAAGAATATGCTTCTGGTTTGCAATAAAATTAGTTTTTGCATGCAAGTTTAACGCTAAAAGTGTTGCAAGAGATCAATTTTTACGTGCATGTAACACTGAAAGGGTAAGAAAGGAGTTGTGGTTGAAAGACAAGCCACCTCTCAATGAAGTTCTCATAGTTGTGAAACAAATTACATATGATGCTTTATGTGAAAGAAATTAAAACAAATATAAGAAGCAAAGGCATTGTTAATGTAGTTAAATATAAAACATTTGAAGATGGCAAAATCGCAGAGCCTTCTTCCAAAGATACAAGTGAAATGAGTTTAAAGGACAGTGTTACCGAAAAAATAGGACACATGGCCAACTCTTAACAACTGTCCAGCTTTAGAAGGTACTTGTAACAAGAATGGTAGGAGAGGGCATTAAATGATTTACTGCAGGAGTAATATATTGTCTAGGAGAAGCAACAAAAAAATAGTCAAAGAAATTTGCGATGAGCTTATATTGCAGATGAGTGGTACTAACTCTGTTAATTCAAAGGGAGTTATGAAAATAGGAGACATGAAGATGGAGACCATGTTTCTAGGTTAAAATGATCACTGATAAATTATTTAGAGGCTTTATTTTAAAAGAAGATTACTCTTAATAAAATGGACATTTTAGCGAACGGCCATGGCGGCCAACTGATAAAATGTGAGGTTACTTTCAGGAAAAATATTGAGTACAAAAACATATTTGGGGCCTGATTTATGAAAAGTTAGCACCGCCTTTGCATCATTTGTTTACGCAAAAGCTGCGTAAATTTACAAAATATAGATATATTTTGTACGTTTGCGCCACTATTGCATCAAAAAATGACACAAAGGCGGCACACATTTTTCATAAATCAGGCCCTAAGTGTTTCCAAAATGTATGATTCCGTAAGGGGTAACATCATTTTGGGTGGCCTGTACAAAAGGACTTTCGTAGTATATTTAGATGCCAATGTACAGCCTTGCCAATTTATCTTTTGAGAGTGGGTTCCCAGAAGTTTTTAAAAGTAAGTTAAGCTTTCTAAAGACTTATGTACACAAAATGAAGTTAAGAGAAGAAGCCGTTCCTGTGGTATCAAAGGTGAGGAGGTTAGCACTCTGAATGCAGTGATGATCCTAAACTACTATGCAACATGGAAATGCTAGAATCAGTGACACCCACAGAGTTCTTGGTACCCAATGCTGTACACAAAGCAGATGGCAATATGGTAATATTCATTTGTGTATAGGTCTTGCAGCTCCCAAAAAGGAGGTAGTAGTGGACAGATTTCTCTTTGCCCAATATCGTAGGCGTGTTCTTCTCCACATTAGACTTGGTGTCAGCCTATTATTAACTTCATCTACACCCTTGATATAAGGATCTGACTGCATTCATCATGCCCATGTGTGTACAAATTTAAGCAGCTGCCTTTTTGATTAGTATCTGTAGCCTCTGTTTTTAGAGGACCGTGGGGCATATTTATACTCCGTTTGCGCCAAATTTGCGTCGTTTTTTTTACGCAAATTCGATGCAAAACTAACTCCATATTTATACTTTGGCGTTAGACGCGTCTAGCGCCAAAGTTCATGGAGTTTGCGTCATTTTTTAGCGTGGACACCTACCTTGCGTTAATGAGATGCAAGGTAGGCATTCCCGTCTAAAAAATTACTCCCAGGCCTGTGCGCCTTATTTAAACTCCCGTGCAAAAATGGCGCACGGGAGTGGGCGGGTCAAAAAAAATGACGTCTACCTGCGTTAGCGTAATTTTTTAATGCCTGCTCAGGGCAGGTGTTAAGGGACCTGTGGGCTCGGAATGAGCCCACAGGTGCCCTGCCATGCCCCCAGGGACACCACCTGCCACCCTTGCCCACCCCAGGAGGACGCCCAAGGATGGAGGGACCCACCTCAGGGACATTAAGGTAAGTTCAGGTAAGTATTTATTTTATTTATTTTTTTGGCATAGGGGGGCCTGATTTGTGCCCCCCTACATGCCACTATGCCCAATGACCATGCCCAGGGGACATAAGTCCCCTGGGCATGGCCATTGGGCAAGGGGGCATGACTCCTGTCTTTGCTAAGACAGGAGTCATGTTAATTGCGTCTGGGCGCCAAAAAAAAAATGGCGCAAATCGGGTTGAGGCGATAATTTTGCCTCAGCCTGACTTGCCCCATTTTTTGATGCCCAAACTCCATTTTCCCCTACGCCGGCGCTGCCTGGTGTGTGTCGTTTTTTTTGCCGCACACCACTCCGCAGCGCCGGCTAACGCCGGCTAACGTCATTGAATAAATACGGCGCCCGCATGGCGCTTCAGAATGGCGTTAGCCGGCGTTAACTTTTTTGACGCACAACTACGTTGGCGCAGTTGTGTGTCGAAAAGTATAAATATGGCCCCATGTCTTTTAAGCTGAAAACAATTCCAGGTGTATTGTGTTCCAAGAAGAAGGGTTAGACTGTGGGCACTCTACATCTCAACATGATGAGAAAGTCAGATCAGTCCTGAACACATTTCAAGAATGTGGTTTGTCAGTTAAATCTGAGAAATGTAAGTTTAGTTGTGAAGAAAGAAACTACCTAGGACATATAGGGCCTCATTATGAGTCTGGCGGTCTTCAGACCCATGGTGGTGGTTAGACCGCCGTGGTCGTGGCGGTCCGACCTCCACATTAGGACTGTGGCAGAGCCGCCACGTTCCCACCGCCAACACCGCCAGGCTGCCGCCAGCCTGCAGCCTGGTGGTCCCTGCGGTTGGAATCCGCCAGGGCAGAGCTGCAAGCAGCCCTGCCCTGGGGGTTATGAGTCCCCATCCGCCAGCCTTTCCATGGTGGGTTATACCGCCATGGAAAGACTGGTGGAATGAGGTTGTCGGGGGCCCCTGGGGGGACCTGCATTGCCCATGTACAGCCCCGTCGCACATTCCACTGCCCGACTTACGGGCAGTGGAATGCATGACGGGTGTTGCTGCACCTGCCGCACCGCCATATTGGCGTCGGCTCCATTAGGAGCCGGCGTCAATGTTAAGGCCCTGTTCACCGCAGGGCCGGCGGGTGGAAATGCTGTTTCTGCCGGCCGGCCCTGCGGTGAACCCTTTTTTTTTTCTTCTAATTCTTTTTATTAAACGACAAAACGGCCATTGCATCTTGTAACATGTGACCATCAATAACCTCTTTTTTGATAATAACTCGGAGTGGGGGCATCAAGCATTGCATTATCAAATTGACATCATGAACAGACATCCCCTTTTTAATACACAGCGACAGAGCGACCACCCTCTGAATCGTGTCTTGATTGCCACCACCCTGGGACCCTGCCTCGCCGCCCATCAGTCCTCGTCTGATAATGTACCCAAGTCCGACTCCCATTTTGCCCGTAGGTTCATCATCAGATCTGGTGAGTTATTCATTAGTTCCTTATAAAGCAGGGATATAGCCTTTGACTCAAGGGGCTCTGTCAGGAGTTGATCTTCAAGAGGAGCCGCGTCAGGCAGCTGCTCGTGTTTTGGAATATATTGACTCAAGGCATGCTGCAGCTGCAGGGACCTGAACCGTTCTGCTCCTGCCATTTCGTATTCCATCTGCAGGTCCTCAAACATCACAATTGCCTGGCCCCTCCAGACATCTCCCAGGTGATCAATCCCCACCAAAGACCATTTACGGAATCCACCCAGGGTCTTCAATCTTTCAACAAATCACTGCACCATAGGGGGGTCCGTGCCGTCAGGTCGGAGCCCCAGCCCAGATATTATGTGGCGTCATGCCAGGCCCTCACCAATGTCGCGCTGTGGGCCGGGAGCGATCGCTAACTCCCTTAAGTATAGAGGGCAGACTTATACCCCCCCAGCACTTGCCTGTCCACCCAAAAGGCCAGATCCTCCAGGTCCGCGAATGCCCAGTCGTTAATGTTGACCAGTTGAGTCTCCCAGTAGTATCGAAGGGGATCAGGAATTGCCAACCCGCCCTCACACACTCCGAGCTTCAGTTTTGCTAGTGCCACCTAGGAGCAGCTGCCGTCCCATAATAAATGCCTGATCTCACGGTCTAGACTCCCGAACACCTCCAACGGTATCTTATAGAGCAGAGGTCTTCAATCTGGGGGTCGGGACCCCCAGGGGGGCCGTGGAGTCCTGGAAAGGGGGTCGCGCATTCCCCCAGCCAATCCTCATTATGTCTAGGCTGAACTTTGAGTCTCCTGTGCTGTGAAAGTCGCACAGAGAGCTAAGGAGGCCTTCCCAGGGCGTCTGCTTCCTGAATTAAATGCAAATGTGCTCTACGAGCTCATCTGCAAATGTAAAGGGTGCTTGGGAGCAGCTTTAAATGATCAAATCACTCAAAGCTTTGTGAGGACAGACAAACATTTATTTTTTTGAGGGGTAGTGCAAAGAGTTAACAACTGCGCTGTGAAGTGCGTGCTTTTAATTGTATTTCCACAGTGCTTATTTCACCTAAAGGTGTTGAAGGGTCAGCTATTAAAAAAAATGTATTGCATATACTCTGGTATTACTTAAATCTACATTTTGGAACCACAGTTTTATCTTAAACCTTTTTGTAGTGGCTTGTGTGTAATGCAAATATTAAATAATTCCTCACATATTAAAACTGCTTTCTGTCACAGGCTGTGACCTCGTGGCACTAAAAATACACAAGTCACTATTCTCAACTGCACCAACCAAGATTTAGTTCTGTCGTTCTCTGGTTACACACAGACCTCTGCAGTGCACTAATAGAGGTTTCATAATGCACTACAGTGCATTTCCCAATGAGTAACAACTTTCTTTTATTTATTTTTCATTTAAGCTGGCTGTTATTTTATATGTAGCTACCTGACAGTGAAAGACCTAAAATAAAACGTAGAGAATATTTTGGGTTTATTTATGAGAGGCTTGGGCTCCTGGAGCATCACTTTTTTTGATGCTCCAGTGGCGCAAGCGTCTCAGTCATACCTATGAGGTGACGCAAAGCCACCCTGCATGGCTTTGAATGGCGTTGTAGATATGGAGTAAGGCAAAGCAGCGCAAGTCGCTGCATTGCCTTACTTTGCGTCAAGGAGGCACTCCATGGGAGTAGTGGTGGGTGTTCCCATGCAACACGCATGGATTTCGATGCTGCCCCAGATTTACAAAATCACGTAAACTGGAGCAGTGCCAAAACCTTATGCCTCCCCAGAGCAGGCATAATGTGGAGAAATGTTTTCATTTCTCCTTGTTTTTTCCTCTTTCCATGTGTGTTGCTATCTACCGCACATATAGAAAGAGGTACAATGCCTCTCTGGATTGTTTTTGTGCCGGAAGTTGCCCCTTCCTGCACAAATACAATCCTGCCTATATTGGAGCTAGGCAACAATTGTGCGCCAGCGCAGGGGAAAGGACAGAAATGCACTGTATTTCATAAATACAGTGCATTCCTGCCCTTTTGTATTGGCGTGGGGCAGTGTAGCAAGAAGACTTGTGGCACTTTCCTATGCCAAATCCTCATAAATGAGGACCTTTATTTTTAGCCACACCCTAGACCACGCCCCCACACTCACTGACCTTTGGTTTGCTAAACACTGTTTAATATTATTTCCTCACTGTAAAAATGATTTGCTGTGGGAAATGGGGACGTTTATTATTTTTGTTGATGATGAGTAGTACCAGGTTCTACAATTTTTTATCAGAAGGGGGTCCTTACACCAAAAACGTTTTAAGAGGGGGTCCCGGCATCAAAAAGTTTGAAGACCTCTGTTATAGAGAGTGTTCTGAAAGACATACAGGAGGCGCAGCAGTGTCATCATTTTGAATAGTATGGCTCGGCCCATCATCCTCCAGTGGGCCATGTCTCTGTGAAATCTATCTAGCTGGGGTTGAAGATTTTCCTTCAAAAAACTCTCCTGATTCCTGGTAACATATATCCCCAAGTACTTGAAATCCGCTGTACAGATCGGCACACCACAGCCTTGGGGCAAGGCGGACGGGGCCCCGGCCAACGGGAACACCAATGACTTCTCCCAGTTAATCTGATACCCAGAATAGTCCCCAACGGTACCAAAAATGTGCATTATCCTGTCAATTGACATTATAGCAGGACATTATCTGCGTATTAAGAAATGTGTTCCTCCAATGTTGCTCCCGAGTCCTTGCCCCATATCAGTGGATACTGCTGTATCCATGCCGCCAGCAGCTTGAGTGCCAGGGAAAATAGGATGGGGGATAGCAGACACCCCTGCCGGGTGCCCCTATGAAGGGGAAAGGGCCGCAACACTGCCGTATTGACCCTCACCCGGGCCAACGGGTCCTGGTATAACAATCTAATCCATGACAAAAATCGCAGGCCAACCCCAAATCTTTGGAGCACAGCGAAAATATAGGGCCACTCCAGGCTATCAAAGGCCATTCAGACATCTAGGAACAGAAGCGCCGCTTGTCCCCTGCTCTGATCCTCCGTCATATGTAGGACGCCGTACAGTCTCCACAGTTTCAAATGCGTGGACCTGGAGAGCATGAAGCCGGATTGATCTGGATGCACCAGTTTAGTAATAATTACACTCAGCCTAGTCGCCAAGACCTTTGCCAGGACCTTAACCTCCGTGTTTAATAGGGAGATGGGCCTATAAGAGGCACAGCTCTCTGGGGGTTTAACCTTCTTTGGAATCACCACAACTGTCGCGATCCACTGATCCAGCGGCAGCTGTCCAACGTCTCACGCCTCATTAAACATGGCCAACATAGGCTTCGTCACTATACCACTCAGGCATTTAAACAATTCCACCAGCAGTCCATTTGGCCCCGCCGTCTCGTCTTACCCGACTGGAGCCCCCTCAACTCATCCGCGACCTCCTCCTCCATGAGTTCAGGCTCCAAGTCCCCTCTTTCCAACTCCGAGAGCACTGGCAGCCGGATATCCCGCAGGAGATCCAAGCAGTCCTCCTACATCATCTAAGACACCGAGGCTTAAACCTCCTCATAATGGGCAGCGAATGCCTCCACTATGGACTCGCTAGATTCACATTCGGTTCCTTCCTCGGTCCGTATAGCCCTGACCCAGGAGCGCTCCTGGTCACGCTTATCTAGCCAGGCCAACAGTCTTCCGGCTTTGTCCCTAACATCATATAGACGGCATTGAGACACCAGGGCGTAGGCCCTGGCCTGTCGCTCGGCCAGAGCACGTAATTCATATTGTTTGAGTCACAACTGGTGTAAGAGCTCCTCTCCCCCCCATCTCCTGTCTGAGAGCGGGCCTCTAGAGCTGCAATATCGTGCTCCATTTCCGTTACTTGCAGGTGCTGTACCTTACTCTTACCCCCAATCATAGCTTGCACCTGACCCCTAAGGACCGTTTTAAAAGCTTCCCAAACTGTGGCAGCCAAGTCTACCGAACCCAGATTCTCCTCAAAATACCTGGCCACCCCCTCTCGTACCCTGTCGGCAAAGACTCTGTCTCGTAGATACCAGGGATCCAGACAGGGCGGCTACAAGTACGCTGGTGAGGAGCCCAACACTGTGACCCCCACAGGGGAGTAGTCAGATATCCCTCTCGGATAATGCATAGCCTCACGGAACCTACCCTCATAGGACCTGGCTATAAACACATAATCTAGTCTCGCAGATCCACCATGAGGGGCAGAGGAGAGAGTGAATTGCCTCTGTCCTGGATTATCCTCCCTCCATACATCTACCAGACCGAGGAAGTCCAGGAAGGATCTTAGCATTGTGGAAGTGTCCGGTGTCCAAGCACTTGTGATTCTATCCAGCCCTGGATCAATCACCAGGTTCATGTCCCCTCCCAGAACCAGAAGACCCGCTGGGAAGTCAAGTAATAGTGCCCCTAGGTCTGCTAAGGTGGGCCCCTGAAGTTGTGGCGGGGAGTAGACAGAGCATATGTTAAGAGTGTATCCCTCCGAAATCCCTGAGACTGAAACATATCGTCCCAGTGTGTCCCACCAGGTGAGTGTCCGGATGAATGGTATCAATCTTTTAAGAAGAACACCCACACCCCGGGATCCCGCTGTGTATCCTGCATGAGCAATCAACCTGTCTAGTGCCCTGAAGAAATTTCCTTTCAGGTGTGTTTCTTGTAATAGGACAAGGTCGGGGCTATGTCTGTGCAAAAACTGGAGGACTATGGTTCGTTTAATATGACTCTCCAGCCCATTAACATTCCATGTCATGACCCTGATGGAACGCGCTTTCAAGCCTGCTATTTAGTGCTTTCCAATTCTGCAGATCCACATAAGCTCCCCCACCCCAATCAACGTCTCTTGGTGATGCTATGGTATGCAATGGCTCATAAACTGGGTACAACCATGAACTGCAAAATAACATCCCCCTGTGAAAACTCCCCCCACCCTGCAACCCCACATAGCAGGCTCTGAACTGCCCACCCCCCCAAACTGCGGAGCGCCTGTCACCTAAAACATGAAATACTCTTGTGTGGGTGGACCATTGCCACCAAGCATGGCCTCTACCTTGTGGTATGTCTATAGTCAAGTCAGAACAATCCCCCATTGCACCACATTATGCATCATCTGTTGTATCTCCTGCTGAAACCGAGGAGGCCTCAGCCGATTCGCCTGCACATCCAGCACTATGGAGCCGGCACGTCCGTCGGGCCTTCCTGTCGCCCCATCTGAGATGCCATCTTTTTCCTGCCTGCGGGATCCCCCTCTCCCTCCGCAGGTCCGGACGGCCCACTGTTTTCAAACCCTCAAGCCACTCCCAGGACTCCTGCGGTGCGGCAAAGTGCCAGGTCTTTCCGTCCGCAATGACCCTCAGCCGCGCCGGGAAGATCATTATGTACTTTAGTTTACGGTCCCGCAGAGCCTTCTTTACTTCCATAAAACTCTGCCACTGTCATTGGACCTGTAGTGTGCAATCAGGGAAGAAACAAACAGTGGCATTCTCGTATTGTAGGTCCCCTTTGGAGCGGGCGACCTGGATGATTGCAGCCCGATCCCTGAAATAAAAAATGCATGCTATAATGGTCCTTGGGGGAGCCCACAGGCGCAGAGGCGGAACTGGAGCCCTGTGCGCCCGCTCCACTGTGAAGAACGATGACAGTCGCTTAGGGCACAAGTGGTCAGTAATCAGGGTTTCCACAAAAAGTTTGATACTTGGGCCCTCGGCTCCCTCCGGTACTCCTACTACCCTGATGTTATTCCTCCACGCCCGTCCTTCCCGGTCCTCCAGGCGTGCCGCCATGTGCTCATGTTCTGTCGTGAGGAACCGCACTTGCTCCTCCAGTGCCTTGGACGTAGACTGCAGATGGGCTGTGTCCGTTTCCGCTGTCGAGACCTTGTCGGAGACTTTTTGAAGGTCGGCCCGAAGAAGGCCCATATCTACCGCCACAGTGTCCAGCCGTGGCTCCAGGGATCCTTTCAGGTCATGAATCGCGGCCATAATCTCACTTAGCAAGGGTTTGCGCAGGGGGTCCTGTTCCGTCCCCTGTTCGCGCGTCCCTCCGTCACCTCTCGCAGCCCCAGGATCTCCCAACCGTCTTGCCACCCAGTAATTGTCCATCTTATTGGTCTGCTGCATATGCCGGCCTTTAGTCCTCACCACATTAGATATGACCCCCTTAGCAGGTCGCTGGGCCCCCACCAGGCCACAGGTCCCACGCTCTCTTCACAGTTCAGGCGCGTGCCGCGGGCCGCGGGATAGACCATCCCCCACCAAATGATCTCTCCGGTGGCACAACGATCCCGCCCAGACACGCACTCCTCCCCACTCTGCAAATTCGGTCCAAGAAAATCACTGAATGGTGGGGGGGGGGGAATGACTCCCAGGAGGCCACTCTCACGCCGTCCGCCTGCTCTGTTCTCCCTACCACCTGTTGGTCCGGCCCACGCCCATCAAATTCCCCCGCAGGTCTCCCGCCACCACGTTGCAATCCTCAAAGCAGGGGGGGAAGCACCTCACCGCCGCAGGCCCCCCACAACCACTAGGACCCACCTCCAGGGGCCCCGACTTGGAGGCCCGTCATCTGGCACTGCAACTGGTGAGCACCGGGACCACTTCTGTCATCTCCTGCCTCACCGACACCCAACAAGCGTCGCGCTCACCGTGCTGCCCAACTCTTGGATTCGCCGCGCCTCCTCCTCCAGCGCCTTTTTGGACCAACTTCCAGGGCCCCCGTCCAGGCACCCCTTCCTTCATCACCGCCTCCAGTCGCCCACCGGCCCCCTCTGGACGCGTTTGGGTCTCGGCCTCCAGGCCCTCAAAGATTTTGTAATCGCGGCGCGCGCAGCACTGCCTGGTACCTGGCCCCACCACTCCTCCACTCCTGACACCGATGGGACTCACTTCCCAGGGCCCCTGTCTTTACATCCGGGCCGTGTCGGGTCTTCCCCGGCCACGTGGCTTCTCCCGGCCTCCAGGCACATGATCGGACCCAGCTCTTACAGCACCATCCGGCCACAGGACTTGCTGCACCTCCTCCTCCAGTCCCCCCGGGCACACATTCCGCTCAGATGATGCGGATCCAGAACAGGATATTTGGGGGATTTATTTGGTAGTGGCGTGGAGCTCCGCTACATGTCGGCCATCTTAGCCGGTGCCTGGCCACGCCCCCCAGTGAACTCATAATAGGGCCGGTGGGGTTCAAGCTGCACAGGCAGCCTTGAGGCAGAAAGAGTTTGGCGGGAAGCCTCCACCACCCACCAAACGCAACTCATAATGAAGCCCATAGTGTCTGTAGAAGGAGTAGAACCAAAAACTCAATTGATACATGCCATTTTGAAGTTTGTTGCCCTGAAAAGCAAATAAAGAGCTATGCTTCTTTGTTGGGCTAAAAGAATTTTACAGTCAATTTGTTATTTCACTAGGAGGTTAGTGAAAGACAAAGTGGCTTTTAAATCTGATACATGTAATGATTAATTTGAAGATGTAAATAAATGTTTGGCATGTGTAAATTGTAATAAGTTGTCTTCGGAAGTTATCAAAGATGTGTTGGTTTGAGTCCCAACATAGTTAACTTAAGTGGGCAAGGAAAGTTTTGAACTATAGCGATTAGAGGATGAGATCTATTCTCCCACAGGAATCATTAAGAGAGGCTGCATTAAGCATGTCTTTGCAAAAAGATAGGACCTCATAAATTCTCAATCTCTTTAAAGGTGCAGACCCTGGGTAATTCTGACATATTTCCATATCTATCTTAGTTACCTGATCTATCTCTTCAATCAGAAATGTTAAGATTTAGACTAGGTTATAACTGCTCTTTGCAAGAACCGAGTATGGTGGTGAAATTTAAAGGAAGTGGAGAACCTGCATATGTGACCAGATAATGAAATGTACAAGTATCTATGTTTCAATAGATGGTCCTGTATTTGTAAGGTTGCGTCATAAATGTTTAAAGCTGTTATTTTTAAAATATAGGGTTTATAATAGACATGCTGCAATTGACCTGTTAGCTAATATGAGCTTTTTTTGGTGTTGCTTTGTGGTTTTTAAGATCTGTGCGAAAATTAAATAATAATCATTTAATGTGATGTGAAATTTGTGTTTCTTTTTCTTCTTTATTATACGTATTTTATGTTTTTGTTTTATGGACAAGTGTCTTAATAAAATATTTTATTCTTTCCTTCCCTTCATCCTTCCTTCTTTGAAGATGTAAATAAATGTTTGGCATATGCACCTAAATTGAAATCATTTATACCTAGACAAAGGTTATCATCACTATGGATGCTAGAGCTAAAGGTTTGGGGCAGCGCTCCTACGAGAAGATGTGGCAGCAGAAGAGATCACAGTTTTTTCCTCAAAAGCCTTTAGAGGGGCTTAGGTCCGTTATGCAATCACAGATAAAGAGGCTTTAGCTGTCTTTTGGGCTTTGAATAAGTTCAAGGGGTTTTTATGGGGTAACAGTTTCAAGATACGCTCAGATCACAAACCTTTGAGAGCAATTTTTATGGAGAAATGTTTAGAAGCAGTGTCAAGCAGAATCAGATGCTGAGTCATCATCTTACAGGAGTTCACATTTCAGGTTGAGTACATACCTGATATTAGGAAAAGGGCAGCTGACTGTCTGCTTAGACTTGTGAATGATTCCTTGAAAGAGAGTTTTTCTGAAGAATTAAACGGGGAGGGGGAATGGGAGACAGTAGATATTAGTGCTATAACAGGTGGTCTTGTTTCTGCACAGGAAAGGATTATGGAATTGTAAAGTGATTTTAGGAAAGGTGAGGAAAATACTATTTGAGGGGTGGAAATCTTCAATCAAAGACTGGGGACAAGTGAGACCTTTCTGGATGGCAAAGAGGAGTTGTCAGTGAATGATAGCTGTTTGTTTAGAAGAACCGAATTGATTCCCCCAAAGACGTTTACAGAAAAAATGACTGATTTGGCACATAAAGGCCATTTTGGCATTTCTAAAACTAAAGAAACATTAAGACACAGTGGCCCCCATTCCGACCCTGGCGGTTTGAAACCGCCAGGGTGGAGGGCAACGGAAGCACCGCCAACAGGCTTGCGGTGCTTCCAGGGCTATTAGGGGATCCGGTGGTTTCCCGCCGGATTTCCCCTGGCCCAGGGAATCCTCCATGGCAGCGCTGCTTGCAGCGCCGCCATGGGGATTCCGACCCCCTTCCCGCCAGCCTGTTCCTGGCGGTAAAACCCGCCAGGAACAGGATGGCGGGAACGGGTGTCGTGGGGCCCCTGGGGGCCCCTGCACTGCCCATGCCACTGGCATGGGCAGTGCAGGGGCCCCCTAACAGGGCCCCACCATGATTTTCACTGTCTGCTAAGCAGACAGTGAAAATCGCGACTGGTGCTACTGCACCCTTCGCACCCCTGTAACTCCGCCGGCTCCATTCGGAGCCGGCTTCCTCGTTGCAGGGGCTTTCCCGCTGGGCCGGCGGGCGATCTTCTGGAGATCGCCCGCCGGCCCAGCGGGAAAGTCAAAATGACCCCCGCGGTCATTTGACCGTGGTGCGGTCTTTGGGCGGTTTCCGCCCGGCGGGTGGCGCCCGCCGCCCGCCGGGCTCGGAATGAGCCCTAGTGTCTGGTAGCCAGAAATGGACAAACAGATGGAACAGTTAATCAGGGTTGTTATCAATGTAGCAATAGCAACAAGATCCTTCTTCTTGCAATCTTCCTGAGGGACCCTGAATAGAGTTAGCCCCAGACATTGTTGGTCCTTTGTCAGATGAGATGTACACTCCATATACTTTAGTTTTGGTAGATTTATATGCCAGATGGCTTGGGATTAGGTTTGTCTGAGACAAGAGTGTCATCATCTTTCTTGGAGAGACATTCTTTCTGATAATGGTGTAAAATTTTGTTCAAAAGAGATGTTAGAGTTTCTGGAATGGCATTAAACACCAGCATAGTGCACTTTGCTAGCCTGAAACAAACAGGATTGTAGAGACATTTAATAAAACTCTTAAATAGGGAATACATTTAGCCATTTCTAGTAGAATGATTTAGGATGATAAAGCTTTGAAACACCTTGATGCCTATTGGTTGGCATCTCCTCAGACTACAAGTAAAACTCCCCTTGAGTTGTAAAGAGGCAGAAGATCAAACTCAAAATTGATTCCTTTGTGTTTGAAGTAAAATAGAAAGGCTGGACAGAAGTTGACAGTAACCAATCATTATGGCTGAGATGGTAAAGAT
The DNA here is from genome assembly GCF_031143425.1 of Pleurodeles waltl. Taxonomy (NCBI): domain Eukaryota; kingdom Metazoa; phylum Chordata; class Amphibia; order Caudata; family Salamandridae; genus Pleurodeles; species Pleurodeles waltl. The sequence goes on from NC_090440.1 coordinate 917,243,431, forward strand.
GTAATTTCAACGTACAGAATGGTATAATGAGCACAACACAAAACAGGTAGGAGATTTGGTGAAACAGTAGGTAGTATAAATTTACCATTCCCATGAAGGTGGTGAAAATTGTACGCAATGCTATGAAAAATCAGAATGGTAGGATTTGGAATCTGTGAAGAGTAGCAAAATATGCTAGAATGGGTATGATGGTGCAGAGTCTTTTGCCAGTCATGCACAGCAAATAGGAAAAGAGGTGTGCAATGAGAAGGGGGTATTAACCATACGAGAGATGGTGAGGGTAGTGCAACGTTTATGTGGGATCACAAAGATCGAGTGGTTACCTTGCTGGGTCTCCTAGTTTTCTCAAAGGTAATGCAACCAAATATTCTACATATGCACTGTAGATTTTAATATGTCTGTTTATAAAAAAATATTCACTGTGGTTGGTAAATACTTAGAGCTGATTCACCCACACCATTGAATGCAACATTGCAGTACTGTAATTCTAAACAGAATAGTGAGAAGATTGATGAAAAGAGCCTGGTACAATCCTGAGAATCTTTATTACAAATCAAAGAATACCCTAAATTGTTTTGTGTCTCAACTTTTGGGACGTTTTCAAGCTAAACAAAGAAAGTCATCTTGAGACATTGGCATTTATTGTATAATGCCACTCTTTACCTGAATAAACCTATGTTTGCTTTCAAACGTGGATCCAATTTGAGAGACATGCTAGTTAAAGACTATACTGAAGCATATCTCAAAGTTTTGGCTTACAATCCATCACTGGCCACTTTTGCTGCTATAATTGTATAGCATATAACAGCTATCATGCACTCAAGTCCTTCGCACTCAATGCTCTTACATTTCCATCAAACACTTTTCCAACACTGATATGAAGAAGGCTGATTATGGTATTCAATGCCCCTGATGTCTCCCTTATATAGGTAAAGCAACACAAGATATTCACAAATACATCTTACAACACCAATCGCGAATCAGATGCCAAGTGCACCATTCCCATTGGTTTACAACAACACCAGTAGAACCATACTGACAGAAAGACGAAATGGTGGGTAGTTGAGGTGATTAAAAGCACTTCACTTACACCAATGTTGACTACCTCCCATCGTCACATGAAAATAGATGGATTTGGAAATGTCATAGTGTTATAAAATATCTGAATTATCTGTTTAATTCATAAGGATTGAGTCTTTATTTTATTTTTTTTGCCTAGGAGGTTTAGGGTTTTAACTTCTCTTTGTATTCATTGATACAGATTCCTAGGGTTACAGGATTGCCTCTGCATTGTTTTGTGATGACTTTGGCAGTCGTATGACTGCAAGAGCTATTTTGGAATCATTGCTTTTGTGCTAAGACTGATTCTCCTTTAAAATATGTCAGAAAAAGATACATTATCCTACACTGAGGATTATATTGAAAAACTTCTGAAGGGTTCATCATTCCTCAAAAGAACCCTAGCTAGATCGTGTGATGCTCTACAGGCCAAGATCTCACAGTTAGAAAAGATCAACAAGGATTCAACTAGAACACAACTTCATAGAGATTTGACGAAAGAGTACTTATAATCTAATATAATACATGTTGCTTTCAAGTAAAAAATAAGGCAGCTATTTTTGTGGAAGATCCAATGTTTCATGCCAATCAATGTTCTATGCAAAGGATGGTTCTCCGGCTAGACACAGCACTTGAACACTTAAAGAAACTGAGGGAGACATTGCTGAACTAACTAGGGAAATTCTAGATGATAAAGCACTTGCCAATTGCAGAAATTGTATTTTTTCTCTAATTGATGCTACAATATATGTACCATTAGTAAGAATGGAGCAGATGCTAATTAGCTTGGCTATTCTCTTTCTTGCAGGTTGCTACCATTCACTTTTTGTCCTGATGATGACCAGGACAATTTGTTTATAACAGGGTTGAAATGTCAAAATAATACTAGTGGATTGATATGATTGATCATGATAGTCACTATTTACTCTTAGGTGCAGTCTAGCAAAAGCAAATCTATTCTATCAGCCCTTAGTTATGAATGTACACATTAACTGTAAATGTATAATCTTAGTTCAGCACCAATGCACATTCTCCCACAGATATCACTTCATTCATTCACTGAGTCGTATTTGGAGCACCTTCATTCTAGTTTGATATTTTGAATTAAATTATCTGTTTTATTCATGCCGATTGATTCTATATTTGAATTCTTTTGCCTAGGAGGTCTAGGCTTACAACTTCCCCCACAGTGAAGCATTGTTTTGCTTTGCACTTATTTTCTCAGCATCTCTTTTTGAACAATGCAGACTCGGTTTCTCATTGCCATTTTTGCCTGATGCCCTAGAAGGATTGCTGTGTTACACTTCGAACAGTTCACTCCTTCAAATATAGTGAGTTTTGCACCTTATGACCCTGTAACATGATTGCTTAATAGTTATTCAGCACATCATTGATATAGTGCTCTTTTCTAGCAATCATCAGAAGCCTATTCCAGCACGTCTGCTTGTCATTTGTTTATTAAGTGCAAGAAGCACACCACAGATTCCTGTGACTGTGATTAATAGTCATTAGCTAGAAAGAGAGAGAGAGAAGTGGTTCAGGTGTACCTTGAACCTCCCATAAAAAGGATGGCAGGTGGTTGTTAACTTTTCTATGCAGGACCCCTCAGGTTCCTTGTTAGTGCAGCAACCTGATGTCTGTCTGATAAATACGCTGGAATAGCTGGACCATTAAACAGAGAAAAAATGGTCACAGACAACACAATGGAGGCACGGCAGTGCCAGCTGATCGAGCAGTTTCCAAAGTTCAAGATTGTTGGAAGCTGTCTCGAAGGGAAGGAGTTCCAAGATGGGTTGCTGGCAGCAATTCCTGGCGGAGATGTATAGGTTATTCTTGTTGCAGCCAGCGGGGCTCAGGACCCAAGGACAGCTTTGACAGGAGCTACAGCTCTGTCTCAAGAAGGATCAGTACAGCCAATCAGGGGACTGAATTTGAAAGCTGTATTTTTAGCCTGTCATACAAGTGTTCATCTGCAGTCTTCTAGAAGATTATTGAGTGATTCATGTCAGTTAAAAGGCTGTTTCTGGTGAGAGACTGGGCAGGTAATCGAAGGTACAGAAAACAAACACATTAAGCACTGGAGCCTTCTTGATGATTATTCAGTGTTTCCTGACAATTAGAAGATTATCTCCTGTAGGAGACAAAGGCAGGTAATGTGGCCGTTAATTAGATGGCAGGGCAGTTGAACAAATAAACAACAAAGCTAGAAAATAGTGAAAAGTGCATAGCACCATACTTGGCACCTGCCCAGCTAGAAGACAGAGAAAAGTGCATAGGAGAGTACATGCCATATGCCCAACTAGAAAACAGTGAAAAGTACATAGTAGAGTGCATGGCACCTGCCCAAATAAAAAACAGTGGCAACAATGGGCACTGAACAGCAGAGGCAGGGTGGGGTATGATGCTCCATTCCCGGGTCAAATGCTAACATAAAGTGATTAAGTATAATTTACTAAATGATCCCCTTGACTGCCATTTCTCTCAGTATATTCTGACACCCAAACTCTCAAGAGGTTGTTGGTTCGTCCTTTTTGTTTCTGTGTGTTCTCTCTATGCTGGTGACCAATATATGCCTCTGTAAGATTAATCGTCAGCCTTATCTTTTATAGTGATTACGTTTTTCCATATATTAAATGTTTTGCATTAACATATAGACACACTGATGTTAATTGTCAAGAGGAAATATGTTTATTGGCATTTAGACTGATTATAGCTAATGTAAGCCTAAATTGCAAAATGTCTAATATCGTTGCCCCTTTTAGTTTGTAACACATAAACTTTTAATTTCTAGTAAAGCTACACACAATGCTTTTCTTTTTTTATTTCACCTGTGAAGACATGTTTTTTTTTGCAATTAGTGTGGAAACTAATTTCAATGAATAGCACATTCAAGAGACACCTGCAGTGTACCAACGAGTTTACATACCTCATCTTGTTCAAGACAGTGTAAGTTTAAAGGATGCAAGAAATAGGGAGAAAAGCTTGCATTGTGCAAAAACCATGAGAAATATATTGCGAATGTAACTGCATAAAATGTTTTCATCTTTCTTTAAGCTGACTGGACAATGTTTCTGAGAACTATGTGCAGATGTGTTAAATGTCAGAATTCGTTGTGTTTTTCAGCAGCCCTTTGCACCTTTGTAGACCTTAGAGGACAGCAGAACAGAGCAGACATTCAGAGACCTTGCAAATTTTAGAGTGCTCTCTCAGAGAGAAGCCTGAATTTTTCCCTTTGAGGTGATCTCAAGCTGGTTCGTCCTCCGCTTTATAAGACTTAGGCCCATATTTATACTTTTTTAGCGCCAGATTTGCATACTTTTTTACGCAAAAGCGGCGCAAACTTGCAAAATACAATTACGCGTATTTATACTTTTTTAGCGCCGCATTTGCATCGTTTTTTGACGCTAAATCGGCGCAAACTTTCAAAATGCAATTGCATTTTGGAAGTTTGCGCCGATTTAGCGTCAAAAAACGACGCAAATGCGGCGCTAAAAAAGTATAAATACGGGCCAATTGTATTTTGTGAGTTAGCGCCGTTTTTGCGTAAAAAAGCGGCGCAAATGTGGCGTTAAAAAAGTTTAAATATGGGCCTTAATTTGAGTTGCATATTAACAGAGGCATATACATTTTGATCACTAAACGATGCTATCCTGTTTTTTTGCCTTCTGTAAACCATTGCATTCAAATAAACCTTCATGTTTGATGGTAAAATGTTCTGTCTTTATTGTAGAGCCTAATGTGCTTGTTGACCAGATCCGAGGGGTGGAGCACCAAAACCCTTAGGCGATTAAAACCACTACCGGCCCATCTAGAGAAGCGCTTTATGGTTCCCGAAATTGCGCAGAGAAAAGTGCTACCAATAGCTTTACCATAGTTACTTCAAGCGATTTTAGCTTTGTTTATTCTGATTCATCTGTTGAGACCGCCTCCTTAATTGTGTGTGATACATATTTAATAATTCCCACCGAAATGCCTTTAAAAGTGCCCCACTGAATATTTTTTAGAGCAGATCCTACATTACCAACTCAAAATTAATTTGATATGACGAAGCTTATATTCTCAATATTTGTGATCCATGAGGATGCAGGGGTCAAATGTCTATCGTTTTTCACGAGAGGGGATGATATTGCACAGAATTCTGAAGATGAAGTGGCTATGATCAGAAATAATATTTGGGCCTACTTTCATTTCTAACAACGAAATGCAATTTTTAGGAATAAGGGCCAGATGTATCAATCAATTTTGCATTCGAAAACGGTGCGAATAGCAAAATTCGGCCTTTTGCGAATGCAAAAATGCCTTTCAAGATGTAAGAAAGGCATTCACTGTGCAATTTTAAAGAATTGCAAAAATAGCGATTCCTTAAATTGCGACTCCATTTAGAGAATCGCAAATTGCGATTCTCTAAATAGGAAATCGCAAATAGGGAATTCCTATTTGCGGTTTCCAAAGCACATGTATCAAGCATTTCCTAAATGTGAATTGGGCATTTAGGAAATGGAATTACCACCAAATCCAATTTGGTGGTAAGCATGTGCAATTTTTAAAACTGCATTATAAATGCATTTTTAAAAATGACATGTAGCGCACACATGCCCCTAGGGCATGTGTGTGCTTCACATGTCTGGAAATTGTTTTGGGAGTGCATCAGAGGGGGCCTTAGGCCCCCAGCACCCTAGGGTTTGCATTACCTAATTTGCAAATTCCTAACTAGAATTTGCAAATTGGGAAATGCAAAACTATTCGCACCTATGGGCCTAGGGATGAATGGAGTCCCATTCTCTAATTGTGATTCGGTAATAGCGATTGTGAAATCACTATTACCAAATCGCAAATTTCATACATCCATTTTGCATTTCTTAAATAACGTTTTCTTAAAATTTTCTATTTAAGAAATGCAAAATGGATCTTTGATACATCTGGCCCAAAAATCCTTATTAATCCTTTTGTAAAAGTGATGTACAGAGATATAATATGTATAGCCCTCTTCTTGCCCTTTCGATGACCTCAATATATAACTGTCCATGCGCTTTTTTTTACATTTAACAAAGCGACCTAACAATAATGCAATTAAAATCACTAACTAAAATAACCAGCCTTCCTAGCCTGCCACTTCTCGAACTTTTTAATCCTAAAAAGTTGCATCATTATCGTTAGGGCCATAGACAGCACAAACAATGAAACAGTGAGCCCTAATGATGAGTGGGCTGTAGCTCACCAGCCATGAATATCAGTGGCTGCCTTCAATATATGATTTAAATGCATTTTTTATATTTTTGATTAAAAATCACAGCTTCTCTAGTATGTATCTGTTCAGTGGTAGAAATGGCTAGCTCATAGCGCATATGTTTCAGTAATTTTCCCTGTTTATTTACATCGCGCGTCTCAAGTAAAAAACTGTATTAGGTTTAGATTGTGCTAATTTATCTTTTACAAATGGTCTTTTGTTAAGGCTAATCAGTCCATTTATATCCCAACTGATGTGGATGAGTAGAATAGTCTAAAGCTTGCAGGTTCAAAGTGGTAAGACCTTTTTTGCCCATTGTAAAACAATTGTACAGCTATCCTCCTATATATATCACATTTTTCAGAGTTTGAGTTTTTCTTCTGTTTTTTTCACACGTTTTCCATCTTCGATGTGACCTATAACCCCATTGGACAACCCTCTCACACTTCCCCCAACCGAATCTCATCCCACACCTTACTTATTCCACTCCCTTCTGAAGAAAGTCACCCCTTTGTCAGCTGCCGATCGAGATGGAGGAAATGGACCAAGGTCCCACAACTCGCCTTTAAACGATGAAAAGAAGAGAGAAAAACGATGCATAGAATCCCCCAATCAAAAAAGTGAAGATTGTAAGTAGTAAGCTATGATACAGAATTGGAACGCAAGGTGCATACCTGAACAGAATTAGGAGAAAAGCCCTAAGCGTTTAAATACCTGCTTTGATATGTAAGCCACGCTGCCGGCATTTTAAAGGTCGTTAGATTTTAAAAGATTATTCCACATACTAAGCAAGAGGCCTGTCTATCTATCTTCATTTTTCAATGAATCTTTAGCATTTGAAACTGTCTCATAACAGTTTTTCCTCTCAGGTGTTTTTTACAGCTCGCCTACACATCGCATACCTTGTGCTGTGAGACGTATTGTTTACAGTGCAGTGGGCTTCTACCCGCCCACAGCATGCCATTACTTGTTTTCATAGTCACTATGAGTTGCAATCTTTCAATTCTTTAGCTCCCATAGGTTTCCGTCCCTTTCTCGTGTAAACTCCTCCCTGGAGCCTGGACCAAATGCATGTGTGCTTCCTCATGCTTGACCTTTCTCATTTCTGAAGCACATTTTTTTTTATAAGCGATTTGGTATTATTCCTGTACTTGAAAAGTGTTGTCCTACTTTTAACACAGGCATGTGTCTTCTTATTTATATTGCTTTCACCCTGTTTGTCAACTCTAATGACGTTATTTAATTACAACAACTGCCCTACTCTACGCCATGCCACTCTAAAGCACTCTACCCACTCTATACCTTCTACTCTATGGCACTGTATTATACGCCATTCCACTATGCATCACTCAACTCTACTCTATGCCACTCCACTCTACTGCCCACCACTCCACTCTATGCCATTCGATTCTATGCCATTCCACCTTATGCCACTGCACTCTATGTCACTCCACCTACACCACTACTCTCTGCGCTTCTCCATTCTACTCTATTCCACTCAACGTTAGTTTACACCACTCTTCTTGACCTCACTCTACGCCACTCTACTCTATGCCACCCTAGACCACTCTACTTTAAACTACTCTACTCTATGCTACTCCACTCTCTGCCATCCTTCTCTATGCCACTCTCATCTGTGCCAGTCTACTCTGCAACACCCTGCTTTATACCACTGCAGTCTATGCCACTCTACACTAATCCACTGTGCATCACTCCATTCTACACCACTACACAGAATGCCACTCTGTGGTTCTCTACACCACTCCATTCTATGCCACTCTACTCTACCCTACTCTATGCCACTCTACTCCACGTCACCTCACTCTATGCCAACTACTCTATGCCACTTCAATGCATGCCACTCCACTCTACTCGACTCCACTTCATGCCACTCCACTCTATGCCACTCTTCTATACCCCACCCTAAGCCACTCCATTCTATGGCACACTATGCAAGTCTCCTCTATGCTACTCTCCTCTACATCACTCTATTCTTTGCCATGCTACTCACTTTGTGCCATGCTGAACAGCAGCCACACTGCAGTAAAATATGGCTAAAGAAGACATTGGCAAAGCCAATAGCTCTCACACAGACGAGGCCCATTGGTTTTGCCAATGCTTATTAAGCTAGCAGGTTCTGAAAGAAATGCCTATCCCATGAGTTCTCTGGTATTAGCAGTCAACTATGTTGTCATGTTTCTACAGTGGATGGAGAAAAATTTGATTGGACATAGAATCTAACTGAAACAGGCTCTTTGAGTCGAGCTTCATGACCCTCAGGATCATATTACAATCAGTGTCCTGGGGGAGCAACATGTGTGTGTGTGCCTGCTTTGTGCGCCCTCAGGGTACTATGGTATTGCAGAAGTGGACACAGAAGCTTGTGCAGCCCCTTCTGTAATACTGATAGTGCTGGTGCACTTATCATGCAACGGCTATATTGAGACGGATTCACTTTGTCTCTGTACATACACCCTATTACGGATGTTGGTGCAAATGCAAACCGGCAATTATTAGGAGCGCAGTCAGTGCACACCAGGAGAGCAGCTATCTCGAAGAGGTAAGGTGGGTCCCATGGACCACCTTTACCCCCTTCCAATATTCTCCTGCAGGCAGACAGGACCAGTCACTGACTGCACCTGCTTGCAGGGGATCTCTGTACCCACTTTGAAGTTCATTCACAGAGAAAGACAGACTGACTGTTTCAAACAGCCAGTCAGACTTTCACTAATGTACTGCCCTGAGTGCAGCACGACTTCACTGATGCCCTGAGAGCAGCACATTACTTATATCAGGGCACAGTGTCTCTTGTTTTAACTGATGCACTTGTTCAAAGGTGTGCCCCAGCTCAAACAGGTACACTGCATATATTAAATAATACAACACCTTATTGTCTTCCTAATTTATTTGTGTTTTCTAGGGGCGAGAGGTACTTTAAATTCCCGAGTCTCTATTATGTAATAGGCGCACTGTCCCTGTTCGTGCCACATTGCAATTTAAAACAGTTGTGCTGAGTGCAAAAGGGACAGTGTACCGCAAACACATGCTGCCCCAAGGGCAGCAAACTCGTGAAAGACAGACTGGCTGTTGATGTTCCTCTTTCTCTGTATAGGCAGTGGTGTAGTGCAAAATGCCCCCCCCTGCAGAATGTGAAGGTGGGCCACTGAGTCTCCCATATCTCACAGATATTAATTGGCATTGGGCTTTGTTCTGCCTCATAAGGTTTGAGAGCCCTCTATATGACAAAGTCTTCAGTGGCTTGTTTCACACCCCTATGTACAAGGCGTACTTGCGTTCAATTCAAAATGGTAGCAAAGATCCCCCTCTAGGTGGATGAAGTGATTGGCTGGATCTGTCTGCAGTGAGATGTTTGGAGTTGGTCCATGGGACCACCTAGTCTGCATCCAGAAGGTGCCCTTACGTGTCGCACTAACAATACACCACCTTTTTGCCTGTTTGCTTCTGTGCCACGTCCTTAATATGTTGCAGACACAGGAGTGAAGTTATTCCTTCATTTGCATGTGGCCACACGCACTTGCAAATTAGGGCACTCCCTCTTTCTTCACATCTTAGCATCTCTCTTTCTTGTTTACCCTTTATTCCGTTTTTTCCCTTGCTCTCTCCATCTTTATGATTCTCTGAGTATATTTATAATACAATGTTGATAGTTTGAATATTCATGAATAACGAAGTAGACTAGCACAAAGAATAGTTATACATTTGAAATGTATTAACAAATGGAATATTCTGCAGAATTTAAGAAATGCAGTTTGTTAGACCTGACAGCCTTAGGGTGGGCTTCCCCCAAACCTTTTGCCTCTCTTCCTCCATTTTGCTGGCCTTAGGACTCTGACCACGTTACCACTGCTAACCAGTTCTAAATTGCATGTGCTCATTACTTACAACATGGTATTATTGGCTTAGCCCCAATTGGCATATTTACTTTAATTATAGGTCCCTAGTGAAGTGTGCTACATGTGCCCAGGGCCTGCAAATTATATGCTACTAGTGGGCCTGCAGCACTGATTGTGCCACCCACCTAAGTAGCCCTTTAAATATGTCTCAAGCCTACCACTGCAAAGCCTGTGTGGGCAGGTTTAACTTCCATGTCGACCTTGCAAAATAAACCTTTTATCAGGCCCAAACCTTCCTTTTTAATACATATAAGTCACTCCAAAGGTAGGCCATAGACAGCTCCAAGGGCAGGGTGCAGTGTATTGAAAAGGCTGGACATACACTTGTAGGTTTTACATGCTCTGGTAGTGAAAATACCCTAAATTAATTTTTCACTAGTGCAAGACTTATCTCTCCCAAAGGGTAGCAATGAAGTTACCTTATTACTTTTTATAAGTGTAACTTCCAAATGAGAAGAGATAACTCCTTCAAGGTTGGTGTCTTTGAAATCACAATTCAAAATCCTAACTCATGGTGACGCTGGATTTTAAATTGAAATTCTGAAAATACCACTTTAAGTAAGTTGCCATATTCTTGCCTTAGCCATTTTCTACCTGCATCCTGTTGCTGGTCACATGACTGAGTATAGTTGGGCTTGGTGTATTCCTCCTAGACAGTTACACACAATGGGAGCTTAGGTGTGACTGAATGGGCCGTCACTGGCAGAATGGGAGGGAGGAGCTCTCTCTAGCCTCACTTACACCTGAATCAGCTGTGTCCTGTCGTCACACAAAGGGCTTAATGATCCCACATTGTCATTTCAGCCAGCTTGGAGATTGGGCAGGGGAGGCAGGGAATTCCATGCACTTCAAAGACATTGTCTAGAAGCTTCTTTCACCTCCCAGAACCAGGGCACCAGTGTATAAATTAATGAGATCAGACACCACCACTTCAGTACACTTCTGGACCTGTGGATACTCTGCCAGGAAGAAGGACTGCTGTGCTGATGAAAGAACTCCCACTCTGCTGGGCTACTATTCTGAAGTAGCTGCTGCCTTGCTGTGCTGACCTACTGCCTGCTGCTCTCTTGCTTGGGGAGGAAGAACTGGAGTTGCAACACATCTTGAACCCAGGACACCAGACTAACTCAAAGGGATAGTCTGTAGGCCTCCTGATCTGGGTTTTAGTGTACACATGAGGCTCCCCAACAGCTCCTGGACCCGTCTTCTGCAAGTTTCTGACCCCTTTGTGGTGCCTCTCAGGTCCTGGACATTTGGTGTGGCTATTGAGCTCTTAAATTCAAGCTTTTGCACTCTTTGCAATCTTGAATGGGCCCATTTGCTCTGGAACCAATCCGCTCGCACCAAAAATCATCGTGAGCCACTACAAGCCCATCTCTTCACCCAGCAAGCATTGATCACCCATAAAGGACCGCTAGTATGAAGTACCAGCCTACCCGTCCGGGATGCCCAACCTTCTTCTTGCGTCTCTCCTTGCTTCTGGTGACTTCAACACTAACAGGACTCTTGGCACAAAACATGAGAAAGTAAACCTTCAGTGGGACTAATTTGTATCCGACCCTCGTTCCATCATGGTTGGCTTGAACTTTTGACTTTGACCCGGTCCAGTGTGGCCAGAAGTTCCTGGTTGGTGTTTTATACTTTTATGCACTATTTTACAGATTATTCTTTAAAAATGCATCATTTTGGTCCTGTTTTATTTATCAAGTTATTCTCTAACATTGGCCCTCATTATAACCTCAGCAAGGTTGAACTGCCGGGCGGCCGCCAATGCAGCCGCACTCCTGTGGGGTCTATTATGAGATCCCCGCCGGCCCAGCGGGGATCTCGGCCGCAACACGGGAGCCGGCTCCAAATCGAGCCAGCGGTGTTGCGGCTGTGCGACGGGTGCAGTTGCACCCGTCGCGCTTTTCACTGTCTGCATAGCAGACAGTAAAAAGCTCCATGGGACCATGGCATGGGGCCCCTGCACTGCCCATGCCAGCGGCATGGGAAGTGCAGGGGCCCCACGACTACACTTTCTGCCAGCCTTTTCATGGCAGTTCTTACCGCCATGAAAAGGCTGGCAGGAGGGGGACTCGTAATCCCCTGGGCAGTGCTGCAAGCAGCGCTGCCCTGGGGGATTTAAACCGCCGAGACCAATGTGGCGGGAAACCGCCGGTCCCGGCGGTGCGACCGTGGCTGTAGTATTTCCCCTGGAAGCACCACCAGCCTGTTGGTGGTGCTTCTTCCAAAACAGCCCTGGTGGTCGAAGACCGCCAGGGTTGTAATGACCCCCATAGTTTCGAATCTTCTTGTTTGATGGTTTCACTGTTTTACTGTTTAAAGTGTTGCACAAATACTTTACACATTGCCTCTAGGTTAAGCCACGCTGCTCTGTGCCAAGCTACCAAGGGGTTTAGCACAGGTTAATCTGGGGTTTGTTTGTACCTTACCCTGACTAGGATTATGGTTGCTGTGTGACCAGGGCTCACACCCCAGTCAACCAGTACCCCAATTTATATCAAACTTCCAGGCAAAACAATTTTTTTTGTCAAAGACAGTAGCCATACATTTCAAAATCAAAAGGATGGATTTTAACTAGTTGGCCAAGGTCACATTCTTATGCACAAGGAAGCGCAACAGTCATGGAAGGGAAGGTTTAGGCCTGGAAAGTGGGTACACTTGCCAAGTCGAATTAGCAGTTTAAAATTGCACTTTACTAGGGATTTACTAGTAAATCAAATATGCCAATCATGGATAAGCCAATGTACACATATAATTTATACAGGGAACGTATAAGGGTAAAGTGTCCAGAGCAAACAAAACAGCAAAAACAGAGTCCAGCACAGAGAAACGACCTGGGAAGTAGAGGCAAAAAGAGGCGACCATGCCAATGATGCCAAGTCTGACACCCTGGCCCTTGATTCCATGGCATTCTTGTCTATCTTAGTTCGATGCTCCTGAATCAATGGGGTTCCTCCCTAGTCTTGCTTTTGACCTCCTTGAAACATATGGTTGTACCATCAATCTAACTGGATGAGCTGTATCATATAAGCCAACATTTTAGAGTAGGCAAATGTGAGATTTTTAAAAAATAGTTGGGAGAATGTATTCGCCCCACTGACTTAGAGTAAAGCGGAGAAAATCTCTCTGAATTGGCTCTGTTGGCATGTGTGGTGACACAATCAGCATTTAATTTTTGGCAGTTTAATACCATGACAAAAAACCGAGTTCTGAACTCTGTTTTTGATAAGCGCTATGTAAAACTGCCAAAAATGTAATGTTGAGGCCTAATCTCTCCCTCCAACAATAAAGGACAAAGTGTTCTGGCCTCAAAATATATTTCTGTGCTCAAGCTGCCTTGTTTCCTGCAGATCAAGATTCAGCAATCCAAATCTGTTTTCTACATGCAGGAATCAGAGGCAGGAGAATAGCCTTGAAACTGGTGGACTCCCACTTGAATTGGAAGGCTTGGCCTGTATGTTTGTATCCTTCCTATCATGGAATCAAGGAAATATATTTTCATTTTTGTTTTATCAGTCTGTGGGAGCTCAAGGCTTTCCTTTTTCTACCCCTTAGCCAGTCTCTTTTTGTTGCGTCCCACCACAACTTCCCATTTGCACATTGCTTAGCTGTTTCTCTGCTACCTAGTGTAGTTTTTGTTTTATTGCTTTTTTTTTTAAAGGCTTTTGCAAAGCTCTCTAAAGCTCCACATTATTACTTGGGGGCTCGCTTCCACTCTTGTCTGTTGCTCCCATGCCTCTCTCTCTATGTGGTTGATTGATTTTTGTTTTTAGATTATTTTTTGCAAGGGTTATGCTGCAGCACAATGCATGTTTCTATGTATTTGTGAAACATCCCTACATATCCTTCTTTCTTAATTTATTGTTCAGTGATGGCCATTTGTCATTTTGGCAAATTGATTTAAAAATAAAACACATATGATAATAGACCAGATTCAGACAGGAGACTACGGCTTTTTGAAGATGAAAATTAGCAAACTCTCTATGAAACATCAGGTAAACACTGTCATATTTACCTGCTTCCACACTCTATGTATGCTCCACAAGATCTTCATATGGCTCCCAATCAACTACAGAAAAGCTGTCACACAGGCACTCGTCACTAGCAGACTGGACTATGGGAACACTTTCCACGTAGAAATCTTGTAAGCAAAATATTGCCGGTTTTATGCAGCTCACACTTCACCTGGGTGTTAATTTAACTTCTCAACTGATATTGTTAGGAGCTTATAGCAATAGAAGGGTACTCTGAGGCGGTACGACTTTGTCTTTGTGGCTATGGTAGTAGTTTGCATTTGTATAGCCTCTGCATGCCTAACCCGCCTCCCACATTCAGGAAGTGGATAGCATGGCTGCTCTCAAAAGGTAATTTAGAAAGCGACCTGTATCTACGGAAGGGTAAGAAGGGTAGAAAGAGGGGGAAGCAGATCTGGGGATCTCTGCAGAGGTGAACAGAGGGTGTCCCCTGTGGTATGGAGTATGGGTACAATGTTTTTCGCAGAATGTGCCAGACCCTCTTATCAATTGGTTCTGAATGTGTTCATGGAATCTATATCTCCTTTAAGAGCTGCGATATATTTATGAATCCTGGTTGTTATGTTTTTATGAACAGTTTATGAGAATTAATTTCCTATGTTGTGATCCACAGCTGAATTACGCTTCAATGAATGGTGTAGTGCTGATTTGCGATACATCTTCTAATGTAATGAATTTACCTGTGCATCTCTTGTGCATAAAATTCAAAATAAAAAAAATAATCACTGCACGTTTCACAACAGATGCCACTTGAATCTTAATTTACTTTTTGTCACTAGATTAAAATAATTTATTCACCACGCCATGGGTCAGGAAACGTATTAAGTACCATTTAAAAAGGAGGTTAAAGTAAAGCTGCTCACCCAGTTGGAGGAGCATGGGCTGAAAGAACATATTCCAGACCTGCCTGCAGAGAGACTGCTCTAGCCCCACACATAGGTGCTGGGCAGCACCTTGCATGTTGTTTTCCCAATTTCAACAAGGCCCCTGCCCCACTGTGTCAACAGAAGGTCTCATTGGCCAACACAGCAGACAGGCGGTGGGTTTGGTGTTTTTTTCTGTACCTCCTGCTGCCAGAGTAGCCCCTCGTTTATGCATGTCCACAGGAGGAGGTCTCACTCACCAGCAATGAGGTTGGGAGGATGTTTTGGAAACTTCTGCAGGCCCTGGACCACCTGCCTCAGCAGCCACCTCCAATCCCCTTGGCAGATTGCCATTGCCTAGGCAGCCTGGCCAGATTGAAAATATCCACCTGCTCTCAATATGGGGATTGTGGGGACACATGATTGTACTGAGGCAGGGTGTTTCAGAAACACCTGTAGCAGCAGGCCCTGCTTGCCTTAGCAACTCCTCCCTCCCCCAAGCAGATTGACCCCCCACCTCCCAGGCCACAACCCATTTGAAAATGATGCAAAGGTCAGATTTCAGGTCAGTTGATTTACAGCACTGCATAGGGACCCAAAAAGAGCATCTGGGCTGTCTATGGAGAGTCATACACAATTATGCCACTAGCAGTAAACACCAACATTGAGGACACAGCCTTAATTTGACACTTGTAAGTGTGTTTACCAGCGCTTGTAGTCAAACCTCAATTGGTATTCTGTTTCTGTTGGCAGTAGGCCTTCTGGCAAAACAGTCATGTAATGAGAAAAGGCTATTTTGATGTACGCAGGAATTGGGTTCCATGTCGGTATGCTATTGTAGTAGAAGTTTTAATGGTCCTACAGCGGGCTGCATCAGTATCTGGTGTGTACTATTTGGAGGCAGAGATTAGGGCTGCCACATTTCCCAGGCAAAAAGATTGGTGATCTGTGCATGTTGCAGGATTCTGCAAATGACTAGCTGTTAGACCTGACACGTGGAGGTAGTGGTTCCCCCAATTGTTTCACTTTTCTCTAGTATGTTTTTACTGGTTCTCGCAAAGGGCTTTCCAGCCCTGGCACTTTCCCACTGGAAGGCCAGTGAGAAAGTGCCTGCACCAACCTTCCTTCCACCTGGAAGTAACACTCACCTGGGTATGCAACTTGCACCCTGGTGGTTTTCCTACATAGGTACTGGAGCTGGCGTCACTTGCCAGAGTGTGCACATTTGTGCATGGGTATTTTAAGATAGGAACTTTGCCTGATAAAGCAGGCCAGTGTTGGTGCATTTGCACCTTGGTGGTGGCTTTAACGAAAGTGTCCCACATGCCCAGCAGGCATGGGTGTGCACCAGAGCATATGTGCCCAGAGGGTGCCGAATACCCAGGTGTGTTCACACTACCTATGAGAGCTGCTCTGCCCATAAAGTAACATGGGAGAATGTGTCTTATTAGGTCTGGCTGCAAAAGTGGATTGCAGGGGAGCAGCCTCACGATGTTTAATGTCATTGGATTCAGAATGCCATACCCCTTCAGGTGGTTTTGTCATTGAAGCCCTAGAAATGCCACTTCTAGGAAGTGGGCATTTCTAGATTATGAAAAGGTTCTGGTGTCCTGTAAATTAGGCTTCATGGGGGTAGAGCACATCTGTGCATTTCCTAGGTCACTGCTATAAAACGGGGTCATCAAGAACGACAGATCCCTGACATTTGGGGCCTTGATAGATAGATTGGGGGGGGAGATGTTTTTGACACTTGGCATCTCAAAGTCAGTCTATGGCCCTAATAAAGATAAAGATCTATATTCCAGAGCCTCAGGGCAGACATAGAGGACATTTAAGGGCGACATCTGCGGTTTAAAGGGGAATTCTTTGAACCACCCCTAACTTTAAATGAACCATCTAGTATAAATATGGGTACTCAACTTCTGCAAAGCAGAGTAACCTTTACTGTGATGCTAGACCAGTGCAGCTGGACCACGCGGGCACACTGCCAGAAGAATCTGTTGTGTCTAGGAGGATAACTGTCCAAGGAGGGGATCTGCGCTCCCATTCCTGCTTAGAGACTATCCTGGGGTTGATTGCCTGCTGCTGTGTTGTATACCGAAAAGTAACTCTCCAAGGGCATGTTGGCTTGCCCCTTGTTCTCGGAGGAGGACATCAAAGACCCCATGAGAGGGACTAACAGCGATGACCGGTAATATTTGGAGAGCAGTGCCCTCTGCTGCACCTACATCGTATGCTGGACTTCACCTGGGAGCAGCAGCGTGGCCTAACTAAGTGTCTGGAGACCAGAATGGCCTGGTGTGGAACTTGCCAAAGACTGCCTGCACCTCAGGTTAGTGGCCCTTCATCGTGGGGGCCACTGCACACCGAAGCAACTTATTGGTGTTGTGAGCCTCCGCTGCATGCCCAGTGTGTGGTGCCCTATTGATTGGCTGAGACCCTTGGAGGTGAGGGTGCAATTTGAGTTGTGCTGTACTTGGCCTCCTATGGCATGGCAAAACTTACATGAAGTATGTGACTGGGGAGTCTGGTGGGTCTAAAGTCTTTGCGCACAAGACAGTGTGCCTCCAGAGAGGTACGGAAACCAAGGTCCAAGTATGACTGGAGGGACTAGTGCGATTCAAGTCATAGTGTGCAAGACGTTGTGCCTTCCAGAGGTGTGCGGGATTTACGTCCTTCGTGTGAGAGTCTGGGATTGTCTAGTGCAGTTCAAGTAATCAGTCACCAGACTAGTGCCTCTTTCTGAAGAGGTGCCACTTTGGGAATTGGCTTGTGACTGGAGATATAGTCAGGGCGACTCAGATCATCGAACCCCTGACATTGTGCCCTGATATTGTGCCTCCATTTTGCAGAGGTACAGCACTGATCACTTTTCATGTGGAATTGTAACCGTCTGGGGCCACTGGAGTCTTCGTGCCGCAGACGCGGCTTCTCCTAGCACAGGAGATACGGGCCTAGTAACTTGTTGTGTGCAACTGGAAGTGTCGAGGGTGACTCACATCAACAAGCCCTGATGGCGCCTCTCTGTTCCGGAGGTGCTGAAATTGGCACAAAACTTGTAACAATGAACTGTCTGGCTGGGCTGGGCACCTCAATGTCTAACAGCAACCTCAGTGACCCTCCACCTGTGTTTTACAGACCTCTGATTGAACCTCTTGTGGGGAGCCCGAACACCTCCTCCTTCATTGTTTACCACCCACCTTGAACCCGGAACCCTGAGACTAGTGACTAGCCACGAGTAACCAGGGAAAAGTTGTTGCAATCTTTGGTTTGTGGAGCAACAGGATAGTTGAAGCTGGTTGGTGGGTAAGGGGCATTTTGGGACCCAGGGTGCTCACAAACACAGTGTCATCCACTGTCTGGGTCTCAGGGCACCGCATTAGGGTGGCGGGAGTGTTTGTGTATAAGTAAGTGTGTCCATGCATCAGCTGATACCAGTGGCACTGCATGGTGTGGTAGAGAGGATGTGTGGGAGTGAGTGTAGGTGAATGCAAAGGCAGTACTGCGGTGCTGCTAGTCAAGGTTATCCTGTTTGGTGTTTCGTACAGTTGACATTACCTCTTACTAATGCAGCTGCAGCAACAGTGCTGTGTGAAGTTTGTATGTACATTTTGCTACTAAGTTGGGAACCGGGGTGCCACTGAATTTATGTGTTACACTGATTGTGGGGAATTCTGGGGTGGGTCTTGTGCTGACAATGTTTGCCACTTTATGTGGGAGCAGGGAGGGAATGTAGTTTCCACATGTGTACATACAGTAGGAGTGTTTAACACAGCTGGGTCTCATATTGTGGCTTCTATTGGAAATTGGGGTAGAGACCCATAGTTATACCTGTACTGTGTTGACAAGGTGTGTGTTGAATACAATCTTCGTATACATACACTATGTTTGAAGTCTACTTTGTGCACAGCAGCATGGTTGTGGCGGGGAAGTGCTGTGTCTTTGCTTTACACATTGCCTCAGTGATAAGTCTTTCTGCTCTGTGCCAAGCTATCCAAGGGCGAGCACAGTTTAACTAGTAAGTGTAATCACTCACCCTTGATGGGTGTGGTGGGTTCTGCCTGGCTAGGGTCATGCCCCAGCCAACCAGAACTTGGCACCTCCAACACTGGGTATGATACTTAAATAGAAAGTTACTTTTGGCCATCTGTATTCATTTTTGACATAGCTTTTCTGTCTTTTTATTCTTTATCAGTCAGAGTTCATTAAGGCAGTTCCAGAACATATTTTAAAAGTTTAGAAGCTTTCTTCATATAATTACTGTTAAAGTATTTACAAATAAGGGGGGGACATTGATGGTTTTTCCAATTTATTAAATTTGTTACCTGCCGGGACATTAAGGTGTAGTAGGTTAGTAACTTTCCATTTCACGTGTTTTACAGTCGTTTCCAGATATTTATTGAGTTTGTCATTGCTCAAAAGGGTGCAATTTATGATACGTATAGCTTTCCATACAGTTCGTTTCTTGGGTTTACTTGCGAGAAAGTGTCACTCCAAGTGGCACACATTTACGAGCTGAATGTCACTCATAAGTACACAGAAACCATAGAAACATCACACATAGGCAATCTAAAAACTTGGCAGCTATGCTCAGTTCACAGTATGCACTGTAGAAGAGTCATATGCTGCATAAAAAAACAAGATACATCACCTGGAAAATGTAAATCCTTTTAGGAAAAGACAATGAAATAAAACGTGAAGCATCCATGTTCCTCAGTTTATTTAGTTTAAAATGGACTGGTAATGGGGTGACAGAAGCCATGCACCAGTATATAAACCATAGTGGTTGCTACGGCGAGCCACAACACAATGAGCAAAAAATGCACAATATAGTATTCTAAAAAAACAATAAAGTGTTTGCAGCTATTATTCCAAAACATTTGGTGATTATCACTTAAAAATGACAAAAAATCTCATCTTGCATGCTTGTGCCTTAGTAAGCGTGTAAGGTAGCTCAGACGGCTAATGTACACACTGTGGAGATCTGCAGCTTGCAGATCATAGGCCTGAAGAAAGATACTGTTAAGATTGCCTTTAAAATACACAACAACCCGGACAGTCTTCTTGGAAAAGTGGTTCCTCCTTGTGCTAGAGAATCCTGAACGTCACTTGCACTACAGCATAATTAATACGGGTCTGGAAATTTTTAACACAATGTAAGTGTGTGTGTTGTGTATCTTATCTCTAAAACCTATGCATTTGAATTAGTATGGAGTGTAGCGTATTTTTAAATGATGCACACTCAAATCTACTTTTACTACTGCTTTTATAAAGCAAACAGCTTTTGTAAATTAAACCAATGGATAACTTTTGGGTAGAAGTTTTACAATGTAAGCGCTGAACACATTTGCTCTTTAGTAAGGTTTGGAAGTTACTGAGTGTAATAGTAGCCAAGGAGGTGGGCATCATCTAAGAAGAGGTGGAAGAATGGTTCTCACTGCTCAGGCAGTGTAATTAAGGTTGCCACCTGGCCGGTATTCTACTGACATGACATGTATTTTAATGCCCTGGCTGGTACAAAAAATAGACGAAATCACAGAGGGCTGGTATTTTTTCCCCATGTTATAAGTACACAATTCAGACAGCATGTCCATGCAGAAAACACTTTAAAATGTGTATTAGAGCTTCATAATGACTGATAAGTAAGCAAAAGCTCGAAAGTCATGTTACAAATTAACACAGGTACGTTTAAATGAAACTCCATTTAAGCAGCTGTTGGGGCCTTGCAGTGTCTTAAATATGAACAAATGCCTGGTATGTTTCCTTTGAAAAAGCAATGGAGATCTGTACAGAATTTTCCCAGACGTGTGGAGCATGTGCACTGAAGAAAGAAGACGGAGCAGGCATATCTTTTTTAGGTTGAGCCTAGGCAGCGTGCATGCGCTGTCTGAAAGACATACTGTATTCAGTCTATGGGCTTTAATCACGCCCACTATTGCCATCTGTTCTTTGTTGTGCATATCTTAAAGTTAAAAGCTTCCTTTTTATTGGTGCATTGTTTCTAAATGGCTCTCCTGTATGTGCTTAGTTCCCTTCCAGGTGATTTCACTAAGAGAATATTTTTGGTGGCCATCACACTACATTCACGCTTCCTCCTGCTACAGCATCTGAGGGTCCATCCTCCTTCCTCCCATCTGTACACTGCAGCCTTAGTGTTCTGTTGGTTGTCCATAGCAATGTGTTCATGCCACACCAGTGAAAACACCATGTTTAGAAAGTCACCAAAGGTTTCAGGTTTTGTTTGTTCTTGTGCCTCTTCTTCTGTGGTTGTTAGTCGGCAGTCCAGCTACGCAACTTCCTGCACTGTACTACATCTCTAAGAAGGGGAACTGGTACACATTACTTGCAGACACATGCCAATTTGGGGTCCATACAAGTAGAATTACACACAAGTTGCCTAGAGAGTATACATTCATGGCGAATGATGTCTGTGTGCACCATTAGACTTCATACATGTGTGTTGTGAGTTATTTGACATAGCATTGGACATTTGTACAGTTACATGTGAATTGGCCATTACTGGTGGGTTGTCGTCTGGCACTAAGGACCTCATTGACGTGGCCCATGGCACAAGGCAGCACAGCACATGCCTTGCTGTGCTGCCATGTGCCACAGTGGAGAGCCACAAAAGTGCCTTATCAACAGGATATAGCACCTTTCTGTCCTCTCCCCCTGCACTGACGCACAACTTGCTGCTTAGTGCCATGGTGCAAGGGTGCATGCATTGTGGGGATGATTGTTTTGGTGCAGGAGGGAACACCTTCCTGCACAAAAAGCAATCATGAGAGGTGTTACCCTCTTTCTTTGTGTGCTATAGAATGCAATACACATAGGTAGAAGAAGATACAGGGACTAATAGGGATATTGCTCCCAGTTGTTATGCCACTACTGAGATGGCGTAAAATTGTGAGACATTCCCTGCCTTGTAAATATGTGAATACGTCAGGTACCTTTTTCGTCCATGGATATTGCGTGGGTATACTCTAAGCAACATCCATGGAACAGCCCTTTCACACAGGGTAATGCATGTAAAGGGGCCATAATTACATGGCCATCCTGATTTGACCGGGCATTACAATTTTGACACTAGTCAGATTTAGCGCAACGTTTCCTAGATGTGCATCATTTTCCGACATGCTTATACATACGGCACGAGTGGGCTCGCATCATTTTTAGGAGGGAGCACTTACCTTGCATATCATTATCGGTATCTGACGTAGCTAAATTCAACACTGATGAAAAATGCAGCAAGCCCAGGAAAAGTGACGCTAGAGTCCCCTAGCGCCACTTTGTAAATCTGCTGTTGGTTTTGCGCCTCTACAGTGCCAAAAAAATAATGCTGCATTGGAGCAAAATCCTTGTAAATTAGGCCCTCTGTTTCTGATCAATATTCTGACAGCAAGCACCATTTTAGGTCATGGTTTAAATATCGTTTGCAACAGCTTCAAAGGCATTCTGATGTTGAGAATTCCACTGTTTCGGCATGCATGATTACATGACATCACATACAACCAGTGAGGGTGTTGTAGGTTGCATTAAAAAATAATTGCAGACATTTGCCATGATCGGAATACCTCTTAGCCCTGTACAAAAATAAGGTCATTGGTGGCTTTAAAGTCTTCTTTTTTAAGTCTGAGGATTTGATTGTGGAGAAGTGTTCTGGTGCAAACCACTCACCTGAATTCCAGGTGTTCCGATGGGGCAAAGACAATTCTCCAATCCCGGTGAGGACTTAGGTGACCGCGATGAAGATTACATAGCCCTCTCGTAAGTCCATCAAGGGGAAGGGAATTTGGGAAAAGAAAAGAGAAAATACCAGCTTCCACTCTGTGGACTGCAGAGTTGGACTACTAAACCATGGGCTGCGTGTTGTGTCTGGTGTCAGGACTTCTGATTCCCAAAATGCAGAAAGTTTTGAGGATTCTGGGATGTTAAAGAATTATCACATTAATACATTTGTGTACGCATAAACTGTTGCTAAGTAGTACATGGCATTAATGTCAGGTATTGGCAACATATTGTGCTTTTGTTACAAATGTTTCTGTAATGCTGAATAAGTCTCTATCTTTCTTTTAATAAAGCTTTCACAGAGTCTCTGAAACAATGTCCAAATTCAGCAAACAATCAACTTGTCTGTGGGTTCCTTTAAAAGTCTTGGAGTAATCTCTTGCCAATGGTAGTTTAATTAATTTGCTCTGTTTCCCATCTCCTAATTCTGAGGGAAGCGCTTGCTACAGGAAATACGTCTTTCTTAAATGCCTCTTTTACTGTATGTTGAATTCCCACCCATAACGATAATTCACGTTAGTCCTTATCGTCACTAAATTATTTAAATGACAGAGCTCTGTTTTTTCTCTGGTTCTGTGCATATCAGCGATTAATCACTCTTTACCTTGTAATGGAGTTAATTGCTTGAAAAACTTCAGACGAATCCAAACTGGGTTTTTTCACCTTTCTTGTTTTCTCTCTTTTGCAGGAAATATGGGATCATCAGCAGAAGACCGAAGAGGTACACCAGCGCTCTGTTGGAGGCTATCTGGAGGATGAGGAACGTGGAACTCAACTGGAGGTTGACCAGAGGATGAGGAACACTGGAAGTCAACTGTAGGTAAACGGAGGATGAGGAACAATGGAACTCGGCTGGAGGTGGACCGGAGGACAAGGAATACTGGAAATCGACTGGATGTGAATGGAGGACGAGGAACGCTGGGATTAGACCGGAGACCTGACTGGAAACAGGTGAGAAAAGCAATAGCAACGAAGCTAAGGAAGACCTTCTACTCACAGGCTTCTTTAAATAAACAAGTGTGCATGTGTGCTTTTTGGCAGTTTGTTTGATCATTCTTTGACTGTTAAGTAAATGAGCAATTATCCTCCTGATGGTGGCACATCTTCAATGCATATCGTGCATCTCTAGTACTAGCACATTTTGCAGAGAGCACGTTTTTGTTTGGGAAAGTTATAGTTGGCACGAGCTTAGCAGGTGGGACAGATCATTCATAATGAACAAGCATTGGTTATTGCAAACCTGACATTCAGTGATGTGATGAATATACCCCAATAAGTCTGAGTGTTGTAAGCAGCAATAACTTACTACAATTGAGCCATTGGTCACATGAGTGTGCCCACACCAGATCTCCCTCCAAAGGGCGCCATACTGGGCGTGGTTTCGTAGGGTTTAGCAGATACAATTGTCTCACTAGGCAAGAGACATGATCAAAGAATGCAGATTCCCAAGAACGTTCTGAAGGATCATATCCTTTCCAATCTATCAAATAATGCAATTTACTATTGATTTGCTTAGCAACTAAAATGTGACGCACCTCATGATCCTGATGCCCATTAATAATAACCGGAGGGAGTGGTGAATCAGATCTGGTGTTTAGGTTGTATTGTTTTAATAGAGATACATGAAATACTGGGTGTTTTGATTATTCGGGAGGTAATTGCAAATTCATTGTAACTGATCCTAACACTTGTATGATGTTGAATGGTCCTGGATAAAGTGGTTGCAGTTTTCTGGGACCTGCTAGGGTAATAGTACAAGTAGAGAGCCATACTAAATCGCCAATTTGATACCTAGGTTCAGGGCTTTTGAATTTATCAGCTTGTATTTTCATTTGGGTTTTGTAATTAGCTAGCTGGCTTTTGCTTTCTGTTGAATGTCCTGTAAAACTTGTAAATTGTTCAGTGACAGAATAAACTGAAGGGGTTAGGCTTGGAAGGGTTATTGAAAGATTAGGGGAAAGGGTGCCAGTGAGAAAATAAAATGGTGAACACCCTAAGGCTGAGTGGGCTGAATTTTTATACATACATTCTGCTAGTAGTAGGGCCTGGTCCCAGGTACTTGTTAGTGAGGACAGGAAACATCTGAGTGTCTTTTCTAACTTTTGGTTAGTTTTCTGTTTGACCATTTATTTGAGGGTGGTAAGCGGTGGATAGGGCAATTTCTATACCAGGCGAAGAGCAGAAGGTTTCCAGAATTTTGATGTAAATTGATTTCCAAAGTCAAGGATCATTTTTGTGGGCAGGTCATGGAGTTTGACTATTTGGTGCAGGAATAGAGTGCTAAGCTCTGCAGCCATTGGTAGATTTTTGAATGGTATGAAGTGCACCATTTTTTACAAAAGGTCAAGTATGACTAATATAGTAGTATGTTTGTTAGATTCTGGTGAGTCTGTCATAAAATTGATGCTTACTTTGTGCCATGGTACTGGAGAAATTGGCAAGGGTTGGAGAAGGCCAGCTTGAGCGAGGTATGAGGATTTATTCAGAGCACAGGTTGGGCATGTATTTACATGGTCATAGGCATCTTGACACATGGTTTTCCACCAAAATTTATGTGAACAGTTTTCTAAAGTTTTTTGTATGCGTGGGTGTCCAACCAGAGCTGAATAATGATTCCAGACTAATACTTGATGTTGCAATCCCTGCTTTGCAATGTACAATATTCCTGCATGCAAATAATAGCCTTGTTCAATGGTATTATATGGTTTTCTGAGCCACCGTTCTGGGAGGTGGTTATGAGATGCCTTCTTGGTGTTATCCATGAAGGTATCTACAGTGGTTAGGGAATGTACTTTGTCTGCAGGTATTATATTGGGAGGATTACAAGTACTAACATCTTCTCTATGTCATATATGATAAGATATCTGACTGAAGTTGTTTGGTCACTGGTCCTTATGTGATAATGAAATCAAAATTGCTGAAGAAATGGTGCCAGTGCATTTGTCTTGGAGTCAAGGCCTTGACTGAACTAAAGAATTGCAAATTCTTATGGACAGTGTAGATGGTGACACTGTGTTTTGCTCCCAGCAAATGATGTCGCCATTCAGTAAATGCCGTTTAAATAGCTAACAGTTCTCTTTAAGCTATGGTATAATTTTGTTCAGCTGGAAGGAGTTTCTTAGAATAAAAGGATTTGTGGTTTTTGAGGATGCTGGGATTTAAAAGAATGATCACATTAATACATTTGCGTCTGCATAAAGTTTTGCTAAATAGTACATGGCACTAATGTCAGGTATTGCCAACGTATTGTGCTTTTGTTGCATACGTTTCTATAATGCTGAACAAGTCTCCATCTCTCTTTTAATAAAGCTTTCACAGAGTCTCTGAAACAATGTCCAAATTAAGCAAACAATCAACTTCTCTGTGGGTTCCTTTAAAAGTCCTGGAGTAATCTCTTGCCAATGGTAGTTTAATTAACTTGCTCTGTTTCCCATCTCCTGATTCTCAGGGGAGCACTTGCTACAGGAAATACGTCTTTCCCAACTTCCTCTTTTACTGTATATTGAATTCCCACCCAAAACGATAATTCATGCTAGTCCTTATCGTCGCTAAGTTATTTAAATTACAGAGCTCTGTTTTTTCTCTGCTTAGTTCCACGCGTATGAGCCACTAATTTCTATTTACCTCGTAATGGAGTGAATTGCTTGAAAAACGTCAGAGGAATACAAACTGTTTTTTTTCACCATTCTTGTTTTCTCCCTTTTACAGGAAATATTGGATAGTCAGCAGAAGATGGACAAGAAACACCTTTGCTCTGTTGGAGGCTGACTGGAGGGTGAGGAACACTGGAACTCAACTGGTGGTAAACAAAGGACAAGGAACACTGGAACTCGAATCGAGGTGGACCGGAGGACGTGGAACACTGGAACTCGACTGAAGGTGAATTGAGGATGAGGAACATTGGGACTCGACTGGGGACTTGACTGGAAACAGTTGAGTGGAGCAATAGCAACAAAGTCAAGCAAGACCTCAGACTCACAGGCTTCTTTGAATAGGCAAGTGTGCATGTGTGCTTTTTGGCAGCTTATTTGATCATTAAGAAAATGATAAATTATCCTCCTTATAGTGACACATGTTCAATACATATTGTGAATCTCTTGTAGCAGCAAATTTTCTAGAGAGCACGTTTTTTGGTAAACTCACAGTTAGCACAAGCGTAGCAGGTGTGACAGAACATTGATAATCAACAAGCATTGATTATTGCAAACTTCGCATTCAATGATGTAATGAATATACCCCAGTAAGCCTGAGTTTTGAAAGCAGCAATAACTTACTAAAATTGAGCCATTAGTCATGTGAGTGTACCCACAATAGGAAGCCCATTTTTAGATAATAATAGACGTTTAAAATATGAGTGTAGGTGTCTCATGGAAACACTGACCTTCTTTGGAGATACTCCACTGTCTTTCAGCCAGTGAGCAGGTGCTGTTGTCCTGCATACTGGTGACGACTACTAGTGTGTCTTTGATTATGCTGATGTCTCTTACTGTTGACTGTCTATCAGCATTTCATGGATGGACTTTTAGAAAACATATGCCATTAGTCAAGTTACCAAAAAACATCCATTTGTATTGTACCAGTCCCTTAACAGTTGGGAATGTGCTGTAATGTAGGACGTGGTTCAATCCGATGATATCCGATGAGACTTTTAGGTCTAGTTTAGTAAAAAATTTAAAACAGATCAAATCAGCTATGGTGGCCATAGGGTATCCTTTTCTTTTGACAACTTGTCCAGCCTGAACATGTCCACCTATACTTGAATTTCTTTGAGCCGTTCTCTTTTTCAGTCAGCCCAATTGGTGAAATCCTTGTTGTCGCTTCAATTTTCTCCTTTTTTCTCATGTGAAACGTACAGGTGCTGGGCATAGAGCTGAGAGTGCAATCATGGAATTGATGGGCACATCTACCTGATTCTCTTTTGGATGTATGACCTTATCAATCAGGTTTTCATACTACCACACTAGTATGCTGGGGTTATTTTCTTCATTGTTGCACATACAACAAAAGTGGACCAAACCAAGAGATTCTGCCATGTGTCAAATGAGTAAGGTTCCTGTGCCCACTGTTGTGATGTACATATGTTTTCAGTGATGAGCTAGTTTGACATGACTGTTTTAAGGCATCAGGCAGCTAGATAGTTTTGATACCTGCGTAAGCAAAATGTCTTATCTAAGTAGGTGTCACCATCTAGTGAAGCATTCGTTTTTTATTTTGTTAGCCTATCCTCAAAAACATGCTAATGTCAATTACTTCAATGACTGCCCATTCATCCATTTGAACCAAACATTTAGGTTGTCCTGAAGAGTGAAAGTCTTGGGGGCAATGGCTCTGATGTAGTGAACATATTTGTAATGCCACCTGTGTCATTGTCTAAAATTTCTTTCCTGTCAGGATTTTTCTTTAGCTTCCTAAATTGGTGAACCTTGTGTGCCTTTCCTTTTCCATACATTGTAAAGGAGCAATAGAAAATGTACAGAATTATTTTGCTTGCCCAGTAGAGGAATGGGATACCTTTTTCCCAGCAATCTAACAGACCAAACAGCTCCCCACGGTATGTTCTGCATTACTTCCTCTGGCCAGTCCTTTCCTCACAGACACTCTGTTTTTGTTTTGAGTAGGGTGCCACCTTCTTTGGCTGCAATCCACTTGGAAGACATGCTTCACTATAGGATCATCTCAGGGGCAGATTTAAATTGCAAAATCAGCCTCAATTGTAATTGCATTTGTAGTCACAACTTTGTTCACTCTGGAAGTAAACTCTGTAAGTTCAGATTGTCATCACCACCCAAGCCATTAGTGGCCCCTCTACATGAAGCAACCTTTCCCTCTCAGAGTCTCCCCAGCATATAGATTTCCAGAGTTGACAACAGAGTTGGTGTAAATTGTTTTCTGTAATATCCTCTGCAGAAGCTCTTATAGCTATTAAAAGCAGAGACACACAGAGACATTTTAAGGCATGGGCAAAGTGGGAAATTACCCAGCAAACCCCACCTTCGAAGGGGACCTCTTTTAAAGTGTGTTTCATTGATTTTGATTAATTGCCCGTTATGCTCGCTGGTGTGTAGGGCAGCAGCAAATTACCTCTACTTCTGTCTGTCTTGAGTAACTTTCTCTATGGTGCCCTCAGCTGTGTTCCTGGACCTAAATATCGGTTTCCACAGTTTGCCTCCAGGGGCTGTAGTAGAGAAGTGACCCAGGGGCTCAACGGGTGTTATGCTGCTCTGCGTGCCCCCGGGGCACTTTTGCATTACAGAAGGGGCCGCAGATGCTTGTGTGGCCCCTTCTGTAATACCGATAGCGCTGCCGCATAAATAGTGCCGGTGCTATCACCAGAGTGTTCTTGTAAATCTGGGAATGCAACAAAATCCATGGATGTTATGTGGGAACACCCATGCAACACCCATGGAGATGCCTACCTGGCTCAGAGTAATGTAACGCAATGATTTGCACTGCATTACATATCTCAGGATTTATACAACCAAGCAGGGCCACGCAAGTTAGCCATGCATGGCTGCATAAATCTCACTTAAAGTTTGTGTCGCTCTTGTACCATGTTGCGTGGTGCACGAGCGATGCAAACCATTTCATAAATATTGCCCTTAATATATAAAATTGAATAATAATAGTGCACCTTCAGAAAAAGAATAATATGCCTTTAGTAGGACATTCACCTCATTGAAAACTACCCAAACTTCAGCTAGTGACATGAATCTTCACAGCATTCCACTATCTCCTTGTAGAGGTCACCATAGTTCAGATTTATCAGTCATCTGTGTAAGGATACAACATATAGGTGAGCCTTAAAAAGGGGGGTGCATGGTAATCGTTGAAAGATACTACTGCTGTAGAACTGGTGTTACATGTAAGTTGCCTATGTGTTTTTCAACCCAGAATGTGATCTTTCAGAGATTCACATGTTTGTATCAGGGGGTACTATAAGTGCAATCTTTTAAAGAAAAGGAGGATTGGTAAGCAGGCTCACCACTTGCACAACTACCAATTCTCTCGACCTTCTCTGCCCATGCAGTAATGCTTGGTGAAAGCACGTTGACTTCTCCCTCCTGCTGAGATGCATATGTCTTACACAGTTGCTCCAGGTGCAGTCAAAAGACTTCCTGGTTTGTGGGTCATACTCCCTACTAACAGGGTGTTTGGCCTTTAGTGCCCAAACATATTCCATGCATAGATCCATATGTCAGTGTCGTACTTAGAAAGTGGGTGCCCTCTTAATGGAATACCAAAAGATGTGAAGAGCTGGTCTGAAGGTCTAATTAATTTGTGCCTTCATTTAGAGTTTGGTAGAAAAAAATCCCACTATAAATTGGCATGTCTCATGCACTGCCAGACCCGCTGTTGCCCCACTTCAATTACAGTTGAGTTTTTGATAGTAGCATCTTTGCTGTCTCTGCCATCAGAATCATGGCTGGCAGTCCACTGTAAGTGATTCCTTGTACCATCTGTGTGTACCTCCCTTAACAAAAACCAATAAACAAATGTTGCAAAAAAAAGGAAAAGGGCAGAGCCTGATTTACATATGGCTGGGTCCAAACTGAGGAGTTATGATGTGCAAAAGAACAATTGGTTGGAATGCTACCCCGAGTGATTGCCAGTGGTTAAACAAATTGCAAGCATTTTTCCCATCACCTCTTATGTGCTTGATATGTACTGGATGAGATATAGGCCCTCATTACGAACCTGGTGGTCGGTGATAAGGTGGCGGTAATACCGCCAGCAGGCCTCAGTAATTACTGCCAAATTATGACCATGGCGGAAAGATCTCTGAAAGACAGCCAATGTACCACACCGACCGCCAGGGCGGGAACAACAGCCACCACGGCGGTAGCCGCCTACAGCCAGGCGGAAGTCAGTGTTCTGCCCACCATATTAAGACACTGCAAACCGCCACCTTTTCTGGGGCGGTACCAACGACATCAAAAGCCTGGGCGAAAAACGGAGCTCAGAAGGGAAAGTACTCACCAATGGAGACACAGGGAAGAACCACGCCGCCATGGAGCCAGAATTGCATGTTTTTCAGATGATCTTCTACGTTCTGCTCCGCCACGAACGCCAACGTCGGTGAAGACAACGACGGTGAGTACAGCCGCCTAGCAAACAAGGGAGGGAGGGAGTAAAAAGAGAGTGACACACACACGCACAACACACACCCCACACACACCATACACCCAACCAGCTGCACAAGACAACAATTTATCCCCATAAATCGGCTGAATAATGCAAGGACAAAACGATTTCGCCAAAGTGATTGTAATAAGATCCACACAGTAGAAATAATAAGTTAGGCAAGATAATAGATATATACATATTTCCAGAAAAAGGGACACAGCCCAGTCCTCAATTTGAGTGGGCCACATGGCCACAGGCCAAAGTTCAAGGCCACACCTGCCACCTGCTTCAACACGGAGAGAACACAGCAGGGGCATCAGTTGGTAAATACCCAGGCACCTCAGGGGGACGGGAGATGGGGGGGCACCTCAGCTGGGAGACCTAACAAGACCACTGGTTCTGGAGGGGGCAACATGCCCTGTGTTTGATCCTGGGGAGAGATGGGCCACAGTCTGTCATGTGGGTGTCTTCTCCACTGGTTCTGGAGGGGGCAACGTGTCCAGTGCTTGATCCTGGGGAGTGCAAGGTCATAGTCTCTCAAGTGGGTGTCTTCCCCACTGGTTCTGGAGTGGACAGACTGCACAGCAGGCCATGGAGGCAGGATAACAAACCGTCCTCCGGCGGTCACGGCTGTACAGTGGTGGTGCTGCTGGTGGGGGGAGGCTCCTGCCCATCCCCTGCAACCTCGGACAGCTGCACAGTGGTGGTGCTGCTGTTGGGGGAGGCTCCTGCCCATCCCTGCACCCTCGGACGGATGCACAACCATGGTTGGTGGTGGGGGCTCCGTCACAGTGCCTGGTCCAAGCTCATTGCACTTCCTGTCTGCTGGTGCAGACTCCTTGCTCTTCCTGACTGCTGGTGCAGGCTCCTTGCTCTTCCTGCCTGCTGGTGCAGACTCCTTGCTCTTCCTGCCTGCTGGGGCAGGCTCCTTGCTCTTCCTATCTGCTGGTTCAGGCTCCTTCGCCTTTCGGGTGGCAGGTGCATTTCCTTGCTCTTCTTGCCTGCTGTGGCAGTCTCCCTCCCCTTTAGGCTGGCTGGTGCAGGCTCCTTCCCCTTCATGACATGTGGCCTGGATATCTTTCCAGCACAAGTGAGTGTGCCTAGGACTGGGCCTCTGGACTGTGTGGCTGAGGTGCTTGGCTGGGTTTGTGATACCCTGCCCATATGTGCAGGACGGGGGGTAGGGAACAGGTCAATGGTGGATAGGAACAGTTTTTTAGGGACATTGGGGTGGGAAGAGGGAGAAGGAATGGGAGTGGGGGATGAGGGAGTGGTTGTTGGAGGTGTCTGTCTGCAGCTTTTGGGTGCAGGTGCATGGGCTGTATGTTGTTGTGAGGCGGATGGCTGTTGGTTATCTGAGTGCTTGCGTTTGTGTACTTTAGGAGGGGGCACAGACACAGTGGGAGAGGACACAGGGGATGTGTGCATGGCTGTTGTGGAAGTGTCTGCCAGTGAGGTGTGTGTTCTGCTTGGTGTGGTGATGTTGCTGGTAGTGGATGATGATGTAGTGCATGCAGATGTGATTGTAGAAGTGGCTGGGAGGGAGGTGGTGGAGGGGGAAGAGGGGGAAACAGTGGAAATAGTGGGTGTTGTAGTGGCTGCAACTGGATGGTGTTTGTGTGAGTGCCTGTGGGATGAAGTGTGGTGCTTGTGCTTGCCTGTGACACTTTTGGGTGTTGTCTTGTGTGCATGCTCGTCTGTATGTGTGCTTGGGTTAGGTTGGGGTTGAGGGAATGGGACTGGGAAGTGAAAGTTGGAGGGGGGACGGTAGAAACAGGGACAATGGCTGCCATCAGAGAGGAGGCCAGATCCTGAATCGATCTCTGTTGGGCTGCCAATCCGGTGTGAATGCCCTCCAGGAATGCATTAGATTGTTGCATCTTGGCTGCCAGCCCATGGATGGCATTCACAATGGGTGACTGCCCTACAGAGATGGATCTCAGGAGGTCAATAGTCTCCTCACTCAGGGCGGCAGGTCTCACTGGGGCAGGGCCTGCGGTGCATGGGGCGAAGGAGATGCCCACCCTCCTGGGTGAGCGGGCACAGGCAACTCGCTGAGGGGCTGCTGGGAGGACGGTGCTGGTACGGGGGTGGCAGATGTAGCTGTAGCTGGGGTAGTCACAGAAGTGTCCGCCACCACCAGGGAGCTTCCATCGAAGGAGGTATCTGTGTCTGAACTGTCCCCTCCAGTCTCCGCCGTGGTGCTCCCCTCGCCCTCCATCCCACTGCTGCCCTCACTGTCGGTGGACTCTGCCTCCTGGTCCTATGGGACGCAGCTCCGTCCAT
Organism: Pleurodeles waltl; assembly: GCF_031143425.1. Lineage (NCBI taxonomy): Eukaryota > Metazoa > Chordata > Amphibia > Caudata > Salamandridae > Pleurodeles > Pleurodeles waltl. The sequence goes on from NC_090440.1 coordinate 917,276,732, forward strand.
CACTGGTGCCTCTGCTCCTCCGCCAGATGATACTAATGCACATAAGGACAGGATGATAAAACTAGAAAGGGGGGGAGAGACAAATGATACACTGGGTCAATGGCTACACCAACACCACTGTTGGCGTACACAGCACCCTCACACATAGGGAACAGAACTACCTAATATGCCTTGCACTACGAGAAAAATAGTTAGCCACCAAGGCATGGGGAGGGGTACACACCGCCAAATGCAGCACACTTGGGACCCACACAGCCCTGACCAGTAGTGGATGCCTACGAGCTAGGTAGAAAGATTTTCCCTTCTGAACCCTAGCCACCAGGGGACCTACGCTGCAATGTCAGGCCTGGCCTAGAGGCACCCACTGACACATATCCCCCACCCGGATACCACGCTACCATGCGTAAGTTGTAATGATGGGCAGGGTACTCACCCCCTTGTGGCTGCTGTGATCCCCTCATGCGCCCATCCAGCTCAAGATAGGCCACCGCCAGTATGCGTGCCATCAGGGGGTTCAGGGTTCGATGGGCACCCCTTCCTCGTTGGGAGGCCATCCCCATCTGAGCCTCCGCGGTCTTCCGTGCCCAGCATCTCAGATCCCCCACAGTTTGCGACAGTGGGTGCGCCGCCTGCCATAGACCCCCACAGTGCACACCTCCTTGGCAATGGAACACCATATATCCTTCTTTTGATGGGCACCTACCTGCAGAGGAAACACACACAGGAAAATAGAATTAGACAAACAGTCCTGACTGTTACACATATGGCCTACCATACCCCTTCCCATCACCATTTACACACACATGGCCCAGCACACAACCTGCACTCCGCCAAGAGGACATCCACCCACCCCCCTTAAACGAGGCCTTCACACACACAACTCCATGCATTCATGCCACATGCATCGTGCTCACAGTGTACTCACTGGTTGGTCTGGAGGCCATTGCAGCAGTCTGTACTGGGATAGGATCCCATCCACCAGTCTCTTCACTTCCCCTGAAGTGAAGGCTGAGGCCCTTTCCCCCGTCACACGGGCCGTGGTAGGTTCCAGATACAGGTCACAGCAGCACATGCAATGTAGGTCCTCTCCTATGGAAGGTCAGGTAACAAGTGAGGAATATGATAGAAAATGGCGGTCACATGTGCGGCGGTGCATACCGTCACCGCCGGCGTAGATCACCATTGGCCACTGTAACCCACAGAGACCAATGTTAGCCAATGAGGAGTTGCACTGTAGTTCCCGGCCTACTCCCGCAACGGCGCACAAAGTCAGCGGAATTACCTCACTTCCACCTGTCGCTCCACACAGGACAGGCAGATGCCATTTTGGGGGGGGAGGCAGGGCCGGGAATAATGCTGCAATACAGGAGATATTAGCACATAGTGGACAAATCACAATGACCCATTACAAGTTTACAGGAGGCAAAGTTGTGTTGTAGCTCCATTGTTCAGTTTGAGACCGGATCCTTTAGATTCCCACTGCTGTGTATGAATAGGAGATGGAGGCATACCCCTGTGTACAGACCCCTGGTGGACTTGGCAACAATGGAGGACAGGCACATTATCCTCACCTATAGACTTGACAGGGCCACAATCACAGAGCTGTGTGCCCAATTGGAGCCTGACCTGATATCTGCTATCCGTCACCCCACTGCGATCCCCCCTCTTGTGCAAGTACTATCTGTACTCCATTTCCTGGCAACTGGTTCTTTTAAAGAGACAGTGGGCTTGGCAGCAGGAATGTCTCAGCCAATGTTCTCAAACGTGTTGTCTGCCCTGATAAAACACATGTGCAGCTACATTGTTTTCCCCCAGGTTGAAGATTTGGCCACAGTGAAGGATGAGTTTTATGCAATGGGACATATCCCAAACATAATTGGGGCGATTGATGGAACACATATTGGATTTGTCCCCACCCCGCCAGAATGAACAGGTGTTCAGGAATCGAAAGAGTTTCCACACTATGAATGTGCAGATGTTCTGCTTCGCGGACCAGTACATCTCCCACGTCAATGCTAAGTATCCTGGGTCAGTGCATGATGCCTTTGTCCTAAGGAATAGCAGCATCCCAAATGTGATGGGCCAACTACAGAGGCACAGGGTGTGGCTAATAGGTGAGCCCTGGTTCCCACCCAGTATATGTCGGTGTATGTGTATGGTGTAGGCCATTTAGGATAGTGTGTGGCTAAATATTGTCCCTCAATATTTGCAGGTGACTCTGGTTACCCAAACCTGTCATGGCTGCTGACCCCTGTGAGGAATGCTAGGACGAGGGCAGAAGAACGTTATAATGAGGCACATGGGCGAGCCAGAAGGGTTATTGAAAGGACCTTTGGCCTCCTGAAGGCCAGGTTTCGGAGCCTCCATCTAACAGGTGGATCCCTGTGCTACTCACCAAAGGAGGTCTGCCAGATAGTGGTGGCATGCTGCATGTTGCATAACCTGGTCCTCAGACGCCATGTCCATTCCTGCAGGAGGAGGAGGCTGGAGATGCCTGTGTGGCAGCAGTAGACCCTGTGGGCAGTGAGGAGGAGGAGGCAGAAGATGAGGACAACAAAACATATGTGATCCAACAATACTTCCAATTACACACAGGTAGGACAGTGTTACTTCACATTTCAATGACAGTTGTTTTAATTTGTGTGGCAATGGCATGCTGATATTTTCAACTTCTATGCCCACTTACTGTTCCCTCTGGCAATTCATTTAGCAGATGTTGGTGATATGACAAATGCTCCTGGTGTGATCACTACAGACAGCTACAGGTCATTAATCTACGCTCATTCTCTGTACAGTTGATTTGCAATGTTTGTACCAGTTACATGACATACTCCAAAATTGTTTTTAATCAACGAGTGTTTATTGAAGTGCTAAGATATGAGGGGCATGTGCAATTGGATGGTGTGATGATGATGGAGGAAAGTCCAGGGTATTGTTCCAGTCTGTTTGTAGCACAGGTGCATTGTCCATGGGGACATAGGAAGGGGATCAATGGCAGTTCAAGGTGGACAGGGTGACTGAGTGGGACACAAGGGTGACAATCAGGAGAGTTTCATTTCCTGGAGGTAGTCTTGGCAAGTGTCTCTGGCTTCTATCTGGATCGCAGGGAGCGTTTGCGGAGTGGTTCATCTTTTGCAGGGGGAGGGGTGCTGGTGGCCTGTGGGTCCTGTGGTGGGGTCTCCTTGCCACTAGCGGCAGCGGAAGTGGAGGGCTGTTCAGTTGTCTGGCTAGTGACAAGGGCCTGCTGGTGTGAGACTGCCTCCCTCATGATGTTGGCCATTTCTGCCAGCACCCCTGCAATCGAGATCAGGGTGTTGTTGATGGCCTGTAAGTCCTCCCTGATCCCCTGGTACTGTCCCTCCTGCAGCCGCCTGTTCTCCTGCACATTGTCCAGGATCTGCCCCATTGTGTCCTGGGAATGTTGATAAGCTCCCAGGATCTCTGCCACTGCCAGTCCTCTGTATGGCGAGCTGGTGTCTTCCCCCATAGGTTGCTCCACCTCTTCCTGATGTCATCCCTTGTTCTTGGGTGCTGTCCCACGGCATTGACCCTGTCCACGATTCTCCACCATAGCTCCATCTTCCTAGCTATAGATATTTGCTGTACCTGTGCTCCAAACAGCTGTGGCTCTAACTTGACGATTTCCTCCACCATGACCCTTAGCTCCTCCTCTGTAAAACGGGGGTGTCTTTGTGGTGCGATGGGTGTTGTACGAGGTGTGTTGGTGAGGGTCTGTTGGGTAATGTGTTGGGATGTGTGATGTGTAGTGTGTAAGTGGTGTATAGGTGTGAATAGTGTGTGGCTCTAGTTGTGTCATTGGTCTCCTGCCAGTAATTGTTGTTTGTAAAGGGTTGTGGGTAATGTGGGTGTGTGATTTATAGTGGTGTGGGTGTGTGGGTGTGGTGTGTGTATGTGTGTCAGGTGTGTGTTTGAATTGTCCAATGTGGTCTTGTTTTGTATATGGGTGTCCATTGTGAGCACAGCGGTATGTACCGCTAATGGTTTACCGCCATTGAATGACCGCCGTGGTGATTCGTGGATCATAATGTGGTGGGCGTAGTTCTGTTGGCGTAATGGTATGGGTTTTGATTCCAACAGTTTATAACTGACCTTTGGTGTGGCAGATTTGTGTATGTGCCTGAATACTGACAGATTGGTGTGTGTGTGTCATAATATGGTGGATGGATATCCACCGCGGCAGCGGTAAGTTGTCGGCCGTCAGCGTGGCGGTAAGTGGGATTTACCGCCAATGTCATAATGAGGGCCATAACGTTGAATGTGTGCTTGTTAAGATGCTGATAGATGGATGGCTGTATGATGATTGGCGATTTGCCAGGATAGTGGGGACCACGCTTATGAAAGTGGCTGTGTTGGACTATCATGTCTTTTTTTGATGGTGTATGACGTTGGTGTGTGATGTATAATATTAGTGTGCCAATGGTGTTCTATGTTGTGTATTGTGTAGCTTAGTGTTACTTAAGGTTTGAAAAGATGCTTGAAATTGTGAAGGGTACGTGCTGGGGTCGGATGTTAAGGAAGATCTAGAATGGCAAAGTCCTGACATTAAGTGAAGGTAGCACCTTCGCTCATAAATTCCATGAGAGAAACCACTGTTAACATATTATTCACTTCTAATTCTCTTTCATCTTTAGTTATTTCTGCAATATATATACTTAAATAGATGCACATAGAGGTCTTACCCTTGTGACTGTGTTGGCGCGGCTTCCCGGAAGGGGTGCCTGGCGGGAGGATGTCTTGACGGTGACAGAAATGATGGGTCCTTAAACTCTTTAATTACATGTCTTTTAAAATGTCAATGGTGAGATACTGCCTACAAATATTCCATAAAAATGCCACTCCCCTCCCTGCACCCTGCACTTAATATTGTGGGCCAAGTAGGCTTCATCTATCATACCTTACACTCCCTTGCATCTGTCCGAAGAACCTCCCAACAAACCTGTCTGTGCAGTGTAAACCATTCTTTCTTGCCTTTTCCCTCTCCCTATGACTTCCTCCCTTGCAGTCGCTCTCTCTGTCTACAAAAGATCTGGCAGGTGAGTGTTTCTCTCACTTTGTGGGGCTGGCAGAGAGTGCAGTAATCCTTGTCATTCTTCTGGTCCTCATCATCAAGCATTCCCTCTCGAAAAGCCTTCTGGAAAGCAGTCACCATTCCAGAATCCACACTTCAGAGATTATACTATTGGCAGTACTATTGGCCCGTTCGCCTGGGGGAAGCAGGTACCTATCCCTGAGCTCTAATGAACATTTATCATTGAAAGAAAGGTCAATGGTATCAAGCGAATGTCCACAGGGCCCATGGATCAATGCTAGATTTTGGTGGCATCCATATTAGATAAATTCCCATACTATTAATATAACTTGGTACTTGTTTACATTGACTGTAGTTATCTTGAAATGTTTTACGGATGTAACCCTCTTAGTCTAATTATTGGGTGGTTTCCCCAAATCTTATTTTGAGATCTTCTAGGCTGATGATTTGTATATGATGATGTTAAGTATTGGGGATAAGAAGGGAGTGGGGTGGAATCAAGCTTAGCAACCAGCTGTTTATTTACTTAAGTGTAGGACACTGCAGGTGGTCAGATGCTTCCTTGCATCAAATTTGGGCCAGGATCCTTTTATGTGTCTCCCAGGTAGCAGTGTTGTTACACCTTTTGTTGAAAGCACACATGACACCGCTGGGTGATATCATTTGCATAAGCCTTTAGCATCTTTCAGATAACTCCAAACGTCACCTTACCCATAAGTACCACTTCCGCACTGCTCCAATTTATCAAAGAGTTAAAGACACACCTCTTTAAAAAAACATACGGCAACACAATGAAGTAGCAATCCAATAACCAGCTACTGCACTATTAACTTATTGACTATATGCTTGCGTTTGACCTTGTACAGCTCTCTACTGCCTTTTGGCTAGGTTCGCTCTATACAAATATCACACGCGCACATACATTCATACATCTCATTCCCTTTACCAGTCATTACAAATTAAACAATCAGAGCCTGTTGAGTATTCAATATAGACATCCAGGAAGGTGGCACTAATTATCTAACACTTGCCCTACAGGGCAGTCAGACCTTGCCTGTTATCGTTCCTGCCTGGTGCAGGTCAGCCATGTTAGTTGTGGATTCCCTGTACAGTCCCTGGCTCCATTATTTCCAGAACCGATTTGTATGCAGTGGGTGGGGAAAACTACAGCATAAGGCTCAAACCCAGTGTATTACAACTAGATGGGCTCTTAAGTGAGCCCCATGAGATACTGAACTCGCTCCTTCAGAATTTCTGGAGCTAAATCAGACTTTTACTCGCTTTCCCTCTGCAGTGGTTTTATTGTGATTTTTTATTTAATCGCCCCTATTTGTTTGCTACTCTGATGCTTTCAAAATAACTTTTATTTTCCTTAAAAAAAAGTGATTATGATGAAACATACGTTACTCTTTTCAGTTTACTGGAATGTACTTTACCTAAATACAGTTAAATTATGCCTTTCAGTTGATCAGAGCTTTATTGCTAAGACATAAATACTCTTGCCTGATTCACACAGCTTTTTCCGAAGAGCAAGTGTGGTTTAGTCCTTCAAATTGTGGAGTAAACCACACCTATTCATAGCATGATCTGTGTGACTGAGACCCAGTATAATCTATAGAATGGCCACTGCAACACTACACACCTCCTTCACAATAAAACAGGCGCAGCAGAACCAAGAACTGGTGAGGAGGCTTCCATTCCCTCACAAATGTATAGCACAGGGATAGCTTACCTACAACACACAGAACAGGCACCACATGGTAAACAGTCACCCAAGCTTCGATCAGACACACCAAGAGAAAGACAGCAGTGTAAAGCTTCCCTCATACTTTACTCTCTTACAAACACTACACAGAATAGAAAAACATAGGCAGAGTAGTGCAAACTTCCCTTACAAAAACAGACCAGGTAGAGCAGTGGTTCCCAACCTGTGGTCCGGGGACCCCTGGGGGTCCGCAAATACCTTCTCAGGGGGTCCGCGACTGCTCAGAAAATGAAATAATATTAACAGTTTAGGTCCCCAATGACTCATTGGGGGGGTCCCCGGATTCCAATAATGATTCAGTGGGGGTCCCCGGGTTCCAATAATGATACAATGGGGGTCCACAGAAGTCAAAAGGTTGGGAACCACTGAGGTAGAGCATTGACAGCTACAGAGCCTGGTACTTTTCAATGCCTTGTCTTAAGCTCACACAGCCTGTTTCCAGGCCCCTCCATAAACATCCCGCCTCGATCCAGTGTCTCACTGTCCACTACCAGACCACTTCATGAATCTAATAACAAAAGCAGTGCCTCAGTCTGTAGACTAAAGAATTTTCATGCAGTAGCTATATTCAGTCACATTTACTGGCTCATTGTATGTCACAGTGATTCACAGGGCCTTTGACACAATGTCCATACTTAATCATCATAAAACAAGCTGGGGTGGTTTGTTGGTTCTCTCCCACTCTTGGGTTTATCTCTCTTGGGTCTATACTCTGGTTGAGTTCTACATTTTCTCTGGGTCATTTCAGTATCATTTCTGGCAGTGAATGTGGAACTATCTGGCTGTCATGGGCATATCTTCTCTTATGGCACCATTGTTTTGATTCCCCTGCGCAGTCGATAATATTATCTAGTACATTTGAGACTGTTGCACAACAGGGCTTCCTTTCTAGCACAGCTGGGAGTCATGTTTGGATCATTTGGTATTAATTTCTGTCACAATTTGTAGGTTGTCTGGAACTCTTGTGTTTATTGTTTTGCACAGCTTGGTGAATTCTGTGGTTCCTTTGGGGTTTTTTTCTGCCACATTTGAGGCTTCATCAGTATCAGTTTGGAGCATCCTCTTTTTGATTTTGACGTGCTCTCTGGCACAGATGTTCACAATCTCTTGCACAGATGTTCTTATTCTCTTGTTCATCTAGGCTTATTATCTGTGACAACAGGGCTGCAATATGACATAATGGGATACTCTCTGGCACAGTGAAACGTCTGTGGGTCAGCTAGAGGTATTTACTAGCACAGCTCTACCTATTCGTTGTCACAGAAAGATGTTATCTCAATTTCAGTTGGACTTATTGTTTGACAAGGGTAGGATTAGTTGTCACATTTAAGGTTATTTATTTTTTGGCACAAAGTAGGACAGGGGTCTCCAACGAGTAGCTCGGGAGCTGTTGGTAGCTCACCAACACCCCTGAAGTAGATTTAAGCGTTGAAGTGAAGCCTAATACCTCATCAGAGTCTGTGCATATTAAAGAAGGTAGCGCTGCTCGTCTCAAGACCACTAGAATGATAGCCACTCACTTAAATGGCAGAGCCTTCTAAATACACTAAAACACACACCATGTTGGCCTATGGAGTCTGCCACATGGCTATCTGTCTCCACTCTCAATCTAGCTAAATCTCAAGAAAATGTGGCCATGTTGTAGGCCCTGCTCTATTAGTCGCACCATGTGTATGAACAATGGGCCATGAAAGAAGGGTATTAGCAGCAGCCAGAGCAGTATCCAGTGCTGACCCAGCAAAGTGTGGGACTACAGAATCCAGAGTGAAAATGTATTAACTGGATGCATTATCAACCCAAGAGGAGAGAAGGAATGGATCCGGAGCTAAGACAATTAAATGCCTCATGTGCATTCATCTGTTGTTGTATGAAGATGTGCATGTTTCTGTGCCTGTGTAGTGACATTGTGTCCCTTGCTAAGAAACAGTGTTGCTCCCTGGAAGCTATGTTAAGTGTTTAAAGACCACCAAATGTATATGGAGCCCCTCATCATAAGTGGTTCATCTCCAGCGCAACCTTTCAGTTCATAGCATAATAGTCCCAGTTGCATAACAATGGTCATCCTTGGCTCTTTTTGGCATCTTCTTGATCTAGCAGTAGCATACCAGCCACTATCACTGTATATTAAGAGCACAACTGGCCTACTTTTAGCCATCCATCGGCTAGTGATGGCTCCCCCTCTCAAATTAATGGACATGACTTGTAGGCCTAGGTGGTGTGGTGATGATCTGTGGCCTATGGCTGTAATACCTGGGCCTTTGAAACAGAATTTGTCCATATAAGGCATTTGTACATGTGAGTACGCATAGAAAATGGCAAGCTGGTGTTAAGTGTCTGTGTATTTTCTAAAAAGAAAATTTGGTAATTTGAAGGCAAACATTATGTTTTTTCAGAAAAGGATTTTTGTTATAATCAGGGGTCCTTCACGCCATAATTACCTGAAAAAGGTGTTAATAAGATAATACCTCTTCAGTGCATGGTGCTCCTCCTCTCATCAGCCAGCAGAAAACTGCAAGTCTTGCTGAATTCTGAGAGTTGCACCATGACAACAGAATGGCCATACATCAACATTCCATTAAACACTACCAAGGTATTAAAATAAAGCAAGATCACAACACATCTCCCTTTCTTCACACCTGAAAGGTATACATGCTAAGAATACATATGTGTTAAACAGTTTGTGAATAACATAAATACACTTGGACAAAACAAATGACAGATATTTTCAGCTGTTAAAGCTACACTGTAAAACAATTAACATACAAACAATCAACAGTAGAAAGTTTCATCTTCTGAGCAATTAACACAAAAAAATGAAGGACACTAATTCTTGTACATCTATAGGAAAAGAGCTATATGAAAAATAATATCAATTAACCACATAATCATGTGAGTACCTTTGGAGCCTCTAGATTATTAGAGGTCTCAGAATACCTGGTGTTTCTATGACATCTTCATGAAAAACTCTGTTACTTCTTAAACTGTCTCCACCTGGCCCTATAGTTCTCAAACAGTCATCCATGCTGAGCTCCACAACATCTGACGATCATGCGTTAACATGTATCCACTTCAAGAATCCCCATCATCTTTCCTCCTTTGATTATCTTCTTTATTGTCAGAAGAACAATATTATGCCACTCTGCGGAGATCGCATCTCTTCCTGTTGACCAACACTTTATGCAATTGATGTACTTCCTTTACTTGAAATGGACCAAATAATTTGCGTAATCCACTCCTAATGTGTCCTGACCTCCCTTTGACCCAATCACCAGCCTTGATCCTTCCCTTGTTCTTATCCACCCCAGGACTACTAGGAACCACAGGCCCTCTGTTACATGTCCTGTTTTTCCCATCAATCAGTTCTTTAGTTCATGATGGAAACAGCTAGTTGTGGGTTTCCTCCCTCTCATGGCGCAAAAGGGCACCACTTTAGTGGTAGCATTTTCTATGGTGTGATACACCTACACCAAATCAGAAGCCACTTTCATAATGTTCAAGTTAATGAGGTAGGCCAGTTCTAATGTGCCCTTAACAATGTGGTTGGCTCTCTCCACAGTACCATTGGCTTGGAGGTTGTAAAGTGCAGTATATGAGAGTTTAATACCACAGACACTCAAAACCTCTCTCATCTCGTAAGTAGTTAGTCGAGTTCCATTATCAGTTTAAAGAACAGCAAGAAAGTCTTCTTCTCTGAAAACCTTATGCAAGACCCAAATCATGAACTTTGTGGTATTCTCAGGAACAAACTACACAATCAACCATTTAGAATGAGCATCTATTTGAAACCTTTTATTGAGATCAACTGCTGCCATGGGACTAATGAAATCGAGACACACACTATGCCAAACCTGACCAGGATCTTGAATACTGCTTATATCTGCCTGGGAACCCACTCTCAATGTCTTCTCACATTCCCTGCATTCCACACACAGTTCAACCCACAACAACACATCATTGTCTATGCCCAGCCACCAAAACTCAGTTCCCAACCTTTTCTTTGTTATTGTTTGGCCAAGATGTTCGTCATGCGCTATCTCAAACAGTCTTTTTCCGAACACCATTTGGAGGAACAATCTTATCACCTCGCATAATCTCTTGATCAGCCACTATTGACAATTCATCCAACACTTTATTGAAGGGCCTCAACACATTATGTAAAGTGCTCTCTCTTCTTCCTCTATTTTCGATCATCACTTGTACTGCCTTCAACACCTCATCATTCTCCATGGCGCGAGACCACTCTAACTTGGCAACTGCTCCCGGATCCATTTAACTGCATTATCCACACTGGCCAGTTCCCCTTTCCTTGCACACTTGCCTACACCTCCCTCATCCACACTCTTCCAATTTACCAGCAACCGTGAAAAGCCTCAATATTTCTCCAGACTGGTATATATTCTATGATGAAATTGTATTCTTGCAACCTTGAAGCCAGTCTGGCAAACCTTGCTGACTCTTTTCCAGCTCCCCTGGGGATAGAATCTTTAACAGAGGTTTATGGTTAGTACAGAGAGTAATCTGCTGTCCCCACAAATATATCCTAAAATATTCTATATCCCATGCTGCTGCCAAGGTCTCCTTCTCTATATAGAGTAAGGACGCTCACCAGCAATGAAGAAGCACCAAGCAAATGCAACAGTTCTTTCAGAAGGGCTTACCTTTAGTGATAACACTGCAAAAATGCCGGTGTTACTGGCATCAATCATTACAATTGTGTTCCTGTTAAGGTCAAATTGTGCAAGGATACTTGTGCCACAAATCTTTTCCTTTTTGTTATCAAAACATTTTTGTTGATCAGCATCCCATGATGAATCTGTCCCCATTCTCATTGGTGGTTTTAGAATCTCATTTTTGCTGACAATGTTTTGTTATGAATTTTGAATAATACTCGATTAAACCAAGGAAAGACTTTAGCTGGTCATTGTTGTGTGGGATAGGTTCCAATCTTATTGCTGCAAGCAACACTTTTTTTGGTTCACTCCTTTCAGAGACAACGTGTGTCCCAAATAGTCAACTTCCATGACTAAGAAAGCACATTTCTCTCTGCGTAATGTTAAACCTGACTCAGCAATGCTGCCTAATGCATCCTTCAACGCTTTGTTATGACTACTCACACTGTCACCAAATACCAATTTATGGTCCACGAAATAGATTACATTTTTTAAATCCTGGAAAACTTCAGTTACCATCCTTTGGAAGGCTTAGCTGTCGATGACAACCCGAACGGCATCCTTGTGAACTAGAAAGTGCCTTCAATAGCAATGAGGGCACTCAAGGGTTTTGAGGAATCTGGAAGAGATCCATGCAGATATTGGGGATGCAGATGGTGGGGGTGCATGCAGTATATACATGCTAGCGCATGATCGTCAGCTGTTGTGGAGTTCAGGAATGGATGGTGGTTTAAGAGCTGTAAGGCCAAATGGAGTCAATTTAGGAAGTAACAGAGTTTTTACTGAAGGTGTCATGAAAACACTGTGTACTTAGACACCTCTAAGAATCCAGAGGCCCCCAAGGTACTGGCATGAATATGTGGTTATTTTTTTTTCATAATAGCAGTTTTCTTAAAGATGTACAAGAATTAGTGTCTTTATTTTTTCTGTGTTAATTGCTCAGTAGATGAAATGCTCTACTGTTTATTCTTTGCACATTAAAGGTTTTACAGTGTAACTCGACCAGCTATTAATGTTTGTCATTTTTTATTTCCTTATGTATTTATGTTAATCACGTTGTGTTTCAGGCTTATACATTCTTCAACATGTATTTCTTTTAGGTGTGAAGAAAGGGAGATATTTTATGCTTTTACTTTGTTTTAATTAATACCTTGGTAGTGGTTAATGGAATGTTTATGGATGACTATTCTGTTGTCATGGTGCTACTCTCAGACCTCAGCAAGACTGGCAGTTGTCACTGGCTGGTGAGAGGAGTACCATGTATTGAAGAGATGTTATCTTAATAAAGCTTTTCCTAAGTCTTCATGGGGTGAAGGACCCCTGATTATAACAAAAATCATTTTATGAAAAAACATAATTTTTGCCTTCAGAAACCAGATTTTTATTTTTAGAAAATAATCATACTATAAACACCAGGTTACCATTTTCATGGAGTACTGGTATGTACAAATGCCTCACATGCACAGATTCTGTTTCAAAGGCCCAGGTATTATAGGCATAGGCCATGGATCATCACTGTACCACTTAAGATGTCTTTAATGTGCCATAAATGCCCACCATTAGACCAAGACCGCCATTTTGCCTGTGCCATGGCTGGCACCATAAAAGCCAGGATGCCCACTATTTAACAGTTATGGCCATTAATTTGTGAGGTGAGCCATTACTACATGATGGATGGCTGAAAGTAGGCCAGTCATGCTCTTAGTATGCAATTATGGCTGTCAGTATGCTACAACTAGATCAAGAAAATGCCACAAATAGCTAAGGATGACCATTGCGAGGGGAGGAATATACTTTTGATGGTCCTTAAAGACTAGACCTAGCTTCCAAGGAGCAACACTGTTTATTAGGGAGGGGCAAAATGTCTCTACACAGGCACCGAAACATATACATCTTCATACAAAAACAGATGAATGCACATGAGGCATTTAATTGTCTCAGCTCTGGATCCATTCCATCTCTTCACTTCTCTTGGGTTGATCATGCACTCAGCTAATACATTTTCCGTCTGGATTCTGTAGTCCCACACTTTGCTGGACCAGCACTGGTTACTGCTCTGGCTACTGCTGACACTCTTCTTTTATGACCCATTGTTCACACACATGGTGCAAATAATAGAGCAGGGCCTACAACAGGGCAAATTCCTTGTGAGTTAACTAGAATGAGAGTGGAGACAGAGAGTCATGTGGCAGACTCCACAGGCCGACACAGTATATGTTTGAGTGAATGTAGGAGGCCCTGCCATTTATTGGAGTGGATGTCATTCTAGTGGCCTTGAGATGAGCAGGGCTATCTTGTTTAAAATGCACAGACTCTGAATGAGGTACCGAGCTTCACTTCACCTCTGAAAGCTACTTCAGGGGTGTTAGTGAGCTACCAGTAGCTCCTGAGCTACTCGTTGGAGACCCTGACCTAAAGTGCAGTACACCCCACTTTTGCTGTACTCTTCCTTGTTATAAACAGATATGGTGACAACTCCTGACCTCTGTTAGGCCACAAACAGGGAAGTACTTGCATCCAGTAGCATGGTTTGAATGGAAACTACAGCCCCTTTTGAGGCCTACAATGCCTTAACTTAACTAAACTAAGATAGATAACACTTGTACAGTACCCCCTCTTCTAATTTTTAATTTTGTCCATGAAGTCTAGTACAGACCATACTTAACTAAACATGAACGTTTTACATTCACATACCAGCCATATCCTAGTTAACAGAACACTGATATTTGGTCCCATTACCAAGGTACACTTCCTTATCTGAAAGCTAACATTTTATTCCTCCTAGACATAGTTTCCCAGCTAATATTAGGAGAAAAATAGTTCAGAGGCACAGAATTTGAGCTATTTTTTAATGTCTCTTCCTGACAAGTAAAACTCATCAAATTGTCACAATATGGGTGTTCAGATTAGTGCCTCAACTCTCTTTGATGGATTTTGCCTCTCTCTGCAGCTGTTTTATGGCATGTTTTAGTTCCACAGATTACTCTCCTTTGCTGTGATGAACAACATCAGAAATTAATTCTGCAGCAATGGTTTCCAATCTTCTCCACTTGGATTCACTGGGCATTTGATTACCATCACTTTGGCAGAGTTCCTCTGCTTGAACAGTGAATCAATATTTCTTTCATACTGGCTCATAGATGTAGCATCACTCTGTGGCCACTGTTGCTTCTAATTTTGTTGTCATTTTCTGTAGGAAAATACCATCTTGCCTGGCATGTTACCCCCATTTTTACATGTATGTCAGTTTGCTTTTGCCTGTCTCACTGGGATCCTGCTAGCCAGGACCCCAGTGCTCATAGTTTGTGGCCTGAATGTGTGTACCTGTGTAGTGACTAACTGTGTCACTGAGGCTCTGCTAATCAGAACCTCAGTGCTTATGCTCTCTCTGCCTTTAAAATTGTCACTATAGGCTAGTGACCATTTTTACCAATTCTAATTGGCACACTGGAACACCTTTATAATTTCCTAGTGTATGGTACCTAGGTACCCAGGGTATTGGGGTTCCAGGAGATCCCTATGGGCTGCAGCATTTCTTTTGCCACCCATAGGGAGCTCAGACAAATCTTACACAGGACTGCCACTGCAGCCTGAGTGAAACAATACACACGTTATTTCACAGCCATTTTATACTGCACTTAAGTAACTTATAAGTCACCTGTATGTGTAACCCTCACTTAGTGAAGGTTAAGTGCAAAGTTACTAAGTGTGAGGGCACCCTTGCACTAGCAAAGGTGCTCCCACATAGATCAGGGCCATTTCTCTGGACTTTGTGAGTGCGGGGACTCCATTACACGCGTGCACTACATATAGGTCAATACCTATATGTAGCTTCACAATGGTAACTCCGAATATAGCCATGTAACATGTCTAAGATCATGGAATTGTCCCCCCATGCCAAATCTGGTATTGGGGTGCCACTCCCTTGCATCCCCAGGGCTCCACCATTGACCCCAGGTACTGCCAAACCAGCTCTCTGGGGTTTTCTCTGCAGCTACCGCTGATGCCACACCTCAGACAGGCTTCTGCCCTCCTGGGGTCTGGGCAGCCCAGTCCTAGGAAGGGAGAACAAAGGATGTCCTCTGAGAGAAGGTGTTACACTCTCCTCCTTTGGAAATAGGTGTTAAAGGCTGGGGAGGGGTAGCCTCTGGAAATGCTTTGAAGGGCACAAATGGTGCCCTCCTTGCATAAGCCAGTCTACACCGGTTTAGGAAACCCCCAGTGCCTGCTCTGGCATGAAACTGGACAAAGGAAAGGGGAGTGACCACTCCCCTGTCCATCACCACCCCAGGGGTGGTGCCCAGAGCTCCTCCAGTGTGTCCCAGACCTCTGCCATCTTGAATCCAGAAATGTGAGGGCACTCTGGAGGCCTCTGAGTAGCCAGTGCAAGCAGATGACGTCAGAGACCCCTCCTGATAGGTGCTTACCTTACTAGCTGGCCAATCCGTCTCTGAGGGCTATCTAGGATCTCTCCTGTGGGCTTTTCCTCAGATAACGACTTGCAAGAATTCACCAGAGTTTCACTGCACCTCTCTGTTCGACTTCTGCCAAGGATCGACCGTTGTCTGCTCCAGGACGCCTGCAAAACTGAACCAAAGTAGCAAGAGGACTACCAGTGACATTGTAGCACCTAATCCTGCCGGCTTTCTCGACTGTTTCCTGGTGGTGCAAGCTTTGGGGGCTGTCTGCCTTCATCCTGCAATGGAAGCCACGAAGAAATCTCCCATTGGTTAACGGAATCTTCCCCCTGCTCCAGCAGGTACCAAACTTCAGTGTCACCGGTACTCTGGGACCCCTCTCATCCTGACGAGCATGGCCCCTGGAACACAGGTGGTGGACCCAAGTAACCCAGACTGTCTAGTGGTCCAACTGTCCAAGTTTGGAGGAGGTAAATTCTTGCCTCCCCTCCCCAGACAGTAATCCTGTGCACCACGTGAACTTCAGCTTCTAGGGCTTCTGTGCACTTTTCTAAGGAATCCTTTGTGCACAGCCAAGCCCAGTTCCCCAGCACTCCGTCCTGCATTGCTCAACTCCCTGAGTTGACCTCCGGCTTCGTGGGACCCTGTTTTGTAGTGTTGAGATGACCGCCTTGCTCAGTCTTCTTGAACCCGTGTTCAAGGACTTCTGTGGGTGCTACCTTCTTGTGCATGGGCTCTCTACATTGCTGAGGGCCCCCTCTGTCTCCTCACCCAAGTGGCGATTTCCTGGTCCTTCCTAGGCCCAGGCAGCACCCTTTTTCTTCAACCACAACTCTTGCAGCTATCAAGGCTTGTTTGCAGTCTTTTGCCAAAAAAACAACTCTGCGTCCTTCAGCACTCCGTGGGTCATCTTCTGCATGAAGGAGAAGATCCTAGCATCTTTCGTTGTTGCAGAATCTTCAGCTTCCTCCATCCAGAGGCAGCCATTTTGCACCTTCATCTGGGGTTTAGTGGGCTCCTGCCCCCTGGACACTTTCACAACTCTTGGACTTGGTCCCCTTCCTTTGCAAGTCCTCAGGTCCAGCAATCCATCTTCAGTGCTTTGCAGTCTGTTGTGGTCTTTGCAAAATCCACTATCACAAGTTTAGTGTGTTTCTGGGGAAATAGTAGGACTTTACTCCTACTTTCCAGGGTCTTGAGGTGGTGTACCTTGAACACCTTTAGTGTTTTCTTACACTCCCAGCGACCCTCTACACACTACACTAGCCTAGGGGTCCATTTGTGGTTCGCATTACACTTTCTTAGTATATGGTTTGTGTTGCCCCCATAGTATTGCATCCTATTGTGTTCTACAGTGATTGCACTACTTTCTGACAGTTTTACTTACCTGATTTTGGTTTGTGTGTATATTTTGTGTATTTTACTTACCTCCTAATGGAGTATATCCTCTGAGGTATTTTTTGCACACTGTCACTAAAATAAAGTACCTTTATTTTTAGTAACTCTGAGTATTGTCTTTCTTATGATATAGTACCTAGATGATATAAGTGGTGTAGTAGGAGCTTTGCATGTCTCCTAGTTCAGCCTAAGCTGTTCTGCTATAGCTACCCCTATCAGCCTAAGCTGCTAGAACACTACTAATCTACTAATAAGGGATAACTGGACATGGCAGAAGGTGTAAGTACCATCAGGTACCCACAATAAGCCAGGCCAGCCTCCTACATTTTCCTCTTGCAATTTCCTTCTGTTTCACTCACATGTATGTTTAAAAATATCCTTTAGTTTCAGTTATAGTCTTTTTGCACCACCCCACCCCCCAAAAAATATGTCCACTTTACTGGACAGGTATTCAAATAAGACCACAAAGGTTTGTTTCCCTCTGAAAAGGCCTGGTATCTTTCGTGAATCTGTGTTGTCTGTCTCATCATTGTCCGAATTGCAGCTAGAGGGTTGTAAGAATTGCTCGGCAGAAGTCTTTACTCTGCTAATTTTGTGGGGAAAATTACCTTTACTCAGCTGTGCATCTGCAGTTACTCAGAGCTTTTCCACCTAACGTCTACCTAGGAATTCACAACCATTCTCCCAATGTTTAGATTTCTGTCATCTCAAAACCACCCTTTAATTTTTGAGATGTCACCATACCTTGGGAGAATAACCCTTCACATATGCTGATTTCCATTGACAGTACCTGATCTGAAGTATAGTGGTACATTGTCATTGACACAGGTACCTGTTCCTTATTATCAATGTGCTGGAGGTAGAGAATGCAGCCATTTGAAGGGAAAACTTGGATCTTGCACTGGTCTATTATAGTTTCATGTGCCTCCCAAGTGGGTGTGTTACAGATTTCCAGAAGACACATTTCAATTAAGTCTGCCCATGAGACTGCAATCTAACTAGGAGAATGACCCTGGATAGGCATGTTGGTGAATTTCATACTGAACTTATTCCATAAAGGTGGCAGAACGTAATCACCTGCTAAGAGTTGCAACACTAGGTTTGTAACCATGGTGACCTCAACCAAAAGTGATGAAGAGAAAATCAGACACCTGAAAGGGAATAGTGCTTCACAGCATAATCTCTTCCTCTCTACCCACTTAAGGGGTGGGTAAAACCTCTTCTTCAGCTGAAGGTAAAGAAAAAATGTATAACAGAGCAAACTCTTGATGAAAATGAAAAACATAAAGCTTTCTCAGGAAAACTCAACAGAAGGACAAAGATATACATCGTTGGTAGAAAGATAGGGAACACCACGAGGCTCAAATTTCTCCAAGTATGCGAGCAGGCATAATTGCTTCAAGAAATAGGACTTTGGCTGAAAGGATCCTAAAAAAAGGACATCTTCCAGCGACTCAAAAGGAGGTTTTTTTCTAAATAGATTTTATTGAGTTTTGTCAGAGATAAATAGTCGGTGGGGAGCTAAAAGAGTGATACAGTCAACATACTCATAAACAGAAACAAAAACCTGCATGAATGACTACTGCTCCCCTACCACAGGAGCACTGTATATGGTACTGACATTACCTCTCACATATGGCCTGCATCTCCCACCACTCCCCCAGAAACCTCCCCAGAACATTTGAATCTCCTCATCTATCAATGAGAAAGATGTTTTTAAAGAGTTATAAGGCCACGAGGAGGATCCCAAGCAAGGACCTGGGAATGTACTTGAGGACCCATGATCTCAAAGCTTCCAAGTAAGTAAACAGCCATTCATCTGATTTACATCACTTAGGTCATTAAAGCAGCTAACAGACAACAAAGAGAGGAAACAGAAAGTCCCAAGTTGAAACTATGATGAAGAAATTCCAAAAAGTGGTAAAGGAAAGAGAGATCAGATCTCTAGAAGATCATCGATGAGAGATAGACCCACAATGTTGATTAAAGGTTTTGAGAGCAGAGGGCCTGCAAGACTATTGGATATAAAGAGCTATACTTGGGAAGACCGTAAAATAACACAGAAATGACAACCTTCTGTTCAATATCCAAGCCATCAGACATAAC
The DNA here is from genome assembly GCF_031143425.1 of Pleurodeles waltl. Taxonomy (NCBI): domain Eukaryota; kingdom Metazoa; phylum Chordata; class Amphibia; order Caudata; family Salamandridae; genus Pleurodeles; species Pleurodeles waltl. The sequence continues at coordinate 917,296,139 of NC_090440.1, forward strand.
ATTTGGAGTGAGGGCTGAGACAATACTGATCATCTGAGAGGAGAAAGGAAAAAAAAACACAGAAGCCACTTTCGACTCACATACATCTCTTGAAAGAAAGAGAAGACAATATTTTTGCTTCCATGGTGGAGCCACTAAAATGATCTGGGCTTTCTCTCCCCGAGTTCTGAGAAGAAAATATCCTAATAGGGGAAGAAGAGGAAATTCAAGCAGAAGAGGGGGATGCCATACAACAACCAAATCAACCATCCTCATTGACCCCTTTATCCCTGTTTCTGGAAAAATGCAGAGGAAATTGCTTGTTCTTCTTTTTGAAACAGATCTATGTCTATCTCGGGTTCACATATTCTCTGAAAGATGCTCTGAAAAAGTTTCACAGTCAGTGAAAACTCTGTGAAGGAGAAAAAGATCCTTCTTAGGGAATACACTGTCTCATTGTCAATTCCTGGAATGTACGTAGCTTACAGGTATACTTGAGGAATTCTGTCTACGAACATATCTAATGAGCCACCAACACCATGGAATGTGATCTCACTCCCACCTGGCGGTTTATATATGCCATGGTCACTGATTCTCTGTCTTGATCAGTACTGATTGATTCAATATGGACATGGCAAAATGTAGAAGAGCTTGACGGATCGAAGGCAATTCTCTCCAGTGTCAACGAAGAAGATGACACATCAGAGGCTTCATGTAAAATCTCACCAGGGTGCTAGGAAAATTAAGAAAATCAATAGCTTACTATACATAGACAGCAGCAGCAACACAGGCACCCGCCATTGTCAAAAGACAGGAAAAAATCAGGTGTTGCAGGGGAGATGTAGCCCTCTTATATCTTCTTCTTTGAAGGTATTGTAAAATGGCAGAAGATAGGGCACTTAGGTATCCCGTCCTTAAAAGATGGATCTTCATAGATAAAGACTGGGGTGAGAGAGAGGGCTGAAGTAGTAATGTAGTTTCACTCATCTTTCTGAAACAGTGATGTAGCAAGGGTGTGGAATCCCTAATGCACCAATTTAAAATATCCCCCAGGGTCTGCTTGGGTGCCAAAAGGCAGCCGTACCATAGGTGCAGTGGCTCACCACACCACTCACGGTGCTCCTGTATGTGCTGCACTACTGCTAACTACGCATGCTCCAAAAACTCTCCCTTCAAAATACATAAAAACACAGACTTCAGGAGATATTTGGTTACATGATAAACCATGGCCTCTGGTTAGAAGGACATTGATGGAGCTCCAGAAGCTATTGCAGGACAAAGTAGACAGCTGCTACTTACACACCTCTACTGACTGTACACCTTTCTGTACATAAACATTTGCCTGGTTATTTCTTTCTTGCAGATACTCTAAGCATTGTTCCAATGTTTATTTGTGATAAGACATTGATAACCAGCATGGCCCCTAAGTGCTTTCTGGAGCGCCTCTTCTGAATGCAGGAATACCTCCACCCAGGTGCTAAATGGAACACGCATGTCCACCAAATGGATCCTGCCTCTCATCGGATTCTGCAGGAATTAAGTTGTAGTGAGAAACTATGTTACAGATAGTCACCAATCACATATGCACAAATGCCCTGTACTGACTGTCTTTACAGGTCCTCTTACGGGCATGTGGATTGCATTCACAATGACTCGTTCATATGTTAGGGTGTGAGATGTGGTGCATTTACCACTACAGATCCATGTTGGAGTCTGTGGGGCAATGTGCATTTATTGTCAGAAGTCATGGCCATACTCAGGGGTAGATGGTTTGGGTGACAGCTTCCCGGAGAATAATTATGGCATAAAAGGGGTAGAAGGGTTGGTGAGGTGTATGATTCCTCCATCGCAATGTCTATTAAAATGGCACAATATGGTGAAATTTCATTGAACTCAATACATTCTTTAAGTATTGATATTATTGTACATTTACAGCTATTTATTAAAATTAGTAGGAAAGAGTAGCTTTTAAAGAACAGTATTTCTAAACATGTCTACTAACTACCATTGATAATTGTCAAATAGATATTAAAAACAGTGGTAAACACCTGCCACATCCTCCAGCCAGTGCCCTTGTATTAATGTACCTTTATCATTTCACTGTCCTGGTGCTGAGTCTAAGCATTAATATCTTATAGTTAGTATCCAAGGGCCAGATGTACAAAACTTTTTGCACGTCGCAAACAGCAAATTTAGCTGTTTGCGACAAGCAAAAAGCACATCGCGATGCCCAATCCCTGTTTTGCGATTCGGTAACCTGGTTACCGATTCACAAAATGGGACTGCGAGTCGCAATTAGGAAGGGGTGTTCCCCTTCCTAATTGCAAGTCGCAGCGCGATGTTGTATTGTTTTGTGACCGCGGTCGCAAAACAATCACAGCTACCACAAGTGTCACACTGGTGGTAACCCATTCGCAAAAGGGAAGGGGTTCCCAGGGGATCCTTTCCCCTTTGTGAATGGCATTAAAAACATGTTTCAGAGCAGGCAGTGGTCCATAGCACTGCCTGCTCTGAAAAAATGAAACGAAAACGTTTCATTTTTTAGTTTTGTAATGCATCTCGTTTTCCTTTAAGGAAAATGGGCTGCATAAAAAAAAAAAGAAATTGCTTTATTTAAAAGCAGTCACAGACATGGTGGTCTGCTGTCTTCAGCAGGCCACCATCCCTGTGAGTGCCGCGAGTCTCAAGGGGGTCGCAAATTGCGACCCACCTCATTAATATTAATGAGGTGGGCCTTTGCGACCCCCATGTGATTTCTCAGATGGTGTCAGGGACACCATCCTACATTCTGAATTGCGAGTCGCAAATTGCGAGTTGGTCTGACTCGCAATTTGCGGGTCGCAATTCAGAATTTTACTACATCTGGCCCCTAGTGTCTAAGTGTTAGCCTCCCAGTGTCAGTACTCCGTGCCTTTGTCCCAGCATCAATGTTTGTATTGGTGTTGCTTTGTAAATGTCCTGTGACTCATTTTACCCTATGGTTAATGTAAATACACCATGTCAGTGCTGCTCCCCATGTATACATATTCAATTGTTTGTGCTTCAGTATTATTGTCCCTGTATCAGCGTCTTCTCATTTTCTTCGTATCATCACTCTTTGTCAGTATCTACATATCAGTAGAATAGTAGGACATCTCCTGTCAGTGTACCTGTGTTACTGTTGTTATGTTGGCTCATATTTCTTGAATGTTGTCCTAGTGTCGACATCGTAGTGTCAGTGTCCTTGCTTTGTAGTGTTCCTGTGTCAGAATCCCAGTGAAACTGTGCTGTTAGTGTTCCAGCATTAGTGTCAGTACCCTATGTTAGTGGTCCAGTGTCACTGTTCGCTTATCAGTAGTGATGCTCCTGTTTCAGTGTCCACTATTCCAGTGTTCTAGTGTAGCCCAGTGAAAGTATTATTTTTCCATTACCCATGTCAGTGTGCCTTTGTAAGTGTCCTTGCCTCAGTACCTCACCCTCAGTGTAACTATGCCAATGTCCCAATGCCAGTGTTGGGGCTCCTGTGGAAGTGTGCCAGTGACAGTATTCATGCCCCATAGTTGGTGCCCTGGTATCAGTTTCCTTCTCTCAGTGTTGGCTGGCATTTGTCTGTGTGCTGATCTGTGTCTAACGGCTGATGTCAAAGTGTCAGTGTTTTTTGTGACAGTGGGTAACCTAGCAAATATTTTAGGGAAATGGGACACTTGGTCAGTCGTCCTGCAAGCAGATTGCCGGCCATAAAGGCAATCACAAATTTTCCCTGATTGCCTGTCCTGTCCAATAATACTCAAAGTAATTTGCTTTATGTCCTGTGACACTGTGACAGGTGTAGTGACTCTTTAGCTGCCCTCCGGGTAAATAGCAAATTTTCGCAGCTGTTTACTTGGCTGCTATCTAAATCGTGGAAACTATTTACTATTAGCCTGGCAGCCTTGAAAAAGCAGAGAAACTTCACTGTTTCCATGGCCGCTGACTAACTAGTAGAGATTCTGCTCTATTTGCCTAGTGGCCAAACATACAACAAAAAGTTTTCACTATTTAACCAGCTGCTGGTTAAATAGCAGTAAGTCTGTAATGCTTGACATGTAGCTGTTCAAATAGTAAGGAAACTTCACTATTTTTCCAGCTGCTGACAAAATGGCAGAGATTGAGTACTGTTTGGCTGGCAGCTACGCAAACAGCAAAGAAACTTCACTATTTACCCGCCAGTTCCTAACCATTGGTAATTGGGTGACTGGGTGAGGGGGTGATCTCTACTCAAACAGCAACCACAATTCTTGTCAGAGTGAAACACAAGCAAACCGCAAATTTACCTGTTCTTAACACTCTGGTGGCTTGACTCAAAGCAGTCAGGCTTAACTTAGAAGTAAGGTGTAAAGTATTTATGCAGCACTTCAAACAGCAATAAAGTGAAAACACAGCACAAGAAAAATCGCACATCAATTTAAAAAATAGAGCGAATGCTAATAAACTACTTGAGGCCAAAACAACAAAAATCTAATTAGGAGAACAGAAATATGCAATGTGAAAGATTTAAGAAGAAACAGTGTTTAATAGCACAAAGTGCCCAGTTCAGTGGTTATCTGGTGTTCCCAGACCAGAACAAAGTCACAAGTTCATGCCAACCGCAATGCAGCACATGCCAGTTACAAGGACCAAGTTAGGCTTATTGACCAGTGTACCTTATATTCGGATTGCGGAGCATTGCGGGGACATGTGCAGAAGAGTGCATCCCAGGTGCTGGGTTCAAAGTGATTAGAGCCTTTTCTGTCCCTGGGGCTCTGGTCAAGAGGCCAACCTAACTAACTGTTAGATTTCCTCTGGTGGTCCTGTGTCCAAAATGCATGTCCAGTCCTTCTCACTCTGGCAGCCCAGCAGGGCTACAGGGTAGCAGTCCTAGCAGCACAGCACAGCAGTCATTATGAGTCTTCCATAGGTCAAGAGGTGTACTGATGAGCTGGGTCTGAGGGACCAATATTTATACCCTGTGCCAAATTTAGTGTAGGGCAAGGTTCTGGAAGTTTCCACCCCTAGAGGTGTTTGACATTTCTTGCCTTCCTGCCCTGGCCCCAGATTGTCTGGAGGCACAAAAGATTAGTGTCAAACCCTTTGTGAATGTGCTCAGGCAGAATCTGTGTGATGTGCAAATGTGGTAGGTGACAGCTCCGCTCCCTATCAAGTCAGAGATGGCCCATCCTGCCATCACCTATTCCCCTCTCATCTCTCTGTCCGGGAGCTATACACAAAGACCAAATGCCAGCTACTCTCACTCATGTGACCCAGGATACAGCCTAAAGGCACCAAACCTCAGATTTAAGAAAAGTTAGAGTTGCCTTTGCCACCTGTTTTTGATGCAAAAGCGGCGCTAACCCAGCGCCATATTTAGATTTTGTCACTAGAGCAGTCTAGCGACAAAACTTCTGACTTAGCATCATTTTTTGGGAGCGCCACCTCACCTTGCGTCAAATTACAACAATGATATGTAAGGTAGACATTCCCTCCCAAAAAATTATGCTATCCCGCTAGCGCCATATTTACAAGCTGACGGAAAAACCACACATGCATAGGACCGGGTCCAAAAAATTACGCCACATCTGATTAGCGGCAAGATTTTAACGTCTGGTCAGACCAGACGTCAAAAAGACACTACTACATAAGGGAAACACACAGAAGAAACATTGGCAAGGAATTGGACAACATGGACCTGTTACTGCTACAGTTCTGCACCAGGAAAAGACAACAGCGACAACACCAAGTGCCACCAGCATCACCACAGCAAGCTAACCACCACCACCACAAAGGCAGTGCAAAAGGAGGTAGAGGATATTTCGCCAGCATGCATCCACCCTTGGCCTCAGGGAAGAAGAGGTGATCAGACTCTACCATCTGAAGTGGGAGTCCATTGTATGTGTGCTCCACCACATTGCGCCTGACATCACAGCAAGAGTGGAAAGTCACACAACCATACCACCCTTGACCAGACTCCTGGCTGTCCTACACATGCTAGCCCCAGGATCATTCCAGACTACTGCTGCAGAGGTTGGTGGTACCTCCCAACCATCCCTTTCTGCCTTCCTTACTGTGGTCCTGGACGCCATCATCTGCCTCACACCCAACCACATCCAGTTCCCGCAACACCTAGCAACTGCAGCAGGAGACCAAGCAAGGATTCTATCAAATTGCTGGCTTCCCGCATGTGCTTGGTGCAATGGACTTCACCCATGTCCAACTTGTCCCTTCTGCGGCAACCAAACACCTCTACAGGAACCACAAACATACCCAATCTATCAATGTGCAGTCCATTGTGGACCACCGTGGAATTTTCTCCAACATCCTAGCAAAATATCCCGGCAGGGTCCATGATGCTTACCTCTTCAGACACTCAACTATCAACCAACAATTCCAGGATGGACAATATGGCAATGGCCTACCTGTAGGTAAGCCAGCATATAAATCATAACACAAACAACACACCAAACTTGTGGGACAAACAATACATACACCACACTAAACACAAATGGACACAGATGGTTAGACAACAACATATATGCCAAATGCCACACCACACTGCATTCACTGCACAGCACCCTCACATACGCCCATATGTACAGGTTCCTGGCACCACCTGACTGACACGTTACATGATGGACAGGTGGAGCTATGTCCCCTTTGCATACATAAGCTGGGCTCAAACCACTATGGGCCTGATTCTGACCCCGGCGGTTCCTTAGCGCAGGGGCCAGGGTCGGCGGGAGCACCGCCAACAGGCTGGCGGTGCCCCGCAGGGCATTCTGACCGCGGCGGTTTTGCCGCGGTCAGAAGTGGAAAACCGGCGGTCTCCCGCCGGTTTTCCGCTGCCCATTTGAATCCCCCATGGCGGCGCAGCTCGCTGCGCCGCCATGGGGGATTCTGACAACCCATGCCGCCATCCTGTTCCTGGCGGTTCTCCCGCCAGGAACAGGATGGCGGTATGGGTTGTCGTGGGGCCCCTGGGGGGCCCTGCAGTGCCCATGCCAAAGGCATGGGCACTGCAGGGGCCCCCGTAAGAGGGCCCCACTTTGTATTTCAGTGTCTGCATTGCAGACACTGAAATAAGCGACGGGTGCCACTGCACCCGTCGCACCTTCCCACTCCGCCGGCTCAATTCTGAGCCGGCGTCCTCATGGGAAGGGTCTTTTGCACTGGGCTGGCGGGCGGCCTTTTGGCGGTCGCCCGCCAGCCCAGTGCAAAAGCCAAAATACCCTCAGCGGTCTTTCGACCGCGGAGCGGTATTTTGGAGGGGGGAAGTCTGGCGGGCGGCCTCCGCCACCCGCCAGACTCAGAATGACCCCCTATATGTGTCCACGGGTTGACAACAAAATACAGATCCTTCACACATGACACTTACCAAGAAATATTTCAGCTATGTGAATTGCATCGACCATGCCATCATCCAACAACTCACATATTGGCACTGCCCCATATTTACCATGCTGTAGAAACCTCAGGCAGCACTGATATCAATTGCCAGCTGAGTGGTGCCATCACCATCCACATATCACCAAAGCATACCAGATATACTCATTGTGGTCACCTTTCCTTTGTGTGGTGCATAGTGTGGCACACATTGAAATACCACATTGCCATCAATGAAAGATCATGTGCAGGAATGGACACCTCACAGCACACCAACAATCATATCCGTAAATCTCACATCTTCTCACCGTGATACAAGGATACTAACTGTGGACTGTTGGAAGAGGCTAGCAATGCATATGAATGAGGAGACATGGGACTTAGCAGTGCAGGTCTGATGATGCAGGGCAGTGCAGAAAACCACATCATGCCCTGTCATGTCCCACAGGTGTCTGAGACCTTTTGCATACATCACAATACATCCCATACAACTGTGCCACACTGTGCATATGAACCTCATGCACATACGTGTGCCAGTCAGAAATTGGCAAAAATAACACTTTGTGCAAGGGTGGTATGTCAAGGGCAAAGGGGTGGGATTCACATGCAACACACTGGGTGCAACACCTGTTACAGGTCTAAAGTGAAGGGACTAAGGGCCACATGCCAGAAAAGATGTACAGCATCTAAAGCAGTGGCACTTTACTTGCACCCCTTGTGTGCGCCGTATTCAATATATGGTGCATCATGGGCAGAGTAGGGTCAATAGTGTCAAGATAATGGACGCCATTGATGGACTGAGTAGGATTAGTGTCAAATGTTTGGTGCAAACCCTGCACAGTACATAGGGGCCCATTTAAAGCAATTGTGTGCCCCCTTCTAATGCCTGATCTGTGCAGGTGTTAAATATATCTGATAAAATTGATGCATTGCAACCTCTTAGATTACTCTGTGCCATTTTTGAATTCCCCCTAACGGGGCATAATGTGGCGCAAAGGGTCACTAAGTGTTGCACTGCATGCGTAGGGCCATTTTGTAAACATGGCACTGTGAATTTTGGCCTTGTTTGGCTACAATAGCGTCAACCAAAATAAGGCTAATGTGGTGCAAGGAGGTGTTAGGTCCTCATAAATTAGGGCCTTAGGGTCACATATAGACAACACCACACATATTCGGCATGAATTTAAATAACAATTACCTGGTCCCTGAGGCACAACACATGATAGGAAAGTGCACCACCACACACCAAGCAACCATCCATCTAAACAGGAATGCACACAATCCAAATGCAAATCTGAATCACCACTCCACTTAAAACAAATATGTGCCACGGCGCATAGTAAATAACAAAAATGCATGACTGACACATTTTCTCACATTCCTTAGCAGCGGACCAAGGTTACAGCATCCAGCCGTGGGTCATAACCCCTTTCGGAAATCCTACAACTTATGTAGAGTGGGCTTACAATGAAGGCCACAGAAGGACCAGGAATGTGGTGGAGAGGACATTTGGCCTCCTAAAATCCAGGTTCAGTTGCCTTGCTCTAACAGGAGAATGCCTGTTCTATGCACAACCCCTTGTCTTCAAAATCATCCTTGTGTGTGCTATATTGCATAACTTTTGTCTATTCACCAATGTCCCCGGGGATGAACAGATAGATGTCCCTAATGAGGAGGATGACGACAACGGTGCAGAACAGGAGGAGGGGGAACAACCAAACACTGCTGCTGGAGTACGTAGAAGAGAACAAATTGTGAACAACTTTTTTTCATAGACGCTGTACTCCAAGAGTCACCAATTCAATATTTCAATAAAATCACTTTAACTCATAGTGCTCATGGTGTACTCATTATCACCATCACATATCATTTGTAACTTGCCCATGTCTCAGAGAGCATGACTACACCACAACAGTTGTAAACAACTTTGGAACATAGGCCCAGATTTAAAAGGGCCTAGAGCCTCCTTGTGCAACATTAGCATTATATATCTTACACTAGTGTGGCCGTACAAGGCCAACATCTACGCACCAGAATACTAAGTGGCGCAATGCATGCATTGAGTCACTTTGTAACAACTTGCACCACATTATACCTGTGCCAGGCATAATGTATGCAAGGGGGCATACACCTGGTAGGGGGTGTGCCAAAGTGGCACAGTGGAATCTAAGAGAGTTAACTATGTGATATTTTGCGGCTACTTTTAACGTCTGCTCAGTTCAGGCCTTAAAAAGCGAAACACCATTAGCATCAATGCTCCCCAATGCACTGTTCAGAGTTAGAGCCAAGATTTTGGCGCTAACCCTGAACAGTACATCAATAGCGTCAAATACCTTGAATCAATTGCCCACTACCTTGCGCCATGGTGTGCCATCTTTTAAATACGGCGCACACATGGCGGCGGCAGGGGGGCACTAAGCGACGCAAGAAAAGAGGCACTGCACTGAGTGCGGCACTACTTTTCTTGAATCTCCCTTATAGCAAGTAACAAAAAATAAATTAAAAGAATGCACTACCACATGAATGTGTGGGTGGAATGTATGCATAGTCTGTAGCAATTACAATTTACATTGTCACACACATATCAAGTGTGTTGGCTTGACCTATCCCTGCAGCAATCCTGGAAATACACATGAAGACTGCTGTACAGATGTATGGGCTAGGTAGGAAAAGGGTAGCAATTACCTACCATGACAGTTTTGTGTCTGTTAGGTAATCGACATTATCCCACATGATAACTGAAACATACTTCTCAGTGGCACTCACATGTTTGACCAAGAGAGAGTGACATACAGAGACGAAAACACATAAATGTCTAGTTGTCTCACACCCAATCCAGTTTGGAATGTGCATGCAAGTCAAGTAATGTCCAAACAAGTCACAGACCTTTGCCAATTTGTATGTGTGATTAATGAGACAGAAAGGTGTATGTGACATAGGTTGTGGAATGCAGATGTGAGTGAGTGCCCATGTTGAATAAATGATGTGGAAGGACAGCTGAGAGACTCCCTTATGTCACTATGAGATCCAACATGTGGAGGTCACTCAGACACAACAAAAGTGCTGTGGCTGGTGTTCTGTGATGTGTAGGGGCAGTCATGTGATCTAGCAAAGCCTGGAAATGGGAGGGATACTATTACTTAGCCTGCAGAAGAAGCTGTATCCATCTACAAAGTACACAAGTCTGACTTAGTATGCTGTGTATGAATGAAGGGACAATGTTTATGACAAAGATATGTACTAAGGCTAATCAGCAGAAATTATGCCAGCAATGTTGAACTAGAACCATACATGACAAGATAGGCCATCAACATGTGTGAAGGAACACACATAGACTAATACTCACTGTACAACACAACAATGTTTCCATGTAACACCAGACACATATTCACAGAGAATGTGTAAGTTAGTACATATTAAGTTCACATTGGCAACGACTACAACTATGTGTTTGGCAAGCACAAACAAGTGTGATGGAAGCTAGTGACAAATTACAGTATCTGTATTCTGGGTCTAAAAAGATGACCACATTCCACAATCTATTAATGACCTAACTAAGCATCATAGGAATAACCTCACCTATGTATGCTAAGTTGTGTAAAACCATGGCAAATAATGAGACATTTCCTACACAAACAAGCTCCCAGTCCCTAGTACATGATAGGGCAAGCCTGACATCAAGAACGCCAAAGGTAACAAAACATACTTGACCATGGGATCACAAATGTGCAGGTGTATGTCTGAAGGGGACTGTGCATCACAGTTCTGATAACCGTTCATGAGGATGGCAGATCTCCAACCAATGCCCCCCAATCCCCAGAGGAGGTTACATGGACTCTTGACACAGCCAGGGGCCTGCTGCTTGTGCACTGTGAGCTGAGCTGCGGTCAACCTTTGCCAATACATGCAACAATGGGCCTGTGTGGGCATACAAAGTGACACTAGATCACTGATACTAGGGTGCCATCACTACCTGAGAGCAGCCCCGTCATACACATTGTATGCAAATATGTAAATCTGGCAATAAAAACAAAGTTTGAGTCATTATACAAGTGTATGTTGCTTACACATGATACCAAAATCTTAGCACACGTGTCCCACCTAGGTTGACCAGGCTTGGTGCGGTCTATTTGCGTATGGAAAAAAGGGAACAATTTACATATGAAAGTGTGCATATGCCACATGATCACTTACAAACTTATGTGAGCAGTACAAATGTTCCCACATTGGAAAACATAGTTAACACAGATATAAGTACACAGACTTAAGACAATGGCCTACATATCCATGCTCAAATTGAGAACTGATATGTGTCAAATCCCTAAACACACCACTGTATCATGCATCACTTATCATACATGAAATATATCTTTTCACACACAAACACGTCACATATATACCTAAAATGACACGTCTGCACACCATCACCAACATTTTGCATGCATGGGGAACTATATGTTACACGTGCTGCTTTGCATCATGAAGTCTGGCTCCTAGAACACACCAGAGTGTGGACATACTTGCACTCACATTGTCATGGCTTACCGGATCTTAACCCAGCCTTAGTCAACAGCACCCTTTGCTAAAGATTTGTCAAGGGTATCATATGCATGAATATGTATTGCACATGGCCTATCCTATCTTATGCTGTGTTGTGAAACGTACAGTCAGAATTCTGACATGACAATGTAATGGACCCACAATATGAGTACCATCACATATGTACACTCAGTACACATGTGGAAACATGTATGTGGAAAAGAGTCTTCATACACATGCACATTTGTAAATAGTATCAGTACTCCCATGCATCAAACACACCTACAAACATATGGTAATACATTCCTATGTTACCGGTACACAGTGAAGTACACATGCATACACATGTTGCCATACCATACAAACAATATAGGTGCATAGCTCCTGTTACTAGATTTGTGAATCTGGTTGCCCTGTCAGCCTTCCCTCCAAAATGCATGCATACTCATCATGCGTCAAAAAAAATTATGTATGCAGTACTTCTCCATACCTCGCAAATCACTAAAATGATGCCTCCCACCATGCAGTCTATTCTAAATCGTCAAGCCCTGTCAGTTTTCATAGACAAATCCATGCATGACCTTTATGCATCAAAAAAAGGATGCATACCGTAGACATTCAAACATCTCATGTACCAAAAATTATGCCTTGCATCTGTGCGTCTAATCTAAGTTGACATGCCTTGTCAGCCTTCATAGTAAAATCCATGCATGGCCCTCATGAGTCAAAAAAAACAACGCATATCAGAGAACGTGATGCATACGCACAGAAAGTGATGTAATATGTCTTTCTTCCTGCACACATGTAAAAGTGATTTTACTTTCACGTTTACTTTACAGTCTTGTGGTTTGTGCTTGAGAGAGGTTGAGTGGTGCTTGTGGTGGTGTGAGGAGTGTTTGATTTAGTGTTTTGGGCTGTGTCTTGTCCATTTTGTAAATTTTGTAAGTTTATCGTACTCTGTTGTCCTGGTATTGTGTCAGTATTGTTGGGTGTCTGTCTTGGGGTTGGTAAATTTGTTGGGGTATTTGGCGTTAGTTAGTGAATAGTTTTATTATTTCTGTGGTAATTAGTTTGCAGTAGAGGGAAACTGCAAGATGTCAGGGAAGGGAAGGGCACATAGGATGAGTGGTGATGAACTGGTAGGGTTCATATGGATTGTGTGTCAGTAGCTCCATAACATGGAGGTTATGAGTGGCCGTGTCACCATGGGATACCTAAGGGAGGCAAGTTAGCAGCGCTGGGCACGGTGCTCTACCAGGTTTGTTGCATCTTCTCAGTGGAGCGCACGGACCACCAGCTGAAGCACCGGTGGCAGAGCTTATTGCCCGTGCAAGGGATCTCCTAAATGAACTGGTGATTCAGGTTGGTGGACCTGTTGGCAAGTACCCCTTTTACAAAGCAACATACTCATTTGCATGTGCATGACAGTAGGACATAAGGATAACTGCAGCATGTCATGACAAGGGTGATGACAGCAAGTTTTGTGTCTCAACCAACCTGCATTCATGAGAAGTCAGCAATGCACCAGTTGCAGACAATTTGCACATTCCTCTCTTTGTACCTTCTGTATCGCATGTACATATTGAAGTGCCTAAAATGGTACACACATGTGCAATGATGCAGGAGTTCATGTTTCCCAGGCACAAATTTACGTGTTCATCATGGGCTTCACAACTGTAGAAGTGCTAGGTAATGTTTATGTGATGACAAACATGACACTGGAGTATTGGTAGTCAAAGGTGTGTATGTGCAGAGTGACACGACAAGAACACAAATGTAAGAAGGACTAATTGGCTCATACTGCAACAACAGTGTCATAGTTTTTTAAGGTAATGTGGCTGATGGAGGCAAGTATTACCACACCATATGTCAAAAGTTCTGAAATGCAAGCATTGTGTCAATTTTCAACCCTGGTGCCACAAGATGCCTAAGGCAGGCTTGAAGAATGCAAAGTGTGTATTCCTGCGGTACGTGGCACACAAAAAATGAGCCTGTAAATTTACTTGGTTCCATGTGCCATTTTTGGAGTTTACATAAATCCGTGCCTAAGGCAGGTTGGTTAAATGACAATTCCATTATTATCAAAATGCTAATGTCACTTAGCAAGTTTAGCACCTTCATGTATGGTGCAAAGCATGCTAAGTGCCACCATAATGTAATAGTTTACAATGTCAGTGTCCTGGTATGCGTCATGGTGTGCCATATGTTCAATACAGCACACACATAGTGGAGTTATGTGGTGGATGAAAAGAGTCAAGCATCTGAGTGGTTCCTCCAATTTCACATAGACTTACTACAAAATAGTAAGGGGCGGATGTACCAAGAAGACCTTTTGCGAGTCGGAAATAGTAATTTTTAAGAAATCGCTATTTCTGATTCGCAAAATGCAATGTATCACATTTGCGATTCGGTAATAGCGATTTCTTAAAAATCGCAAATGCTATTACCAAATCGCAAATTACGATACCGGCCCCATTCGCACCTATGGGCCTGTAGGCCCATATTTGCACATTTTTTGCATTTCCAAAATTGCGATTTCTTAACTGGAAATCGCAATTTTGGAAATGCAAAACCCCAGGGTGCTGGGGGCCTAAGGCCCCCTCTGTTGCACCCCAAAAAGTTTTTTAGGACATGTAAGGTGCACACATGCCAAAAGGGCATGTGTGCTTTACATGTACATTTTAAAAATGCATTTTAAATTCATTTTTAAAATTTGCACATGGTTACCACCAAGTTCAACTTGGTGGTAAATAGCGATTCCTAAATGCCCAATTCGCATTAAGGAATTGCTTCTTACATGTGCTTAGAAATCGCAAATAAGGAATCCTTATTTGCGATTTCTTATTTAGAGAGTCGCAATTTGTGACTCTCTAAACAGGGTCGCAATTTTAAGGAATCGCTATTTTAGCGATTCCTTAAAATTGCTTTCAGAATGCCTTTAATACATTCTGAAATGGCTTTTTGCTTTCGCAAACGGGCATTCATACCGTTTGCGAATGCAAAAAGCTTTCATTCATCTGGCCCTAAGCTTCTGCCAATTGACAGTTACCCCGGACCCCCAAAAATTGAGGCATATGTATCTGAGACTTGTATGTATGGGTCCATCCCATATCTGTACATGTTTTTGTGGGCTAACTATGACTGTCTGACTGACATAGTATAGATGGTAGTTGGTCATTCCTAAAACTGAGTTGACTAGGTCACTCAGCTAAACGTGGATTGTGTAACAGTTGTCCATGCTTTTCTATGTGCAATAATCACAAAGCTATGTTTTGCTGTCATGTCTTGCAGGTGGACCTCTACCCTACACTATTGGTGAGGTTTCCCGTTTTGAAGACCACGATGCAGCCAGTAAGGGTCACCTTATCTGTCACATGTGTGGATACAGGGTTGTTTACTACAGAGTATGATGTGTGCAATGCCAAGTTAAAATGGCATGTGTGTCAATTAAGACACCATCACCTATCCTTGGGTATCAACATCATGTCTGAGGTTATGTTCAGGATGTGGAATGAGTTGAATGATGCGCAGGTCCCAACGTGTGCTGCAGTGGATTTGTGGACCTTAGAAAAAGGCAATTATGTCGACAAACCCATTAATGTCAGTCAAGATATGTGTCAGAGGTGCTGGCTTTTAGAATTGTGTGGATGTTGCCAACCTATTTGTCACAGCGCATGTTAGTGCACAGTGTGGCACACTTTGCACAAATTTACTCTGGACATGGTACAATTTATGTACAAGTGTTGAGGTCTCCAAGGGGCTTATCAATGAGAAACTTGCACCACTGGTGCTTCACTACTCTTCAGAAATGAAGTGAGGCACCGGACCTGCAATGAGTTTTTTGAGAAGACCAACAGTCAGTTGAGTACATATAGGGATTTCAGCTCAGATGGATGTGGGACATGTCTACAGATTGCAGCAAACAAGATGTGTGTAGATCAACCTTCATGATCTACCCATCATGATAATTGTGAGCGAGCACGGTCACATCATTGTGTATGAGATGTGCATGGTGAGTGTTTACCTGGTACTTAGGAGTTGTAACAGCCTGTGCACAGATAGGGTCAAATTTAAGAAAAGTGGCTCTGCATCCAGTGCAGCACCACTTTTCTTGCACCACTTAGCGCCCTACTATGGCCACGATGTGTGCGCCGTATATGAAATGCGCTACTGATGTACTGATGTACTGTTCAGGGTTAGTGCCAATATTTTGGCTTGTGGCACTAACCCTGAACTGCACACAGGGGCCCATTGTGACCAATGGAGTGCCCCACTTGTAAGTAGCCGAACTTGTTAGTTGTGGGACATAGTTAGTATAATTAGAGGGATGGGATTTAGGATTTTTTCTGTTTTGGGGCTTTTGGGAGGGGTTATGTATAGGGCTCTATATTAAAAAAAAAAAAAAATATATATATATATATATATATATATATATATATATATATATATATATATATATATATATATATATATATATATATTTGTTTAGGCAATATGTTTAGTTAGTCTATGTGTAACTTTAGTTAATGTTGTCCTACTCGTCTATTGTCTCTTAAGGGGGTGAGGGGACAATTTCTATTGCGTGGCGTTACATGTGTAAGGTAAGTTTAGATTAAGATAGATAGCTGTAGGGTTAAGTTAAGATAAGGGTAGCTTAGTGCAGGTTAGTGTGTAGTTTAGGTTTTATTGATAAATCATGTTAGTTTTCTACAATATGGTGTCCATGATGATTGACTGTCTGGGTGTTATCATGTCTGCACTGGCCATGTTAGACAAATGTCTTTGGGTATGCATTCAGTATTGATTTACATGTGTGACTATGTGTATCCCCTATGACAAATGACCTGTCTGATTGGCAGTGCTATGACATCAGCTACTCAATATACCTTTCAGCACAGTTCCTGACACTCTGATTGTGTATGAATACAAATTCTTAGACAGGCAATCATGTAACTTCAATTGTCAGTGCTAAGGTCTGTTACAATCATTCTTGAAATGTTTAGCACATTTCTTTCCACCTCATTTGGGGAGTGGATACTGGCAAACTACCGACTGCCCCTCACAGTCTTACATATGCCTATTTTGTTGGCCACATCAATGTCGTACTGGTACACTCATCAGGGAAATTTCCAGACACTTCTGTTCTGAACCATACTTGCCATATGTCAACTTGCATGGATACCTGTTTAATGCATTCCTTGAAGACTCAGAAAGTTGATTGTAGTCCACATGTGCTATCAGTCACGTTAATCATGTTTGAGCCCTAGTGTGAGCCTTAGTGTCTGGCAGAAAGCCACGCATGTCCTTTGGTTCTGTAGTCATTGACATAGCTTCATATAATTAATACAAACAGTTGATGAGTCATTGAAAAAAAGCAGAACACGTGATTATGGTGTTTTATTTTACACATGCAAGGTTTGTTTCCAATGTTGTACAATGTACAGTTCACTGACCCCATGAGAGATCCCAATCCATTGAGTGTCCAGTCACTACATTGGAGGAGTATCGTTTTTTACAGATGAGTTCAAGACCACAGAGAAAACCTCCAAGAGACAAAGGCGAAGGCGCAGAAACAAAAAGATCAGGAGAGGGGGCAGGTCAACAGGACAACGAGAATTTGGGTGGCAGGATTGCACGACAAACCAGGAGAAAGAAATAATGAAGAAAGGAGAGCTGACAGTGGTCAATATCTCTTCTCATACAAACGATCAATATTGGAATTAGGGTTATCTTTCTGTCCAACAGCGAATTTCAACTACATGAAAACACGTATTGAAATCTTTCACCTGATCAGGAAATTGAAGTTAATGAAAATCTTTGCACAACAAAAAAAGGATGTAACTTTATCACATTCAACAGCTATAAACAGTTCAGAGTTGGCTTCAGAACTAATGATCAGTGATATAGACGGTCTAGCGTCTTTACGAGAACTGGAGATAGGGGAAAAAACATGGGGAACAGATATGGACTTATTAGATGATCTAGACTTACAAACAGACTGTGCCAGCGGCAGCAGCTTCAAAGCAAAATCTAGATGTAATCCAGTCTTACCACATGATAATATCGATGCCTTTCATGAAGCAGTGACTTTTGAGCTGCTGAATTTGTGGAAGAGGTCGAAAGATGTATATGCACGGAATTTAACAGCAGGTCAAAGAACAGCATTAATATCTCTTAAAAAAGCAACTTCATTTGTGATAAAGCCGGCAGATAAGGGCGGCAAGGTAGTGTTATGGGACGCTACTAAGTACCAACAAGAAGTCAAGAGACAATTGTTAAATCCAGCATGTTATGAGAGGTCTACAATATTAGCTTACCGACATTCTATAAGCAGGTGTCATGATTTGCTTTTTGATGGGGTCAGCAGAGGTTTACTTTCTGATGATGAGTACAAGTTCCTACTAGTACAGAAACCAGTGGCACCTTGTTTTTATCTACTACCCAAGATTCATAAGGACATTGAGAACCCCCCGGGCCGCCCTATAGTATCAGCTAGAGGCAGTCTTTTGGATAATGTTTCTATTTATTTAGATTATTTCTTGAGTCCGTATGTATTGAATCTGAACTCATATTGCAGAGATACTACAGATTTTCTAACAAAAATACAGGACATTCCTTGGCAAACGAACTACATCATGGTAACTATAGATGTAGTATCATTGTACACTTGTATCCCACATGAGAAAGGAATTCAGGCATGTCGACATTTTTTTAGGGATAAACCAATCAGACTATTGGAACACTCTGAACTACTTCTGAATATGTTAAAATTTTGTTTGGAAAATAATTTCTTTATTTATGAGGATCAATGGTATAGACAAACAACTGGGACTGCGATGGGAAGTTGCTTCGCTCCCAGTTATGCCTGTTTGTTTATGGGATGGTGGGAAACACAATGGGTGATGGCAGATGAAAAGAGGGAATGGTTCCAACATATCATATTTTGGACACAATATATTGATGATATATTTATGATATGGGAAGGTCCAGAAGCAGTATTATATGATTTTCGGAACTCATTACCAAACAGGGACCTAAATTTACAATTTTCATTCAAAGTACACAAACAGGTGATGGAATTTTTCGATATAGAGGTTTGTGTAAAAGAAGGAACATTACACACAAAACTGTTCGGGAAAAGTACATCAGGGAACAGTATATTACATGCAACAAGCCACCACCCTCCGAATGTAAAATGGAGCATACCTTACGGGGAATTATTAAGAGCTAAGAGAAACTGTAGCACCCCACAAAGTTTTGAGGGAGAGCGACTTATAATGACACCGAGATTTAGATCTAGAGGTTACCCATATAGAGTAGTAAAGAAGGCACGCAAAAAGACAGCGGAAGTTCAAAGGGCGGAACTATTGGTTCCCAAAAAGAGAAGAGAAGGCACTAACACCCCGAGATTTATGACAGTTTTCAATGCATATTCTTCAGAAGTTAAAAAGATCCTCATAAAATATTGGCATCTTATCAAGGCTGACAGAACAATTGGGCAGCTAGTTAGCCGTACTCCGTTGATAACGTATAAAAGAAGTAGCTCTTTAAGGGATATTCTGGTACATAGCTACACAAAGAAAAATAGAGAAACTTTCTTAGATAAATATCAAGGTTTTTATAAGTGTGCCAAGTGCAAAGCATGTAAATACAGTTCAAATCAGAAGCAATATGAGTTACCTACGGGCAGTCGAGTGAATATTAAAAAGTATATTAATTGCAATTCAGATTTTGCCGTCTATGTAATAGAATGTCCATGTGGATTACAATATGTCGGCAGCACAATCTTTCCTCTGAAAAAACGTATTCTTGAGCACTGGAGAGCAATATCGAATAAGGATGCCACGTATCCAGTAGCGCGACACTGCAATCTTGAGCATGAGGGGAAAGTTGAGAAAATGAGATTTTTTGGTATAGACAGGGTCCTTGCCACTCCGAGAGGAGGGGACAGAGAAAAACAATTAAGGAGATTGGAATCTGAATACATCATTCAGTTAAACAGTCGTTTTCCCTGGGGATTGAATAAGGATGAGGAACTTTTTGTTCATATTGGTTGATATAATGATACAAAGGCAGGGTCTGATAATATCGGTTCAGGTTATTCATTATTTTCTGTTGAGAGGCCTATTTAAATATTAATTTTGATGATTTATTGTGTTACAAATAGTGGCTCACCCAACGATATTATTTCTGATGACACTTGTTATTGAAAATGGGAAGAACAGATAAAATGGACATTTGAAATGAAAAGAAAATGTAAGCGAACAAATTTCTATGTATATATATATAAACATATATTAAAAAAAAAAAAAAAAAGGGAATTTTCTTCTTCTATGTCTATGGATGAGGGTATATATAGTTAGTCAATGGGTGGGGCCACATTTCTTCTGTTATATATGTATTGCAAGAGGGGCCAAGGAAGAAGACCGTGAAGGTTGAAACGCGTTGCCCTATGTTTCTGCTTTATGGATTTTTGTAATAAATGAAGACCATAGTTTTTGCAAGGAGTGCCAGATTTTGATTTATATAAATTTTTTGGAGTGGATATATATATATATTTGTTTAGGCAATATGTTTAGTTAGTCTATGTGTAACTTTAGTTAATGTTGTCCTACTCATCTATTGTCTCTTAAGGGGGTGAGGGGACAATTTCTATTGCGTGGCATTACATGTGTAAGGTAAGTTTAGATTAAGATAGATAGCTGTAGGGGTAAGTTAAGATAAGGGTAGCTTAGTGCAGGTTAGTGTGTAGTTTAGGTTTTATTGATAAATCATGTTAGTTTTCTACAATATGGTGTCCATGATGATTGACTGTCTGGGTGTTATCATGTCTGCACTGGCCATGTTAGACAAATGTCTTTGGGTATGCATTCAGTATTGATTTACATGTGTCATTATGTGTATCCCCTATGACAAATGACCTGTCTGATTGGCAGTGCTATGACATCAGCTACTCAATACACTTTTCAGCACAGTTCCTGACACTCTGATTGTGTATGAATACAAATTCTTAGACAGGCAATCATGTAACTTCAATTGTCAGTGCTAAGGTCTGTTACAATCATTCTTGAAATGTTTAGCACATTTCTTTCCACCTCATTTGGGGAGTGGATACTGGCAAACTACCGGCTGCCCCTCACAGTCTTACATATGCCTATTTTGTTGGCCACATCAATGTCGTACTGGTATCAAATCAAATCAAATCATTAGCATTTATAAAGCGCGCTACTCACCCGTGCGGGTCTCAAGGCGCTAGGGACAAAGGGGGTGGTTATCGCTGCTCGAACAGCCAGGTCTTTAGGAGTCTCCGGAAAGCGGAGTGGTCCTGGGTGGTCCTGAGGCTGGTGGGGAGGGAGTTCCAGGTCTTGGCCGCCAGGAAGGAGAAAGATCTCCCACCCGCCGTAGAGCGTCGGATGCGAGGGACGGCGGCGAGTGCGAGGCCAGAGGAGCGGAGGGGGCGGGTGGGGACGTAGAAGTTGAGCCGTCTGTTGAGGTATTCCGGTCCCTTGTCGTGGAGGGCTTTGTGTGCGTGGGTGAGAAGTCGGAAGGTGATCCTTTTGCTGACTGGGAGCCAATGCAGGTGTCTCAGG
Organism: Pleurodeles waltl; assembly: GCF_031143425.1. Classification (NCBI taxonomy): domain Eukaryota; kingdom Metazoa; phylum Chordata; class Amphibia; order Caudata; family Salamandridae; genus Pleurodeles; species Pleurodeles waltl. The sequence continues at coordinate 917,317,621 of NC_090440.1, forward strand.
TGTGCGGAGATGTGGCTGTTGCGGGGTACGTCGAGGATGAGGCGGGCTGAGGCGTTTTGAATGCGTTGCAGGCGATTTTGGAGTTTGGCGGTGGTCCCAGCGTAGAGGGTGTTGCCGTAGTCCAGGCGGCTCGTGACGAGGGCGTGGGTCACGGTTTTTCTGGTGTCGGCGGGGATCCAGCGGAAGATCTTGCGGAGCATGCGGAGGGTGAGGAAGCAGGCGGAGGACACGGCGTTGACTTGCTTGGTCATGGTGAGAAGGGGGTCCAAGATGAAGCCGAGGTTGCGGGCGTGGTCTGCGGGGGTCGGTGCGGTGCCGAGGGCCGTGGGCCACCAGGAGTCGTCCCAGGCGGACGGGGTGTTGCCGAGGATGAGGACTTCAGTTTTTTCAGAGTTCAGCTTTAGGCGGCTGAGCCTCATCCAATCTGCGACGTCCTTCATACCCTCTTGTAGGTTGGTCTTGGCGCTGGCGGGGTCCTTGGTGAGGGAGAGTATAAGTTGGGTGTCGTCGGCGTAGGAGGTGATGATGATGTCGTGCTTGCGTACGATGTTAGCGAGGGGGCTCATGTAGACATTGAAGAGTGTCGGGCTGAGTGATGAGCCTTGAGGTACGCCGCAGATGATCTCAGTGGGTTCTGAGCGAAACGGAGGGAGGTAGACTCTTTGGGAGCGGTTTACGAGGAAGGAGGCGATCCAGTCCAGGGCCTGGTCTTGGATCCCGGTGGAGCGGAGGCGGGTGATTAGGGTACGGTGACAGACGGTGTCAAAGGCAGCCGAGAGGTCAAGAAGAATGAGGGCGACTGTTTCACCGTTGTCCATCAGGGTTCTGATGTCGTCTGTGACTGAGATGAGGGCGGTTTCAGTGCTGTGGTTGGTTCGGAATCCGGTCTGTGAGGGGTCGAGCAGGTTGTTGTCTTCCAGGAAGGTGGTCAGCTGTTTGTTGACGGTCTTCTCTAATACTTTGGCTGGGAAAGGCAGAAGGGAGATGGGGCGGAAGTTTTTCAGGTCGCTCGGGTCAGCCGTAGGTTTCTTTAGTAGGGCGTTGACTTCGGCGTGTTTCCAGCATTCGGGGAAGGTAGCAGAAGAAAAAGAAGAGTTGATGACGGTCTGGAGGTGCGGGGCGATGATGTTGTCGGCTTTGTTAAAGATGAAGTGCGGGCAGGGGTCCGAAGGGGCGCCGGAGTGGATAGAGTTCATGATGGATTTGGTTTCTTCCGTGCTGATGTGGGTCCAGTTGTTGAGGGTGATGGTCGGGGATGTGGGTTCGGTGGTGTTAGGTTGGGTCTGGTGTCCGAAGCTGTCGTGGAGGTCGCTGATCTTGCGATGGAAGAAAGTGGCGAGGGATTCGCATAGATCCTGTGAGGGCGTGACGGCGTTGGCGTTGGCGCTGGGGTTGGAGAACTCCTTGACGATGCTGAAGAGTTCTCTGCTGTTGTGGCTGTTTTTGGTACACTCATCAGGGAAATTTCCAGACACTTTTGTTCTGAACCATACTTGCCATATGTCAACTTGCATGGATACCTGTTTAATGCATTCCTTGAAGACTCAGAAAGTTGATTGTAGTCCACATGTGCTATCAGTCAAGTTAATCATGGTTGAGCCCTAGTGTGAGCCTTAGTGTCTGGCAGAAAGCCACACATGTCCTTTGGTTCTGTAGTCATTGACATAGCTTCATATAATTAATACAAACAGTTGATGAGTCATTGAAAAAAAGCAGAACACGTGATTATGGTGTTTTATTTACACATGCAAGGTTTGTTTCCAATGTTGTACAATGTACAGTTCACTGACCCCATGAGAGATCCCAATCCATTGAGTGTCCAGTCAGAGACAAAGGGTGAGGGACGTCATGAGACATGTGTAGGAGAGGTGAGCATTAGTGAGGAGGCGTCCACATTGACTATAGGTAGGGATTGAGACAATGACAGTCCATGTGTGATAAGTCAACAGTGGTAGAGTGAAGAGGGCACATTCCCAGCTGTCACAACACTGGCATGATCTTAAGTACAGAACTTAAGAGATACTGTCCATGTGCCACAGACTGTAGCTATTGGGTAGTTTTTTGTATGAGAGATGTTCCTTCCACATCTTCGTCCTCTGATGTGTGTGGTGCCTCCTGTGCCATAGGTGGTGCTGTTGTTGAAGTTGAGGGGGGGCACACACACATTAGGGGATAGAGATGTGGAATCAAAGTTCCCAGCAGCTGCCATTTGTAGGAATGCAAAATGCATCAATGCAGCAAGGAGGGGCTGCTGGTTTTGCAAAACAGCAGCTACATCACGGTGGTAGGCAGCTATGTTTTCACTGAGGGAGGCCAGATCCTGCTACATGGACTCCCGGACATTTTATATAGCCCCCAGCCTGTTATCAATTATACTGCTTGTACTTTGGGAGGGCAGTTGTTTGAGCCTCTGCCTCAGGACAGCAGCTATATTAGGGACTGCTGGAGTCCACATAGCCAAGAGTGGGTGCCTCTGATGGCAGCAGAGTTCTCCTTAATCAGACTGAGGCACCTCTGCACTCCCTCTAGGCTGCCCACCATGATCTCCATCCCCAACTGCACCTGCTGTGCCAGCTCATGCTGGACTCCTACCGCTGTCTTCTGAAAGGTAATGTCTGGGTCCTCAGAGTCCAGGGACTGGTCGGTGCTGTGTGTTGGTAGTTGGGTGGTTAATGTGGAGACCCTGCAATGCTGTGTGTCCTCTGTGTGACTGGAGATGGTGTCTGGGCGGAAACCAGGACATCCTGGAGAGTGTCAGCATTGATGGTTGGCAGCTGGTCATCCACATCATCTGTAAAAGCCAGGACAGGCAGGTCAGTAGGAGGTAAGGCATCATCCTCTGCAATGGGATAGTAAAAGGTCAATCTTTGACTGTAGCAGCTGTTGACATGGGTCATCAATTACTTGCTACTGGTAGCTCAGTGACATGGTACTGACCCCCACATCAAGGCACATATTTATGAACTCATACGGGCACACTGGGCCACCTGAGCCTCATTTCTGTGGAGTCACCATTGGCACAATCTCCCAGTCCACAGTTCCCAGTGTGTTACACCCACCTTGATTGTTTAATCATTGTCTTCCACAAGTGGAGATGTACAGAAAAACAAGGAATTTAGTTTTACAGATATTTGAGTAAGTAACTGGCTAATCTGCCACCCTACTTTTGTTGTTGGAGTGATGAAAGGGAGTGAGCTTTCCACATGCATATTCCTAGCCACTTAGAGTGGTGTGTCCAACATCCTGCACCACCCATTGTGAGATTCAACCACCTCATTTGTATGTGTGGAAACAGGATTTTTCCCCCTTCCTGCAGGGCAGCACTTATCCGAGCAGCTCAGGTTTCCTTGATGCATAGCCGCAAGGATGGCTACATTGCTGGATTGAGTGTTGTTTTGCTGGAAGGTAGACCTTCCTGTTTGCACACATACACATGAGGTGGTTCATTGTTATGTTGTGTGGTGCAGGATGCAGAACACATGACTCAAAGTGGCTAGGGGGATGCATGTGGAAAGTCCACCCACTTCCATCACTCTGACAACACACATAGGGTGAGATGTGGACCTGATACATTTTGAGGCTTGTTGATGTGTGGCTGCATCATGCTGGGACACCACATCAGGGGTGGCATTGTAGTTGTGGTACTAATGAGTGACATTCTTGTAATCCTATTGTGCTCTACTTTGAATGTGTGTTGTAATCATCGTCAATCATTGTAGGTGGCAGACAGCATTCCTGTTAGTAGATTTAGCAGGATGTGTTCCTTCCTGCAGATGTGCAATTGGACCAGCAAGAGGTACACCCCTACACCATGCAGATTGCGTGGCAAGGTTGGTATTGTCTGTCATATCTTTAGGCATTACAAAGGTTAGTAGAGGGCTGCATTGACTATCTGTGACAAGTACACATCTCTGCATATTTGAATTGATGCTGCACAGCAGAGCAAGCTGAGCTGCTGCACTGTGCTTTTCTTCATAAATGGGTAATTATGTGCTAGTATATCCAGACACAGACATCATAGTGCTCTACCCAAGCATATTCTTTTTTTGACTTCTACTCCAGTGGTGGATAGTGATAGGTGATACTTAACATGCCAAGGTGAGGCACCTTGCATACTTTACACTGTTGTATTTGCATGTGCCCCTCTCACACCTGACACTGCATGTAGTAGGCATTCTATGGGCATATTTGTGATCTTCCATGCAACACATGGGTGACCCACCCAGCTTCTGATACCTTCAAAAAGATCTTCACATCCGGATTTGGTTAAGTGTAGTCCAAGAACTAAGGGTAGTGTGGGAGTGACAAGTGGCTGTGTGACAAGTTTATATTTCTACAGATTGCAGTTGTTTATTGTGTATTGCATTGTGCATCACTCACAGGGCAAACTGTCAATGTATTTGGTGCATTGATCCCACACCACCATTTTCCTTGCAGGCCCCTTGCCCCAGCCACGGACACTATGGAAGCATGTTATTTACATTACTGGTCACCATGGGACATTCCCACAGTAGTCTAATGAGTTTTGTCACTATAGTGGTGCTTTACTGCATTGGCACCATAAATGATAGCACAATGGCAACAAAGCAGAGGGAGGTCCATTGCTTCCAATGCTTGTGTCACTTTGACATCTGAATTTGGCAGTCCTCATGCATTAACTTATCCGATAGCACATTGCAACCTTTATGGATTGTCAGCCCCATTTGTTCTTTCCTCCATGCATAAGGGATATTTCCTTGCATACATCCAATCTGGCACAGGCATATTGTGGAGGAAGTATATGCAAAGTGGATCTATACGTGCATTGTGTGACTTTGTTAATGTAGCAGAAGGGGAATGGGCAGCTTGAATCCACACTGGCATCAATTGGTATGATGCTAATGTTGCATTACAGACTTGTAAAATTGGCCCCTAGTGCAACTAGACCACTTGTAGCTGTTGTTATGCATGAAGGTGTCCTTTAGTGTATGACATCAACCATTCCCACTACATAGGCAGCCTTGCTCCATTGAGATGGAAGCTGTTTGTACAGCAGCATGCATGATGATCACGGACGTGCCCCATATGTTGCATATGTTCACTTTTGTGCCCATTTCTAATGGTACCTGGAGGTGTGTGGCAGTTCTTGTTGGGCCACTCTGTGCAACAAGAGTAGTACATGTTGCCCACTGAGTGTTACACATGGCGAAGTGGATCAGTGGCAACAGTGAACAGATTACTGTGAGGGTTGAGAAATGATCAGCGCATATAGGGAAAAGGTGTGGGCACATTGGAAGTGTTTGGCCAATTATGTGACCCGATGCAACCCTTTTGCATATATTTAGTATGTCCTATGTGCCTCCCACTTCTGCCATTTGTTAGTTTCAAGCTTGTCCCCCATTGCAATTTAGCCTGCATTTATGGTAGGTCTTGGAAGTCTGTGCTGTCCTGGGATTCTGGTGACCAGCTCTTCTGCGGTGACTGCTGTCACCATTTCCTCCAGGTCATCCAGGTCCTCCTGGGGTGCGGGACTTCCACCTCCAGTCTACAGTGCTGCCTTTTGGGTTCCTGGCCGATTTCTCTTTAGTTATGCGCTTGCAATCATGCCTTTGCTTCTTACAATTGGTGACAGTCCTCTTCACCTTTGCCACACTGTTGACTTTATCTACTATTGCCTGACATACAGCATCCTTCCTACCTATTGGCAATTTGGATGTAATAAAGAGCTGGTGTTGGTGCTCCGTCATCTCTCTGACCAAGATGTTATTCTCCTCACTGAAACTACACTCCCTCTTCCTTTTCCCCTTCTCCTGTGATGTTGTTTGTCCATCCTGGCTTGAACAGGGCTGATTGGGGTCTCTCTGGGGTCTCTCCTGGCCTGCATTGTCCATCTTGGGTCCTTGTGGCTTGTTTAGCTACCTCACAACTTTTTTTGATGCTAATGCTGCAAAAATGGCGCTAGCACAAGTAGCGACAAAGAACTTGACGCTAATCGTTCTAACGCCACTTTTGCAGCATTTGCGTGATTTTCTTTACTGTGTGTTACAATGGTTAGCACCATTTTTTTACGCTAACCTTTCCTTTGCGCCATGGTGCGCCGACTTCCAAATACAGCACATGGATGATTCAAAGGAATGTCGTTAAGCAGTGGTATTTTGTTTTTAAGAACAACTGCAGTAGTGCAGTTGTGTGGAACTTTTCTTAAATCTGGGCCCAAATGTTTAGGACAAGAAAATGGCATCTTTCTAAAAGTGCCATTTGCAGAATTGTGACTTAAAATCTGACTTTACCATTAATTAAGGTTTTAAATTACAATTCATTAGACATCAAACCTGATATTCCTGTTTGCTCCCAAATGAAACTTGGCATGTATTAAATGTCATAAAATAATCCAATGCTAATCTATGGGAGAGGTGGTCATTGCAGCAGTGAAAAACACATTTGAGGGTTTTTCATTACCAGGACATGTAAAACATGTCCAACTTTTTAAGTACACTGTACGGTGCTCTCTGGGCTATTTAGGGGTGACTTATCTGTGTGCAAAAAGGAAGATGTAGGCCTGGCAAAAGGATTATGTTGCCAGGTTGAAATGGCGTTTTAAACTGCATACACTGGCTGCAATCACAGGCCTGAGACATGTTTAATGGCTAATTAAATGGGTGGCACCATAAGTGCTACAGGCCTACTATTAGCATTTAATGTACAGGCCCTGGGTACATGTCATACCATTGCACTTGGGACTTACAAATAAATTAAATGTGGCAATTAGGTGTAAGCCAATGTTACCATTTTTTAGTGAGTGAGCACACACACGTAAGCATAGGTTAGCAGTGGTAAAGTGCACAGACTCATAAGGCCAACAAAAATGAGATTAGCAGAAAAAAGGAGGATTAAGATAAAATGCTTGTGGGAAGACTGTCCTAAGGCTAAAAGGTCTAACATGTGTCCCCCAGGTGAAAATGGGGAGAACCACCCAACCTCCTGGAGGTTCATATCACTAATGAAGAAGAACTGGGAGAGACCATCAGCAATGGCGTGGTCTGACCCACGAAAATGTTCCACCGTAAAGTCCAAAGACAGATGGACCACCTCAACAGCTTGGAATTCTCACCCCTCATTTGCATGAGCCAGCTGAGGGGCCTGTGGTCTGTCTGAACCTGGAAGTGAGTACCAAACCTGTATAGTCCAGCTCCTTCAGTGTCCAGACCACAGCAAAGGCCTCCTTCTCAAAAGAACTCCACCTCTGTTCCTGGGGAAGTAACCTTCTACTAATGAAAGATACAGGCTGGTCTAGGCCCTTCTCATTTAACTGTGCTAAGAAAGCCCCTACGCATACTCTAAAGTGTCCGTCTGCACAATACATTTCTTGGAGATGTCAGGAGCCCTGTGGACAGGTGCAGTGCACATGGCTTTCTTGAGGGAGCCAAAGGCTTTCTGCCAGGCCTTTGTCCAGACCACCTTTTTGAGCTGCTTCTTAGAAGTTAGATCAGTCAAAGGGGCAACAGTGGTGCCATAACTCTTAACAAGTCGCCTGTACTATCCGGTGAGACCCAGGAAGTCCCTCAATTCAGTCTGAGTTTTAGGGAGTTACCAGGACAGGATGGTCCCAATCTTCGACTGGAGGGGTTGTACCTCGCCCCTGCCCACAATGTAGCCCAGATATACCATGATGCTCTGCCCTATCTGGCACTTACTAGCCTTGATGGTGAGGCACACCTGCTGCAGGGCCTGAAGCACCTCCTGGAGGTGATCCACGTGTTCCTTCCATCTGGAGCTGAAGACAGCTATGTCAACTAGGTAGGCAACACAGAATGCCTCCTTACAAGCCAGGATGCTGTTCACACACCTCTAAAAGGTGGCAGGAACATTCCTTAAGCCAAAAGGCATCACCCTGAACTCGAAATGGCCCCCTGGGGTCGCCAATCCAGACCTCTCTTGTGCCGCCTCATTCAGAGCAATCTGCCAGTACCCTGATGTGAGATCAAAAGTACTGACCAATTTAGCAATGCCCAGCCGGTCTATGAGCTCATTAGCTTGGGGGGACCATGCCCCCAAGATCCATGTGAAGAAACTGGAAAAAGGTGTTAGAAGTCCAGTGGAACAACACTTTCTGCTCCCACCTCCCAGACTCTACAGACAACAATGAACAAGCAGCAAAAAGCTTCTCCTAGTGGATCACAGAATGCACTGAAAGAAACTTGAAAGAAAGTGGCGCATCACCAAAAAAACACAGAAGATCGCACTGCATGCAGAACCCCCCCTCAACCAGTACCACCGCCTCCTGAAAGAAAACAGGAAGAATGCACTAGCAGGCTGCATTAAAGTCAGTACAAACCACAGCAAAAAACTGTTTGTCACCGTGAAGGAGTTCACCACTCCTGCAACCACTGAGAATGACATCACTCCCTTCCAGGAACTGTGCAACAACCTCGAAGACTTCTTCCACAGCAAGATCTAGGCTATCTCCGAAAACTTTGAATGCCAAACCTCCACGCAGACAGCATCAACCAGCTCACCTGCACAAACACGAATCCCAAACACCGTCACACCCACAGGGAACTCCTCCCCACGCAAGACACTATGGGGGTCATTCTGACCCCGGCGGGCGGCAGTTGCCGCCCGCCTGGAGGGAGCCGCCATTTGGCCACCCCGCGGTCAAAAGACCGCTGGGGCCATTCCAACTTTCCCGCTGGGCTGGCGGGCGCTACCTAAGGTAGCGCCCGCCAGCCCAGCGGGAAAGGGGCCTGCAACACTGAAGCCGGCTCCGAATGGAGCCGGCGGTGTTGCAGGTGTGCGGCGGGTGCAGTTGCACCCGTCGCGCTTTTCACTGTCTGCTAGGCAGACAGTGAAAAGCATGCTGGGGCCCTGTTAGGGGGCCCCTGCACTGCCCATGCCATTGGCATGGGCAGTGCAGGGGCCCCCAGGGGCCCCAGGACACCCGTTCCCGCCATCCTGTTCCTGGCGGTAAAAACCGCCAGAAACAGGATGGCGGTAAGGGGGTCAGAATCCCCATAGCGCCGCCATGGCGGATTCGCCCAGCCGGGGGAAATCCGTCGGGAAACCGCCGGACCCGGTTTTCTGACCGCGGCTTTACCGCCGCGGTCAGAATGGGCAAGGAAGCACCGCCAGCCTGTTGGCGGTGCTTCCGTCACCAACCGCCAGGGTCGGAATGAGGGCCTATCTCTTTAAGGAACTTCACACATTCTGGAGCAGCCACAGACCCTTGCCTCCACCACGTCTTCAACCTCAGAAGCAAGACAATTAGCAACAAGCCCAAGAAGGTCCTGAATACCTCCATCACCACAGCCCCCTTCCCAGAAGTCTGGAAACAGGCTGAAGTGAGCCCCCTTTTGAAAAAAACTTCAGCCGACCCAGTCAAATGGAAGGACTACCGGCTCATCTCTCTGCTCCCCTATCCAGCAAAAGTCCTTGAGAAAGCGATCAGCCAGCAACTCACCCAACACTTAGAAGACCACAGCCTCCTGAACCGCTCCCAATCTGGATTGCAAGCTAACTGCACCACAGAGACATCCCTGATTGTAGCCAAAGATGACATAAGAGCTCTCCTAGAACTGGGAAAACAGCAGCCCTCATCCTCCTGAATGTGTCTTCCGCATCTGACTCCGTCTCCCACCACATCCTGATCAACAGACCCCGCCACATCAGGATTCAAGGAAATGTCCTCAAATGGATTGCCTCAGACCTCATGGGCCGAACTCAAAAGATAAGTCTCCCACCGTTCACCTTAGACCCCAAGAAGATCATCTGTGGAGTCCCCCAAGGATCGTCCATCAGACCAACCCTCTTCAACACCTACATGACCCCTCTGGCCGTCATCGTCAGATCACATGGAATCGGCATCATTTCCGATGCTAACAACACACAGCTCATCCTCTCACTGTCAGCAGATCCCTCCACCACAAAAGCTAGCTTCCATAGATGCATGATGAACATAGCAGACTGGATGAAGGACAACTGTCTCAAACTCAACACCCGAAAAATGGAAATCTTCATCTTTGAGAATAATACCTCACCATTGACTGACACATGGTGGCCTGCAGATCTCGGCACCACCCCTTGCCCCCAACAGACCATGCCCACAACCTCAGCATCATCCTGGAGACCAAACTATCCATGAAGAAAAAAGTTGACGCAGTCACATCCTCCTACATTCACATGCTTCACATGCTCCTCAAGATCTTTAGGTGGCTCCCAGCAGACACCAGAAGAACGGTCACACAGGTCCTCATCACCAGCAGACTGGACTATGGAAACACACTCTAAGTAGGAATCACAGCACACTTCCTAAAGGGACCACAGACAATACAGAACTCAACTGCAAGACTTGTACTCGGCCTCCCCAGAAGGACCCACATCACACCCATCTCAAAAAACGACACTGGCTCCTGATTCAGAAGAGGTGCCAGTTCAATATACTGACCTACTCCTACAAGGCCGTGCACAATAAAGGACCAGCATACATCACCAAATGCCTGATTTTCCACCAATTAAACAGACACCTCCCATCAGCTTCTGTCTCCCTTGCAGAAACCCCACGGATTTGTCAAACCTATAGCGGAGGATACTCTTTCTCAACCTGGCAGGCAAGGCTTGGAACAACTTCCCCTTGCACCTCAGGACTGAACCGTCACTCCAGTAATTCAGAAGAGAACTAAAGACCTGGATGTTTGAATGATTATTCCTCCACGCAGCAGCATACAGCTCCAGCGGCTCGAGACCCTCACGGATGATTTGCCGCGCTTTATAAATGCTTGATTAATGGTGACTGAATTGAGCCCCTGGTAGTCCACACAGAATCCACATTTTGGGGTGGCGTCTGGAGGGGAAACCTTAGGTTAGATGGCTCCTGGTCTAGCCCAGCATTACTGGTATGGTCCAGGGACTGTTGAAAGGCTCAGTCACCCCTAATGCCATTATCTTGGAGACTTGCTCCTTGATGCTAGCCCTCACCTTTTTCAACAACCTGTAAATGTTGTTCCTAACTGGTATACTGTCTCCAGGATCTATGTTGTGGTTGCACAAATGTGTAAGTCGAGGGGTGAGGGAGAAACATAAAAAAAAATGCCCCAGTAACTAGTGACTGTCACTCTGCTGTTCTAGCATCATAGTAGGGCAGAGGTTCATACCCTCTACTGACCCATCGTACTCCTGGGTAGACAGGAGGTCAGGGAGAGGTTGGCTCTCCTCCTCCATCCCTGTCATCTGTCACCAGGGGCATGGCGAAAAAAGATCTCTCAAAGTGCAGTTTGAGGCAGTCTATGTGCAACTCTCTTAAGAGTTTTCTAGGAGTCTTGAGATCCACCAGGTAGGTGGTATTTCCCTTCCACCTCTTCACATTATATGGGCTTATACAACTGGCTTGGAGAGCTCTATGCTCTACAGGCTCCTTGATGCACACCTTCTGGCTGGCCTGAAACTTCACCAGAATGGCCTTCTGCTTGTACCAGAGTTTCATTACTCTTGACTGGCCTCAAGATTGTCTTTAGCCTTTCTCCACAAGTGCTGTTTTAGGTTACAGAGACTCAGCATGCAGCTAGCTACATCCTGAAAGGGTTTACTGAGAGCTTGCTCCCACCCCTCTCTCACCAGAGTTTCATTACTTTTTGACTGGCCTCAAGATTATCTTTAACCTTCTTCCAGAAGTAGTGAATCAGGTTACAGAGAGCATTCAGCTTTTCTTTTTTTTTTTTTTTAAATAAATTTTACTAGGCAAGGATCAACCTTATCACCCTTCTTTTCCAAAAACATCATTAGGGAGAAAAACAAAAAGAGAAGAAAAGCAGATAAAAGAAAATACATTCAAAAAATTCAATCCCATACTATACAAGCTCCATTTCACTCATGGATATATCTCTTCCAACCATTTAGTCAATGGTGCCCAAATTCGTTCCCCCCCTACGCCTCTTCTTATTGCCTTTAAGTCTGTATAAACTCAATTCGATACTATGGGCCGCTAAAAATCTTAACCTCCACGCTTCAAATGTCGGGGGGTCTTTTTTAATCCAGTCCGTATTTATACACAGCCGGAGTATCGCCATCGCCATATATAGAAAATGTATTTTTTTTTTTTATTACATGCCCCGTATTTTCCAGCGGGTCCATCACACCTAACAATACCAGCGTTGGTGTTAGTTTCACGTTTCCTCCAATTATATCACTGAGAAACCATTCAAATTCACCCAACAGTGGTTTCAACCTAGGGCATGTATAAAACATATGCAATATCTCCGCTTCGGCCCCCCCACATCAATTACACTTCCCATCAGATCCTCCCCACTTTCTCAATTTTGCAAGTGTATAATACAGGTCAAATGCCGTCTTATAATGCTGTGTTTTCAGATTGGCTGAGAGAAAGGTTTTTCCTTCTAGTTCTAATGATTCTTCCAACCACCCCCCTCTTTACCCACACGATTAACCCAGCTATCATTCTGTTGCATAAGGTCATCCTGTTGGGCATCTATGAACAAAGTATATAATATACCTATCTTCTCCCTGCGACATATAGCCCTTATTAATGTTATCTTATCCATTAACAGCATAGCTTGTCTGTGACGATGGAGAAAATCTTGAATTTGTAAGAAGTTAAAAAAAGAGTCTTGGGTAAATCATACTGTACCTGACGCTCCAGAAAAGATTTACAGACTGAGGGGGTCATGCCGACCCCGACCGCGGCGGTCATTCTGACTTTCCCGCTGGGCCGGCGGGCGACCGCCAGAAGGCCGCCCGCCGGCCCAGCGGGAAAGCCCCTTCAACAATGAAGCCGGCTCCGAATGGAGCCGGCGGAGTTGAAGGGGTGCGGCGGGTGCAGTGGCACCCGTCGCCATTTTCAGTGTCTGCAGAGCAGACACTGAAAATCTTTGTGGGGCCCTGTTAGGGGGCCCCTGCACTGCCCATGCCAGTGGCATGGGCAGTGCAGGGGCCCCCAGGGGCCCCATGACACCCGTTCCCGCCATCCTGTTCCTGGCGGTATTTACCGCCAGGACCAGGATGGCAGGAAGGGGGTCGGAATACGGGAAACCGCTGGTTGCCCTTTTCTGACCGCGGCTTTACCGCCGCGGTCAGAATGGCCCAGGAAGCACCACCAGCCTGTTGGCGGTGCTTCCGCGTGACCGCCAGGGTCGGAATGACCCCCTGAGTTTACATATAAATCCCCAATTCTCCTTATCCCTTGCTGTCGCCAAATTACCAGAATAGGATCCCTAAAAGTAGAAAAGGGGAGGACTGAGGAGCTCAATGGACTATATGCGATAATCTTGCCCAGCCCAATCCATTGTTTTAGCTGTACCCAAACCTTATTTACTGCTTGTAGAGTTTTAAATCTCACTTTTTTAAAGTAGCTGGGTCCCACAAATTTCGACAACCAGCCTTTTGCCTCAAAATCCAACATCATTTCATACAAGGAGGATTCCGCTTCTTTCTTACTCTCCCTTACCTCACCAGTTATCAATCCATCCATATACTCGAGGTAGTAGACATAATAATATAGCGTAAAATTGGGAACTGCCCAGCCTCCTCGACATCTTGGAAGCGTCATGTATTTCATGGCCCTTCTTGGTGTGGCGTGTGATAAATATCGATAATGTATCCTGTCCAACTCACACTTTACTTAACAGAGGGGCTAGGTTAACTTCCACCACCTGGTTAACAACAGCAGTAACTTTTATCCCCAAATACACAGCCTTTGTTGCCACCCGCTTATCTCTGGTCAAGGTATACACTGAACATAAAATCTGTGTCTTATCCACATTTAATTCGTATCCTCCAAAATTTCTGGCCACATCTAGCGTCAAAATATTGGAGTTAACTTAATTTTGTGCCTGCGGAAAACTACCTTGCATCAATGAGATGTAAGGTAAGCGTTCCCGGGCAAAAAATTACACCAAGGCCTTTGCGCCTTATTTATCCCCCTGTGCAAAACTCACGCACGGGAGGAGTAGGGCCTTAAATAATGGCGCTAAGCCTGTTTAGCGCCGTTATTTAACGCCTGGGTCAGGGCAAGCGTTAGGGGACCTGTGGGACATTTTCCATGGTCAGAGGCCATGGAAACAGCCCACAGGTGCCCTTCCCTGCACCCAGGGACACCCACAACCCAACCCACCCCCACCCACGCCTGGAGGACACCTAAACTTGGGCCCCCCTACTTTGCACTGTGCCCAATGGCCATGGCCAGGGGACAAAAGTCCCCTGGGCATGGCCATTGGGCAGGGGGGCATGACTCCTGTCTTTACTAAGACAGGAGTCATGTCCATGGGGTTTGTGCATCAAACAATGACGCTAGTCAGGTTAGCATAATTTTTCAGACTCTGACCTGACTAGCACCATTCTTTGATGCACCCCCTCTTGTTTCCCCTACGCCTCCCCCACCCGGTTAGCGTAATTTATTTTGATGCTAACCAGGCCTTACCGCCGGCTAGTGTCATTCCTTAAATATGACGCCCGGCTGGTGTCCAGGAATAGCACTAGCCAGCGGTAAACCTTTTGACGCAAACGTGCTCTAACGAAGGTTTGCGTCAAAAAGTATAAATCAGGGCCTCAGTGCCTTGCTGGCATAATCAACCAAAAGCTGGCTCTGCATATTTTGGCTTTTCATGGGGTATTATGCCCTCATAGTGACAGTCAATATTATATAATCCAACATGGAAAATACTTTCTAAAAAAAAGTTGATACTCCAATGATGTCTATCCAAGTATTAGCCTGATTGTTCAGCATATTCACTTAAAACAAGATTTGTGCTGGAAAGTGAATCCAACAAAAAATATTTTGCACACTTTTGTATCAACTTTATGACGCAACCCCAGTGTAAAAGGTTTGTAATACCGGCCCTAACTCTTACCTCCATTCTTGTGACCTGTGTGACCTTCAGATCGATCATTTCACAGTTCCACTCATACTCATTTTCAAGACACAGGATGTGGATCCACTGTCTAAAGTTTTACGACCTATTTGAATTGATTCTCTTTCAAATGTATTAAGACACCATCTTTCTGCTAGATGATGACTCTCACAGTAACAGAATGGTGCTAGCTCCAACCAAAGAATAGAAATAATGACATAGGTGGTCATTACAACCCTGGCGGACGGTGTTAAAGATGCGGTAATACCGCAAACAGTCAGACGGACAAAAGAAGGGAATTATGACCCTGGCGGAAACCGCCAACAAAGACAGCCACTTTAACACTTCGCCTGCCACGGCGGTACAGACAAGCAGCGCGGCGGACACCGCCAACAGACAGGCGGGAGACAATGTACCGCCCACAGTATCACAACAGACCAATCCGCCACCTTTTCCGGGGCGGATTCACCGTGGATAAAAACACGGCGGAAACAGCTTTTGCTATGGGAAAACGCTCACCTTAACATATCCCACGAGGAACGACGACTCCATGGACCCCGAACTCCATATACTACCTGCCCTTGTCTTTCTGCTCCTTCACGACCAACAGCGACGTAGGCGCAGAAGATACCGGTGAGTACAGCACCTACGACACTGGGAGGGGGGAGGCAAAAGTTAGGGGGACACCCACCAAACACCCCCACCCCCACCCTCGCATATTACAACATACACACCAATGCAGTCACAAACATCACAGTAACAACCCACAATTCCCCCGGAAGAATGCAAAGACAATGCGAATTTCGGTAAACTTTGTAATGTGCCAATATACATGTCATACAAAAATAAACAAATATATGTATACTAAAATCACTCTTATTTACATATATACAATCCGAGAAGTAGTGCAGATATGTACACTACAATGTCCGTGCACAAACAGTCCAAAAAATGCATGGGCGAGGCCCACAATAGATACCTGACCAAAATCGGAGAGAACACTGCAGGGGCATCAGATAGAAACACTACAGGCACCTCAGGGGGAAGGGAAGGGGGGGCACCTCAGCCACAGAAAAGCAAAGCCAGATCCACGACGGGGCTCCATGCCCATTGATGTATCCTGGGGAGTGCAAAGCCACAGTCTCTCATGTCTATACAGTGGGTGGGTTGCCCACTGTTACATCCTGGGGAGTGCAAAGCCACAGTCTCTCAAGTCCATACAGTGGGTGGTTTGCCCACTGTTACATCCTGGGGAGTACAAAGCCACAGTCTCTCAAGTTGATGCAGATCCACACTGATACTGGGGGGTGACTGGTGCCCAGACTGGATGAGTCTCCCCGTGAATGGTAGTGTGCTGTCACTGTCCCAGCTGCACATGGAATAAAGATGCCTGATGTGGTGGGCCATTCATTCCTACCCGGTGCATTGCCCTCTTCAGCTGTGCTTTGACATGGCGGTCTTTGCCCTCTTCAGCGGTGCTATGACATGGCGGTCTTTGCCTTCTTCAGCGGTGCTATGACATGGCGGTCTTTGCCCTCTTCAGCGGTGCTTTGACATGGCGGTCTTTGCCCTCTTCAGCGGTGCTTTGACATGGCGGTCTTTGCCCTCTTCAGCGGTGCTATGACATGGCGTTTCAGAACTGTTCAGCGGTGCTTTGACATGGCGGTCTTTGCCCTCTTCAGCGGTGCTATGACATGGCGTGTCAGGACTGTTCAGCGGTGCTTTGACATGGCGGTCTTTGCCCTCTTCAGCGGTGCTTTGACATGGTGGTCTTTGCCCTCTTCAGCGGTGCTATGACATGGCGTTTCAGGACTGTTCAGCGGTGCTTTGACATGGCGGTCTTTTCCCTCTTCAGCGGTGCTATGACATGGCGTTTCGGGACTGTTCAGCGGTGCTTTGACATGGCGGTCTTTTCCCTCTTCAGCGGTGCTTTGACATGGCGGTCTTTGCCCTCTTCAGCGGTGCTATGACATGGCGTTTCAGGACTGTTCAGCGGTGCTTTGACATGGCGGTCTTTGCCCTCTTCAGCGGTGCTTTGACATGGCGGTCTTTGCCCTCTTCAGCGGTGCTATGACATGGCGTTTCAGGACTGTTCTGCGGTGCTTTGACATGGCGGTCTTTGCCCTCTTCAGCGGTGCTATAACATGGCGTGTCAGGACTGTTCAGCAGTGCTTTGACATGGCGGTCTTTGCCCTCTTCAGCGGTGCTTTGACATGGCGGTCTTTGCCCTCTTCAGCGGTGCTATGACATGGCGTTTCAGGACTGTTCAGCGGTGCTTTGACATGGCGGTCTTTGCCCTCTTCAGCGGTGCTATGACATGGCGTTTCAGGACTGTTCAGCGGTGCTTTGACGTGGCGGTCTTTGCCCTCTTCAGCGGTGCTTTGACATGGCAGTCTTTGCCCTCTTCAGCGGTGCTATGACATGGCGTTTCAGGACTGTTCAGCGGTGCTTTGACATGGCGGTCTTTGCCCTCTGCAGCGGTGCTTTGACATGGCGGTCTTTGCCCTCTTCACCGGTGCTATGACATGGCTTTTCAGGACTGTTCAGCGGTGCTTTGACATGGCGGTCTTTGCCCTCTTCAGCGGTGCTTTGACATGGCGGTCTTTGCCCTCTTCAGTGGTGCTATGACATGGCGTTTCAGGACTGTTCAGCGGTGCTTTGACATGGCGGTCTTTGCCCTCTTCAGCGGTGCTTTGACATGGCGGTCTTTGCCCTCTTCAGCGGTGCTATGACATGGCGTTTCAGGATTGTTCAGCGGTGCTTTGACATGGCGGTCTTTGCCCTCTTCAGCTGTGCTTTGACATGGCGGTCTTTGCCCTCTTCAGCGGTGCTATGACATGGCGGTTCTGATACGGACATTGGTGTGTGGCATGACGATTTCCACACTGGACATTGGTGTGTGGCATGACGATTTCCACACTGGACATTGGTGTGTGGCATGACGTTCCATCATTGCCCAGCGGGGCTGTGGAATCCTGGCCCCGCCTGGGCTGTGACTCCGGCGGTGGTCTCTGGACCAGGGTCGATACTAGAGCCCTCCTGGGCTGTGACTCCGGCGGTGGTCTCTGGACCAGTGACGATACTTGAGCCCTCCTGGGCTGTGACTCCGGCGGTGGTCTCTGGACCAGTTACGATACTTGAGCCCTCCTGGGCTGTGACTCCGGCGGTGGTCTCTGGACCAGTGACGATACTTGAGCCCTCCTGGGCTGTGACTCTGGCGGTGGTCTCTGTACCAGTGACGACGGTGCTGGCGGTTGTGTCTGGACCACCGGAAATGATGGCGCACTTCTCCGCCGTGACACTCACAACAGGCTGGGCAGACTTCCTCTGGACCTTCCCCACCTTTTTTGGAGTTACAGCTGACTCATCAATCGCCTTCGATCCCATTTCACTTGTTGTCCCACCAGGAGTCTTGCCACGGTCCCGTCGTCCACTCTCCAATTTCGGAGCCTTTACAGGAGGTGGGCTGCCTGTGCCTTGGCTCCGGGTCCTACTGCCTGCCCTGGTGGACGGTGCACTCCAAAAACCTTGAACAGGCACCACTGGTCCTGGAGGCTTTTTGGCTGAGGCGCTACGACGGGACTGATGAATTGGATGGGGGGGGGCAAAAAGGTCAATTTGACAGAGGGACAGTTTCTGACGAACACTGGGATGGGTAGCTGGAGGGGGTCTGGGAGTGGAGGAAGAGGAGGTGGGTGTAGGAGGTGTCACTTTAGGTGTTTTGGGTGAAGGTGCAGGTACTGGAGGCTGTCGTGAGGTGGATGGATGTTGGGTGAGTGATTGCCGGCGTTTGGGTACTTTGGGAGGTGGCGTCACAGACACACTGGGAGAGGACACAGGGGATGTGTAAATGGCAGTGGAGGTGGTAAGTGCAGGTGAGCGGCGTGTGGTGCTGGGTGTCCTGGTGCGAGTCCTAGTGCCTATAGATGTGGTGCATGCAGGTATGTGTGTAGACGAGACTGGGAGGGAGGACGTAGAAGAGGAGGAGGGGGACACAGTGGAGACAGTGGATGTTGCAGTGTCTGTATGGGTGTGATGCTTGTGTGAGTGCTTGTGGTGTGTGTGGTGCCTATGCTTGAGCTACTTGGGTGTGTTGACTTGTCTGCATGCTGGTCTGTAGGTGTGCTTGGGATGGGCTGGGATACAGGGCATTGGGTCTGGGTGGAGGAAGTTGGAGGGGGGAGGCTGGACACAGGGACAATTGCTGCCATCAGTGCTGAGGCCAGAGATTGCAGGGTTCGCTGAAGGGCAGCCTGACCAGAATGAATACCCTCCAGGAATGCATTACCGTGTTGCAACTCCCTTTCTACACCCTGGATGGCATTCACAATGGTAGACTGCCCAACAGTGAGTGACCTGAGGAGGTCAATGGCCTCCTCACTGAGGGCAGCAGGGGTGACTGGAGCAGGGCCTCAGGTGCCAGAGGCGAAGGTGATGCCCACCCTCCTGGGTGAGCGGGCACGGGGCGAACGCTGAGGGGCTGCTGGGAGGGCGGTGCTGGTAGGGGGGGAGTGGCGGCTGTACCTGTAGAAGTGGGGCGCACAGATGGTGCCGCCACCACAGGGGACCTCACATCGGCGGACGAGTCTGTGTCGCTGGTTGGTGATCCGGTGGCCGACGTGAAGCTCCCCTCGCCCTCCGTCCCACTGGTGTATTAGGAGTCTGTGGTGTGGCCCTCCATGGCCATGTGGGATGCAGCTCCCTCGTGCTCCGGTGCCACTGTACCTCCGCCTGTTGATGCTGATGTACAAACGGACAGGGAGAGCAGGAAAAGGGGGGGAGACAGAAGAAAGAGAGTTTTAGTACATGGGATACCGCTACCGTTGGCGGACAAGACAGACGCAGCAGCCCCATGCACAACGCCACGCTCCTGCCCTCTGCACATGCAATTTCATGGATATGGGCTACATGGCAATGCTGGAAATCTGCGCACATGGATGCCACTGGGGCAACTATACCTCAACTTGCTAGTTTTCTGAGGTGGGGTAGAGTGCCACATGGCCTACATTATGGAGGGGCCTTGCCTAACTAACTCGCCCTGGCCTATGGACACCCACAGCCCACCTCCCCCACCCACACACCGTCACTGCACGCAAAGTCCGCAGAATGAGTTTGTACTCACCCCCTTGTGTCTGCTGTGATGACCTTAAGCGCCCATCCAACTCCGGGTAGGCCACCGCCAGGATCCGGAACATCAGGGGGGTCATGTTACGATGGGCACCCCTCCCACGTTGGGAGGCCATCCCCAGCTGAGCCTCCGCCGTCTTCTTGCTGCAGCGGTGAATGTCCTCCCATCTCTTCTGGCAGTGGGTGCCCCGTCTCTGGTGGGCCCCCAGGGTCCGGACGTCCTTTGCGATGGCATGCCAAATGTCCCTCTTCTGGTGGGCATTGACCTACATGACATGCACAAGGGAAGAGGAACAGTCATTACCAATTGCACCATCAATGTGTGTGGCCCCCTCCATACTCTGACCATGTATCCTATTTATTCCCATGCTTTACTGTAGTATGACTTCTACCCCCTTCCCTCTTCCACCCAGCCCTCTCCACCCAGGCCTAGCCCCTACAACGTGCTCCCTGTGTACTAACCTGTTGGTCTGGGGGACTGTAGAGTAGCGTGTACTGGGGGAGGACCTCATCCACAAGTTTCTCCAACTCCTCCGATGTGAAGGCAGGGGTCCTTTCCCCAGACGCAGCAGCCATCGTCGCTTCCAGACCGAGGTCACAGCAGCACTAGCAGTGTAGGTCCTCTCCTGTAGAAGGTCAGGTATCTAGTGACTGAAGAGATAGAAAATGGCGGTGACGACTGCGGCGGTGACGTCCGCGGCGGGGCGCATCATCACCGCCGGTGCACCTGTTCATTGGCTCCTGGGACCCATAGGGTCCATTGTTAACCAATGCAGCATTGCGCCGCGCTCTACGACCGCCTACCGCGACAGTGTGCAACGCCAGCGCTGTTACCCCAAAATCCCATTGTCCCAGTTTAGAGGTCAGGCAGCCGCCATTTCAGGGGCCAAAAGGATTCATTTTCAAATGCGTCACACATACTGAGGCCTACACTCAACACACATACAGGAAGGGTTTATTGTCTGGGGTAGTCTTGTGTGTGACTGTGGGTACATACCTGGAAGAATAGTGACTGTTTCTTCGCTGTTGTCCTTCGTAGGCACCGTCAGCTGGGACATATGAGAAGATGGCGGAATCCGCCGGTGTACCGACCGCTGGTGGACCTGTTGACAATGGAGGAGCGACATTTAATCGTGACCTACAGGTTTGACCGTGCCACAATCCAGGAACTGTGTACCCAGTTGGAGCCAGAGCTGATGTCACCAATCCGCCATCCGACTGGAATCCCCACTGACGTGCAGGTGCTGTCAGTGCTCCATTTCCTTGCAAGTGGGTCATTTCAAACAACAGTGGCCATGGCATCAGGGATGTCCCAGCCTATGTTTTCAAACGTGCTGTCCAGAGTGTTGTCTGCCCTGCTGAAACACATAAGGAGATACATCATTTTCCCTGAGGTGGAGCATTTGGCTACAGTTAAAGGTGACTTCTATGCCCTCGGACATATCCCGAACGTCATAGGTGCCATTGATGGGACCCATGTAGCTCTGGTCCCCCCCGCAGGAGTGAACACGTGTACAGGAACAGAAAGAGTTATCATTCGATGAATGTCCAGATGGTCTGTTTGGCAGACCAGTACATCTCGCAGGTAAATGCTATGTTCCCTGGCTCTGTGCATGACGCCTACATCCTGCGCAATAGCAGCATCCCTGATATGATGGGTCAACTCCAGAGGCACCGTGTATGGCTATTGGGGGACTCTGGTTACCCCAACCTGTCATGGCTCTTGACCCCAGTGAGGAATCCCAGGACCAGGGCAGAGGAACGCCACAATGAGGCCCATGGGCGGACTAGGAGGGTTATCGAGCGCACCTTCAGCCTTCTTAAGGCCAGGTTCAGGTGCCTCCATATGACAGGTGGAACCCTATTCTACTCACCGAAGAAGGTGTGCGACATCATCATCGCCTGCTCCATGCTCCATAACTTGGCATTACGACGCCAGGTGCCTTTTCTGCAGGAGGATGATCCAGATGACGGTGTTGTAGCAGCTGTGGAGCCTGTGCAGCCTGTGGACAGTGATGAGGATGAAGCTGAGGAAGACGAAAACGACAACAGGGAGTCAGTCATACAGCAATATTTCCAGTGACACACAGGTGAGAACTTTTTATTTTTTACCATTACATTGACTTTCACACATCTACCTCTATCCTGTACCTCCATTTCACTCACTATTTGTTAACTGTGTTGTCCCCTTCCATTTCAGTTTCACAAATGTGGTAACCTACGTGTCAACTGTTTGCATCCTTGAAGGACTTGTGATGTGTGACATAGGTATGTTAGCCTTCCAATGGGTAACCCATTATGAAACTGTAATTGATAATACAGATTTACAAATCATAGACTGACTCCATTTTTTGGGGGTGTTTCAAGGGTGTTTATTTAAGTGCAAAAAAATGAAGGGGGGTTGTAAAATGGTGATGGGTGATGGTGGAGGAATGTCCATGGCAGAGTCCAGTCTATTAGTCTCACAGGTACATTGCACATCTGGGCATTGGAAGTGGAGCTGGGGTAGTTCCGATTTGGGCAGGGTAACAAAGTGGGACAGTGGGAGGACAATCAGGGTGGTCTTCTTTTCTGGCGGGGGTCTTGCCATCTTGCTCTGTCCTGTTCCTGGATCTCAGGGCCCGCTTGCGTGGTGGTTGTCCGTCTGCAGGGGGTGGGGGGCTGGTGTGGTGGTCCTGTGGCGGGGCCTCTTGCCCACTAGCGCCAGCGGAGATGGTGGGCAGTTTGTCGTCCTGGCTAGTGTCAGGGGCCCCTTGGAGTGCCACGGTGTCCCTCAAGGTCTTTTGAATGTCCGTCAGCACCCCTATAATGGTGCCCAGGGCGGATCCGATGGTCCTGAGCTCCTCCCTGAACCCCAAATATTGTTCCTCCTGCAGACGCAGGGTCTCCTGCAACTTGTCCAGGACCGTGGCCATCGTCTCCTGGGAGTGGTGGTATGCTCCCATGATGGAGGAGAGGGCCTCGTTGAGAGTGGGTTCCCTTGGCCTGTCCTCCCTCTGTCGCACAGCAGCCCTCCCAGTTCCCCTATGTTCCTGGGCCTCCGTCCCCTGGACCATGTGCCCACTACCACTACCCCCAAGTCCCTGTTGTTATTGGGGTGGTGGGTTAGCCTGGGTGCCCTGTAGTGGTGGACACACCACTGATTGATCTGTCCTGGGTAGGAAGGTTTGGGCCCGCTGGGTGGGTGCTGTGCTGGTGTTACCAGAGGGTGGAAGCTCGGTGTTGGGCTGTGGCTGGGCAAGGGGAACCGACTGTCCCGAGGCCCACGATGGTCCGGGCTGGTCATCAAGATCCAGTGGGGCAGAGCTGCTGTTGTCACTGTGGGCCTCTTCTGGGGGTGGAGTGGTGTTGTCTGGACCCTCTGGTGTGGTGACGTTCCTTCAGGTTCCTGCGGGGGTATAAGTACATGATTATTGCATGTGTGTGTTTCATGGTGTGCAATGGTTGGGTGTGCGTGAACCACAGTGCTGGCATTCCTGTGGGGGGGATTGTGTGGTGATGGTTGGGGGGTGTTCTGGGTCTGTGCAGTGGGCATGCTTTGGTGATGGGTTTCCATGCTTAGTTATGTCATGCAGGGCTTGGCGTTGGGATGGGTGGTTGGTGTCATGGGTAGATAGGTGAGGATTTGGGGTGATAGGGGAGGGTGTGATGGTGGGGGTGTGTGATATCATGCAGGTAGGGTGGGGGTTATGATAGTTAAGATTTGACTTACCAGTGTCCGTCCCTCCAACGATTCCTCCGAGGCCCTCAGGATGCAAGATGGACAAGACTTGCTCCTCCCATGTTGTTAGTTGAGGGGGAGGAGGTGGTGGTCCTCCGCCAGTCCGCTGTACCGCGATGTGGTGCCTGGATACCGTTGAACGCACCTTCCCCCGTAGGTCGTTCCACCTCTTCCTGATGTCCTCCCTATTTCTTGGGTGCTGTCCCACAGCGTTGACCCTGTCCACTATTCTTTGCCATAGCTCCATTTTCCTGGCTATTGATGTGTGCTGTACCTGTGAGCCAAATAGCTGTGGCTCTACCCGGATGATTTCCTCCACCATGACCCTGAGCTCCTCCTCGGAGAAGAGGGGGTGTCTTTGGCGTGACATGGGGTGGTGTGTGTGATGTGTGGGGTGGTGTATGTGTTGATGAGTGTGGTGAGTGTAGTGGTATGTGGTGTTTTGTGCGTGGATGTTGTGTGGGTGATTGTGTGGTGTACCTCTGTGTGGTGGGGTTGTCTATTGCTGTGCTCTCTCTGTCGCCTTCAACTCAAAATTGTGGTCGTAGGGGTTTGTGGGTGATGTGGGTGTGCGTTTTATATTGTGTTGGGTGTGTGGGAGTGTTGTTTGTATGTGTATCAGGTGTGTGTATTTTGAATTGTCCAATGTGGCGGTGTTTTGGAGATGTGGGTGTATTTTGAGTGCGGCGGTGTGTACCGCCAATGGAATACCGCGGTTGAAAGACCGCCGCGTGGATTCGTGGGTCATAATAGCATGGGCGTGTTTCTGTTGGCGTGGAGGTGGAGGATTTGTTTCCGCATGTTTATCGCTGACCTTTGGTGTGGCGGTATTGTGTGGGTGTCTGAATTTCGGCGGATTCCGTGATGTGTGTCATAATAGCTGTGGCGGTCTACCGCGGCCGCGGCGGTATATTGGCGGTCTTCTGCACGGCGGTAAGCACCTTATACCGCCAGGGTCGTAATGACCCCCATAATGAAGCATGAGATGTTGGCACCTGAAAGTCATCAGTCTTCCTGAAGCAGTCGTCAGGCACAGACAAACGTTGTCACCTTTAACAAAATAAACCTCTGGCCTACACATCATTCCTACCATTTATCCCCTGTGCTCACTCAGTAAGAATAAATATGCAGCCATTTGTTAACATGGACCTCACTAAATTTCTGTGGGTAGCCTTCTCTCCATCCTCTCTCATTTCAGTGTCAGGGTCCACCCATAGAGATGCAGTCAGTAAACATCCACATCCACTGCCTGAGGAACCAGTATCTACACTCCATGCCATACCATGAAAAAAAAAACAGGGGCCATCCAAAATGCATCCCATCAGTATCAGCACTCAGACTTTCAGAACACATGGAGTTTTACCACTAACCACTGAGGCCCATATTTATACTTTTTGACACTAAACTATGCTAACGCAGTTCAGCATCAAAAAGTTTACCGACGGCTAGCGCCATACCAATAGAAAAGGATGCTAGCCGGGAGGGGGAGGCGTAGGGGGGGCAGGGGGTTTAGAGTCAGAGGATGATGCTAGTATGGGCAGAGGCAAAAAAATGCCTCTGCCCAGACTAACGTCATTTTTTGACATTAAAACCCCATGGACATGACTCCTGTCTCAGTTAAGACAGGGTCATACCCCCCAGCCCAATGGCCATGCCCGGGGACTTACCCATACCTACGTCTAGCTACCTGGGATGGGGTCCCCCCATCGTTAGGTGTCTTCCTGGTGTGGGTGAGGGTGTCCCTGGGGCCAAGAAAGGGCACCTGAGGGCTCTATCCATGGTCTCTGACCATGGAAAAAGGCCCACAGGTCCCCTAACGCCTGCCCTGACCCAGGCATTAAATAATGGCGCTAAGCTTGTTTAAGGCCCCAATCCCCCGTGCTAGATTTTAGAACAGGGGATTAATATGGCGCAAGGGTCATACCGTCATTTTCTGGACAGGAACGCCTACCTTGCAGCTCATTGACGCAAGGTAGGTTTTCACATCCAGAAAATGATGTTAGGGCCAAAGTATAAATATGGAGTTAAGTTTGCGCTGAATTAGCGTAAAACAAAATGATGCTAATTCAGCACAAACAGAGTATAAATATGGGCCTTAGTTACTACCCATCCACCGCACATACAAGCACATGGAATGCTGTGCAATTGTCTTGGAGTCACATAGACTGCTCTATCAGGCTTAACACTCAGGGCCTCATTTACCAGAGGATGCGCTGTATTTACAATACAGAGCTCCATAGTATATGTTTTCAGAATTTCTGAAAAATCTGTTGTCGCTAAACTGACTCATTGCTGAAGTTGCGTCATTGAACTGATGCAACTCCAGCAATGCAAGGAGAGTCCCATAGGAAAAAGCCCTGCGTCAACTGTACACCTGCTCTGAGCAGGCAGTAAAATTTTGATGCAGTGAAGTCGTAGAATGATGCATTGAATAGTTGTAAATTTCATTGCGTCAGTTCTACGTGGCTTTTTTTCAAGGGGACACCTACCCTGCATGCATTATACCTGGTGCAGGTAAAATGTGAAGCAGGGCTTTACAAACTGACGGATTGGGCCCAATGCGTCAGTTGTAAATATGAAGCAGTAAGGCCCTGATTAATACTTTTTGCCGGTAAACCTGTATTAGCGCAGGTTTGCGGCAAAAAGTATAGCACCGCTAGCGCCATTCCTAGACGTCGGCCCAGCATCATATTTAAGGAATTACACTAGCCGGCGCAAAGGGTGGGATAGCGTCCAACAATTTGACACTAGCCAGGTGAGGGTGGTGGTATAGCACCAAAAATATAACCATGGCCTCCATTGCACGGGTGCTGGGTGACATGGCCAACATCATGAGGGAGTACACAGCACACAAGCGGGCCCCTACCACTAGCCAGTGTACTGAACAGCCCTCCACATCTGTTGCAGCTAGTGGACAGGAGGCCCTGCCACAGGACCCACAGACCGCCAGCACCCCTCCTCCTGCAGCAGGTGAACCACCCCGCAAACGTTCCCTGCGACCCAGACAGACACCAGAGACAGTTGCCAAGACCAAGACCACCACCAGGAAATGAGCCCCTCAAGAATCTTCCCCTTATGTTCCACTGTCTCACCATGTCCACTTTGAACTGTCATTGCTCCTCTTCCTATGGTCCCTTGGACACTGGACCTGTGATACAAACTGACTGGCCAACTACACTGGACTTTTCCCAACCATCACCCCACTCTATTGCACTTTCCATTGTTTACTTGAATTATAAATAAACACCCTTGGACACAACTTGAGTAATAGTGCTTTATCTGAAGGAAATGTACAATGTATTGAACTGTATCAAACTGCATGATCCTGTGCAAATGTCCTGGAATGTGTCCATCCATCCTACATATGTGTCTCAGCATCTGTACACATCACAGCAATACACTGTTGTAACCACACCAAGATCTGCAATAAGGGAAGGCATAGGTGACAGTCAGTTGGGATGCAAAGGTAGTGACTGGCATTATTCTACAGCCACAAAGCACAACACTTAAATGTAGAAATGTATAGTTCAACAGTCTTACCTGAGTGTCATTGGAAGTACTGCTGTATGATATGTGTTCTTTTGTCCACATCCTCCTCCTCTACCTCCTCCTCATTGTCCTCAGTGTTCACAGCTGCCACAGGTGCATTGTCACCCCGTCCTCCTGCAGATAGGTCACATGGCGTCTGAGGGCCAAATTGTGCAGCATGCAGCACACAACAACAATCTTGCAGACCTTCTCAGGGCAGTAGCATAGGGATCCACCTGTCAGATGGAGGCACCTGAACCTGGCCTTCAGGAGACCGAAGGTTGTTTCAATAATCCTCCTGGTATGCTCATGAGCATCATTGAACGTATTCTCAGCCCCGGTTCTCAGATTCCTAACAGGGGTCAAGAGCCAGGACAGGTTTGGGTAGCCGGAGTCACCTGGAAGAAGTGAGGGACACACATTAGCCTTGCACAATGGCATTGGGAATGACTCCTGTAGGCATACACTATCATACATTGGGTGGGGACTCAGGCTCACCTATAAGCCATATTCTGTGCCTCTGTAGATGTGCCATCAGCTGTGGGATGCTGCTATTCCTCAGGACAGAGCCATCATGCACAGACCCAGGATACTTGCAGCGATGTGGGAGATGTACTGGTCTGCAAGGCACACCATCTGGGCATTGAGTGAGTGGAAACTCTTCCTATTTCTGTACACCTGTTCATTGGCCCTGGAGGGTGGCTAAGGTAATATGGGCGCTGTAAATGGCCCCAATCACATCTGGGCAAATCGTCAACCTGGGAGAATGTGATGTAGCTGCACATGTGTTTGAGCAAGGCAGCCAAAACCCTTGCAAGCACAATCAAGAACATTGGCTGTGACATTACTGCAGCCAAGCCCACTGTCACCTGGAAAGAGCCTGTTGCCAGGAAATGGAGCACTGAGAGTAACTGCACAAGAGGGGGTATTACTGTGGTGCAACGGAAAGAAGGTAGCAGATCAGACTCCAATTGTGCACACAACTCTGTAATTGTGTCCCTGTCCAGGCGATAGGTGAGTATGATGTGCCGGTCCTCCAGTGTATCCAAGTCCACAAGGGGTCTGTACACGGGTGCTTGCCTCCTCCTCCTATTCCTCCTCAGTGGCTGGTACCTAAGTGACCCAGGAGTAAAAAGGAGTAAAAAGGGGGTGACAACAGGACCTATGAACACACTACATCAGAGTACACAGAGCATTTATGTATGTTGGACATTAGAATTGTCTAAGGTGTGTACAGTCGGCACCAATTACGCACTTTTAAATCAATATATGTGTACTAGCAGTAGGAAATGGCAACTGCCTGTCCTGTATTCAGAGACAGGTGGAAGTGACCTCACTCTGCCGGCGTTATGCATCATGGTGGAAGACAGTCTGCATCTCTGTGCTATTCCTCATTGGCTAACATGGGGCTCTGAGGAGTACAGGAACCAATGATGATCACTGCCGGCCGTGACGGTGTTCACTGCTGCAGATGTGACTGCCATTTTCTTCCTACTACTTTACTTGATTCCTGACTTTCCAATGGACTCCATCTCCACTGCGTGTGCTGCTGTGACCTGTGTCTGGTACCTGCCATGGCCCGTGCTACAGGGGAAAAGGCCCCAGCCTTCACGTCGGAGGAGTTGGGGAGGATTGTGGATGGGGTCCTACCTCTGTATGGGCAGTTGTATGGGCCTCCAGACCAACAGGTGAGTACATCATGGGTACGTTGCATGCAACATGTCTGCATGGAGATGTATGTGTGTACTGGCAGCGTGTCATTTGGGAGGGTATGGCTGCAGGCAATGTGAATGAAGAGGTACGGATCATGTGTGTGCCTAATGTGTGGCATATGCTGTATGTAGGCCATATTTGTAACAGGCTAGATTGTATGGTTCATGGTGTCCCTCTGTCTGTTTTTCCTCTGAAGGTCAGCGCCCATCAGAAGGGGTTGCCATCGCCAAGGACGTGCGGACCCTGGGGATCCATGACGGTGAAGCACCCACTGCAGGAAACGGTGGGAGGACCTGAGGCGGTGGGCCAGGAAGACTGTGGAGTCCCAGCTGGGGACGGTCTCCCAACGAGGAAGGGGTGCCCGTCGGAGCTTGACCCCCTAATGGCCCGCATACTAGCGGTGGCCTACCCAGAGCTGGAGGGGCACTTGAGGGCTGCACAGAAGCCACAAGGGGGTGAGTACAGTGTGCATGACATTCATCATTTTTTGCCTGGCATGGGATTTGGGTGCAGGCATTTCGTCAGTGGATGCCCCAATATGGCAGTTTAGACATTGCTGCCTGGTCCAGCTTAGGTATGTTGGGTGGTATGCTTATTTTTAGTTGCTAGATAGCTGGCTTTCCATGGCAGACAGGGCTTCTTTTGGCTCCTACCTGCTATAGTACCTAGCCAGTGGTATGCTAGTGGGGTCTATACTGCCCATTCTTAGTCACAGTGAGTGATCTTGATGTGCATGCCATCTGTGATGTTGGTGCTGTAATTGACCCTGTGCTCCCTTTCTTTCCCTCTCCTTTTGTCATCCTGTCCATGTGTGCATTAGCATCGTCTGGTGAAGGAGGGAGCTGCAGCCCACGGGACCCAGAAGGCAGAGTCCACCGATGCCGAGGGAACCAGTGGGACAGAGGGCGAGGGGAGCACCACAGGGTGTACAAGAGCGAACACTACTGGCTCAGATTCCTCCTCCCATGGGAGCTCTCAGGTGGTGGCGGACCCCTCTGCGACCAGCCCAGCTACTTCATCTTCCACCACCCCCCATACCATCACTGCTCTCCCAGTAACCCCCCACCCTGTTGCCTGTGCCCGCTCACACAGGAGGGTGGGCGTCTACTTTGCCCCAGGCACCTCAGTGAGGAGGCTATTGACCTCCTGAGATCCATCTTTGTAGGGCAGTCAACCATAGTGAATGCCATCCAGGGGCTAGCATCCCAGATGCAGCAATGTAATGCCTTCCTGGAGGACATTCACGGTGGCTTGGTGGCCCTACAGAGATCGTTTCAGGCTTTGGCCTCCTCTCTGATGGCAGCCAGTGTCCCTGTTTCTTCCGTCCCCCCTTCTACTACCTCTTCCCAGTCCCTGTCTCCTCTCCCCCAACCCATCCCACGCAACACATTCTGACAAGCATGCACTCAAAACAACAAACAATACTTGCACAGACAAACACAGGCACCACACTTGAGTTCTCAAGCACACACACAGCCAACACACAGATGCACATACATCAGTCACTGCCTCCACTGTATCCCTCTCCTCCTCCTCCCTCACAGTCATACCAGCACTCACACCTGCATGCACAGCAGTCACCACAACAGCAGACCTGCAGACATGTACCCCACACACCACATGCGCTGTCACCACCACCACCACCACTTCATGCAGCACACCCACCCCACTTGCAGACACCACCACAACATTCATCCAAACGTCCTGTTTGACCTCCCCCACCCTGTCTGCTCCCCTCCAAAGACACACAAACATTCCCACTCAGACCCCCAACAGCCATCCACCTCACACATGCACACTGTCCATGCACCTGCACCCAGGTCCACCACACCTCCTCCTCTACAACCACTCCCTCTACCTCCACTCCCATACCTTCTCCCACACCCCAACGCAATGGTCCTAAGAAGCTTTTCCTTTCCCACCTTGACCTCTTCCCTACCCCTCACCCCTGTCCTGCCCATAAGCGAAAAGTCCCACCCCCAGCACAGTACCTCCAGCACCAAATCTTGCCCTGTTCCTCCCCCTAAGACATCAGCTGCCACTAAGAGGCACAAGAGTGGTACTCCGCTCCAAACCAACTCCTCCTCCCCCTAGATGGAAAGATAAAGACCAGCCGCCTCCAAAACCCAAGCCAAAGGACCCCCTCCCAAAAAAAGGTGGTAGATCATCCGGAAAACTTGCAGTTCTGGTTCCATGGCAGCCGCGGACTTCTCTGTGTCCCTTGAGGTGAGTGTCTCCTTTCATATGATGTGTTTCCACCAGACGTTTGATGGCGTTGCTACCTCCCCGGAAATCCTGGCGGTGTGTTATGTCATAATATGGTGGGCGGATCCTTGTCTTCCGCCTGCCTGAAGAGGTCTACCGCCGTGTTCAGTGGTCGTACCCCACTGGCGGTTGGGGTGGTACATTGGCTGTCTATGGGAGGGATTGCCGTCATGGTCATAATTTGACAGTTATTGCCACCAGCCTGGCAGCGGTACTACTGCCATCACCAGCGTGGCAGTCACCTGACCATCAATGTCATAATGACCACCTAAGTGTCCTACTGCCTGTCAAATACTACATGTTCTCTACTATTTAGCAAGGGGCTGGGTAAACAGTGATGTTTCAGATATTTAGGAGGTCACTGGATAAATCGAAAATATTTTGTACTATTTTGCCAGCCGCTGGACAAGCAGCAGAGATTATGCACTATTTGGCCAGCGTCCAGATAAATTACTTCCTTTCTGTAGACTACACAAAAATCCTCCTCGATTACTTCAACGAGGAATGAGTAAAACAATGATGGGCTTGAGTTGCTCAAAGGTCTTCCCACCTCCAAACAATCCTAGTCATCACAACTTTCAAAACATCAACTTCCACAAATCGGAATGTAGAATCTACTTTTGCCTAGTGAGTTTGTGTGCACCAAGGTACCTATGTTTCATTGTTGCAATGTGCTCTGTTCACTTCTTTACCTCTTGATGACCTATAGGGGTCAGAACTGCATCATGAACAATTCCTTCTTTGGGAAAGAGCTAATGACTTGATAGTACACCAGTACAAAAAAGTTTTTTTTCACTGATCTTTTTAAGGACGGAGAGAATGGTCCATTCAAATACACACGTGCTGTTTGTAGTAAAAACTGTTTTTTTTTCTCAAAGCAAAACAATTATTTAAATGCAGTGGGAGAACAGTTTAGGCAATAACGTCATTCACATGTTAGGTGTAAGTCTGTGCTCCATTGCTTACTTTTCAAAAAGCAGTCAGTTTGGTAGAAGCCCGACACTGGCCATGTTCAATGCCAGGTTAGGCATGCCAAATGCCAAGGCAGTTAAGTTTTGATTCCAATTCATGTCTTATACACTTAAGGGCATATTTATACTCCGTTTGCGCCGAATGTGCGTCAAAAATTTTGACGCACAATCAGCGCAAACGTTGCCCCATATTTAAACCCTGACGCCCGAGGCCGCGCACGAGAAAAATCCGCAGTGTGCGCCATTTTCTGGATGCGGCAACCCGCCCTGCGTTAATGACATGCAGGGTAGGCGTTCCCGTCCAAAAAATGACACACACAGCTGTGCGCCGTATTTATGCTTCCGGGCAAAAAGGACTCCCGGCCGGTAGGCGGAGCAAAAAAATTACGCAAAGCCCGATGTGCGTCAAAATTTAACGCCTGGGTCAGGGCAGGTGTTGAAATGGGGCAAACACACCTGTATTTAATCAGAACACACAGAACAAACAGCAGAGCAGCAGAGCAGCAACAGGGAGACATGGAGGTGATTTTTCTTCAGCATGCACGTAGACGCAGAGCCCTGCAGCAACAACAGCAGCCACAACAGCAGGGACCCCAAAGACAGCGCAGAAGGCAGGAGAGGATATTCCGCCCAAGAACAACCCTGCATGGCCTCAGGGAACACGACATCATCCAGAGGTACCGGTTGAACTGGCAGGCCATTCAGCAGCTGCTGAGAAATATTGAACAGCAGTTGGCCCCCACTTTGGTGACACCCCGCACCATCCCAACAGAAACAAAGCTGCTTGCCGTACTTCACCTGCTGGCAAGTGGCTCGTTTCAGACAACTGGTGCCCTGGTTGGTGGAATATCACAACCATCATTCTCTGCATTCCTGCCAAAAGTACTGGATGCCATCATTCGCCTGACACCCCGCCACATCTGCTTCCCTAACACACTGCAGAAGCAGCAGGGAACTAAACAGGGGTTCTACGCCATCAGTGGCTTCCCACACGTCCTTGGTGCAATCGACTGCACACACGTACGCCTTGTGCGACCTGCTGCAACAGAACACCTCTACCGCAACAGGAAGCACACACATTCAATCAACGTGCAGGCTATAGTCGATCATCAAGGACTGATCAGCAACATTGTGGCTAAATATCCTGGGAGTGTACATGACGCATTTATCTTCCGTCACAGCACCATCAACCAACACTTCCAGGATGGACGGTATGGCAATGGACTACTTGTTGGTAAGGACAAAAATCAAACTCATATACACACTGCACAGCAACCCTCTAGGACAAACAACACATACACCACATTAGCAACACCTAGCCAGGAACACACTGAGGTCCTCACTAGCCATGTGTCATAAGTCACCATTGAACCTGTCGCACATTGGAATGTACTCCACAGCTTAATGTGAAGACATTAATGAGTGTGGTTGCCTAAATGTCACCTTGCAAATTGGAAGTGTCACAATAACCTGTACATTAACACATTGCATAAGTCTTAAGGTATGGGATGTCCAGGGTACTTTCATATGAATGTCTTAACTACACTTTCATGTTTTAACTCTGCATGGAACTATCATCTCACCCCCAGTGAAGACACACGGACACGTGTATCACAAGTCACAATGCAAGGGAGGGCACACTGTAATGAAAATCAAAATACAGACTGCTGACAAACGGTTAGCTAACAAACACTTGCTCAGCCAAGGAAAAGACTCAATGCAAAACTTTTACCCTACAAGTATAGGTTGTCACATTAGTACACAAAAGAGTCACAGACAACACAAGGCAACTACTGACATCAAAGGTCTGTACAAGAGTGCTTTCTACATCTAATTGATCCCATTCTGTGTTTCTATTTCAGCTGATCAGGGGTATGGCATCCAGCCTTGGCTAATGACACCATTTGGGAACCCCACTACTGCTGCAGAGCGGGCATACAATGACGCCCATAAGAGGACACGCAGCATTGTTGAGCGGACCTTTGGGATCCTAAAGTCAAGGTTCCGCTGCCTTGACAACACAGGCGGTAGCCTACTCTATTCCCCAGAGATGGTCTGTAGGATCATACTCACTTGTGCCATATTGCACAACATTTATGTAAAAAGGAACATTGCCCTCCTTGAACCAGACACAGACATGCCTGAAGATGACGAAGAGGAGGATGCTGGCCTGCAACAGGAGGGGGAACAACCAAACACGGCAGCAGGAGTGCGTAGGCGCCAACAGCTTGTAAATAATTGTTTTTCATAATTTCTTATATCAACACTTATTGCACAATTGTAAATAAACACAGATAACAAACACCACATCATGCTTTGGCCTATTCATTTCTGCCCACCTTTACTTCGAAATTGTTGAAGAAGAATGTCGTCTCATTGAGCAATGATGACATAACATTCATCACACAAAAAATATACACCACAAATGCCTGCACAGAGGGTAGGATGTTACATGATACATTACCATCCACAGAGGCCAACAGGAGTACAAATGTGGCAATGACACATGCCTGATCCAGACACCTGAGACAGTCTCTCACTCAGCCCAAAAATGTAGATCATTTGAAAGTCTCATTACACGTGTTCAGTGACAGGGTGGGACCATCCATGTGTACGTGACCATGTCCTCAATGGCTTCTCTCAATTTTTGATATAAACAATACCCAATTGGAACAACATTAGCTGCCACTAACTCATGAGGAGACCTTGAAGTTACAGTGACAACATACACCCAGACAGGTGATAGTGGATCCACATTCGCACACACATATAAACATATGTCATCCAATCAACCAAATATTTGCAATCACAGTAGTGTCCCAGTTCGAACCTAGCAGGAAGAATGTAACATGCCACTAAACCAGGTAATGCATAAAGGGCCACATACATCAACAACCTATTTGTCATCAGCACATGAGGAACGCTGAGATTTAGCAAAATGGTATGTCAGATTGCTCCAAATAATCAATAGGGCAAACGTCAAATGGGCTAATGAGATGAATGAATGGCTAACAGTGATTCTTACCCTATGGCCTTCCATTAGCCTGCTGCTGCAGGTTTTGCATAACAGAATAAATGAAAGCCATGGATAAATTAGCAAATCTGGAAGGGCAAACCCTAGGGTGCTGGGGGCCTAAGTCCACCTCTACCGCCCCCCAAATATACAAGAATCATGTACTTGTGAACTAAACACATGCATAAGGCGCATGTGTGGCCTACATGTCAAAAGTCAAACACAAATCAGATACACAAAATGATAATAGGACATGGTTAGCCCCATAAAAAGTGTAAGTGACTATTGCACTCCCTGTTTGGACTATATATAAATGCATTACCATGATAAATGTGGACACATTTTTGAGAAGGAATACATCATGGTATCCCATTCATCATTTCAAAATAGCCATCAGCAATTACCCAAAATATGTGTACAAATATGGTTAATAAATTTTTGAGGAATCATAAATATTACAGTGTGAATGCCTTCTATACATCCAATAAGGGACATGTGTCATAGCTAACCACAAATGTGTATCACATAGCACCGTTTGGTCATGACAAAGTTCCTTCCTCAACTTTAAAAAATGAAGACATAATTAAAAAATGCATCAAATTTCCACGCATACAGCATGGGCGTCATCATTTTTTCACGTCCACGAGTGCACAGAATGCAGAGTCAAAAAATATGAAATGAAAAATAATAAATTAATAAGTTACATGACATGTCCACCATAATGTCCATGTAGCGTCAAATTTCCACGCATACAGCATGGGCGTCATAATTTTTTCACGTACAGGAGTGCACAGAATGCAGAGTCAAAAAATATGAAATGATAAATAATAAATTAATAAGGTACATGACATGTCCACCATAATGTCCATGTAGCGTCAAATTTCCACGCATACAGCATGGGCGTCATAATTTTTTCACGTACAGGAGTGCACAGAATGCAGAGTCAAAAAATATTAAATGAAAAATAATAAATTAATAAGGTACATGACATGTCCACCATAATGTCCATGTAGCGTCAAATTTCCACGCATACAGCATGGGCGTCATAATTTTTTCACATACAGGAGTGCACAGAATGCAGAGTCAAAAAATATTAAATGAAAAATAATAAATTTATAAGGTACATGACATGTCCACCATAATGTCCATGTAGCGTCAAATTTCCACGCATACAGCATGGGCGTCATAATTTTTTCACGTACAGGAGTGCACAGAATGCAGAGTCAAAAAATATGATATGAAAAATAATAAATTAATAAGGTACATGACATGTCCACCATAATGTCCATGTAGCGTCAAATTTCCACGCATACAGCATGGGCGTCATAATTTTTTCACGTACAGGAGTGCACTGAATGCAGAGTCATATATAAATTTTCATATATGTTTCTCATATTTGCCAGGAAATTATAATTCTACACTAGAACTGTAAACTCAGCCTCACAATAATGTAAGGGAACAATGAAGAAATTACTTTTGACTCTGCATTATGTGCAATGTTATGCGTTAAAAAATATGACTCACAATCTGTATGCGTGAAAATATGACGCATAACGGGAAAATAAAAACGGCGGCCATTTTATGCAGGAAGTGATGTAATAGGATATCCTGTTGACAAAATCTGTACTGTGAGTTAACTTTCACTTTCACTTTGCAGTCTCAGATTTATCTAGACTGTGTGGTTGTGTGAAAAGTGTAGTCCTGTGTTTAACTGCTTTTGTGTCCTGTGTACCTTGTATTTTGTGTTTTTGTGATCATAGTCTTGTTGTCTAATATTGTCTTAGTCTGTTTAGTATACTTTTGTCCAATCCTGTTTTTGTTTGTATTGTCTGTGGGAGTCTGTTCTAGATAGTTTAACTTTGGGGTTAGTTGGGCTATTTTTCTTAAGTTTTATTTTTCCTTCACTACTCTACCTTTCCCCATTTCCCACTTTTACTTGTTTGTCTCATTTTTCACCTTTCAATTTGTTAATATGTCTGGTAGGCCTCGGCTTGGCAGGATGGGTGAGGAGGAATTGGGGGGATTCATTTGGCTTGTTTGCCATTTCCTCCCACTCATGCTGGAGGCTGGGGGCCGTGTGATACAGGGGTATCACACGGAGGCACGTAAAGTCCGGTGGGGGAAGGTGCGCCATCACCTGGTCCGGGTGTACGTTAGCATTAGGAATGAGCATCAACTAAAGCACTGCTGGGCTGATCTCATATCCAGGGAGCAGGACCTGCTGGACCACCTGGGAATCAGGATTGGTGGCCATGTTGGTGAGTACAAATCAATTACATGTGAATAATTGAAATCTGTGTGGGGACATGTGATGATTGTTACCCAATCTGCTAGATAAGTAGCTGACTGTGTGTAATGCTAGGGAAACCTAATGTGTATTTGTTGCACAACGTGTAGGAAGACCAATGCTAGCAGTCAGATGGCTCATGTTTTCAACACATACCGGATGCCTGTAGCTGTATGTAATGTAGTGTTGCCTTTGTGTCAGGCAAGCGACACGTTAATGCCTCTATTTGAACTCTACAGGTCATATTGGCCAGTGAGAAAGTTATGTTGAAACATACCTACATATGTAGATGCCATAGCTAGACAGAAAATTGTAAACCCATGATGATGCTATAAATGTGTGGTGCCTTCACGTCACATGAAGTTAGCTATGTTGTCCACACATATGTCACTTGTATGTCTGGTTGCTGTGTGTTGAAAATGTCCACATGGCCTGTTTGAGTTTGAGGGGTCATGCAGTCCTCAAGTAACCAGCTTTTGGATGTCTCTCTGGGATGCACATGATGAGATGAATGCAAGCCATTATTGTTGGGGCATACTAATGGAGGTGTATCTTTGACAACACATGACTGTCCAGGCCACTGCATGTGTGTAGTAGGGTGTGTAACTGTAGCAGGAGACTCATCCAATGTTAATGTTGATTAAAAAATCATCCATGCAGTATGAGCATGTGGGAAAGTGTATCATTACCATGTCATATTCACACAGTGTCATAGTAACTGCAATTATTTGTCAGTGCACGGATTCTGAGTATATTCTTCCTTTCATGCTTTACAGGTGGACCAGCACCGTACACCATGGGAGAGGTGGCACATTTTGAGGACCCCAATACCTAAGGTGAGTGTGGCCTGAGTGCTATTTTTATTGTTTGCTAGTGATGCATGATGGACTACTGTGTGTTCAACAGAATTCATGATTTGATGCGCTGCCCGTTCATTGGCATTGTTGCTTTAGTGGGATTTCAAATATCACTTCTGTTTCTGTAGACCAATACTTAGCCATCTCTCAGATTTAGGGGCTTTGGGTCATTCCAGTCGGCCCGCTATGGGGAATGGGATGAGTCATGTGGAATACACTGGTTAATGTAAGAGTTGCTCTGGGACTTGGCTTGAACTGAGTCTGCATATCAGACTGACATTCTCCCAGATAGCTTTGGCAAATGGCTTGTATGAAATATGCAGCTTCCTAGTTGAGGATGCACTGTGTACACTGTAGGTTGGATCTTCCGGGGGCATGTACTTCCACAAGTTGAACTAGAAGTGTGTGTGACTAGAGTGTAATGGCGTAGGTGTTCAGTCGACTCATGATCATGGGTGTTCTTGCTCCTCTGTGTGTGTTGTAAAACATGCCTCACTGATAGTATGTGATGTTGGCCTGAGTCAGAGCATTTTGACATGTGTGGACCTTGGATATGACAATGTTTAGCTGACTCCAACGTGTTGCTAGCCCTTCATTGGTGTTGTGTGTGGAGGCAAATACTTGTTGACCTTTCTATACACTCCTGGGTGTGCATTGAACCTGGGATTGTTGGTTGTTCTTCCCACCCCACCCTCAAAAACTGCCATGTGATTGGGAATAGGGTACCTAGGACTGTAGCAACCAGTATGCTACAGGTACTTGTGACCTTTTGCAACTTTGTTTAGAACCTAGGGCCAGATGTAGCAAACAGTTTTCAAGTCGCAAACGGCGAAAATCGCCGTTTGCGAGTCGCAAACGTGTGTTTGCTATGCAGAAATGCATTTTGCGAGTCGGAACCGACTCGCAAAATGCATTTCCGACTCGCAAATAGGAAGGGGTGTTCCCTTCCTATTTGCGACTCGCAGTGGTATGCAATTCCATTTGCGACCGAGTACGCGGTCGCAAATGGAGTCGCAGTTACCATCCACTTGAAGTGGATGGTAACCCACTCGCAAACTGGAAGGGGTCCCCATAGGACCCCTTCCCCTTTGTGAGTGGACCCAAAAATATTTTTTCAGACCAGGCAGTGGTCCAAGGGACCACTACTTGCCCTGAAAAAATCAGAAACAAAACGTTTCGGTGTTTTTTTCGAAGTGCAGCTCGTTTTCCTTTAAGGAAAACGGGCTACACTTGGAAAAAAAAACACCTGCTTTATTTAAAAGCAGTCACGGACATGGAGGTCTGCTGTTCCCAGCAGGCCTCCATCCCCGTGAGTGCCCATAGTCGCTATGGGGGCGCAAATTGGAACCCACCTCATTAATATTAATGAGGTGCGTCTTTGCGACCCCATAGCGACTCGCAGACGGTGTCTGAGACACCGTTCTGCATAGCAAATTGCGAGTTGCAATTTGCGAGTCGCTCGGACTCGCAAATTGCAAGTCGCAATTTGCCGTCTTCCTACATCTGGCCCCTAGTGTACACATTCGGTTATGGCCCATGGGTTCAATATTTGCAAACAACAAATTACAAATGGCATTGAGTGAGGGTTGTGATAGTTATCACATAGAGTGACATATGTAGTGAAGTCAGTATGCGGAAGAGGTTCAGCCATAATGTCAGCTGCATTTGGCATTATTTGGATGAGAAGTTTATGCTGATGTCATCCATCATGTAGAGACATGGATATGCCAGGTGTGAGATGGCCTTATGTATGCAGGCTTCACATGTACTTCCTCTGAGACTTTAAATAAACTATGTGTGACAATTGCTGTAACAAATACAGTACAAGTAATGTACAAATAACCCATTGTGCTATTCCACCCAATGCAATTCCCATGGTAAATATTTGCCATATCTCTTCACAGCTGCAAACAAGAGTGCCGCAGATAGACACCAATTTGAGAGGCGTGCCATGCGATACCGGCACATCCTGCAGGTGCAGTCGGGGTACAGGAGGATGGCCCGAAAATACCAATCAGATCGGGCCTCCGGGGCATGGTGGGCCTCATCACAGGGTGGCCCTACATTGCCCACAACAGCCACCACCACCACATCCACCAAGTCTCCCCAAGTGGCCCTAGCAACGTCGGGCACAGTTGACCCTGGCTCCTCATCAAGACCTGGACCCAGCCATGTTCAACAACCAGGACAGTCCAGTGGGCATTCAACTGCTGGCACAAGTTCCACCTCGGCCGGCACACAGACTGCATCAGCCCCTCCTGTGGACCTAGCCACATTCCTGGCATTGAGCCGTAAATTGGACAAGGTGTTTACAAAGGTGGACAAGCTAAGCCAGGATGTGGCATATATCAAAAAAAGGGTTCGGTCCATCAGGCGGACCCTACGGAGGGCCAACCTCTAGGACATTTGCCATGTTTAACTTTTACCCCTCCCCTCTCTCCTCTTTCCTATTTTGTACTGATAGTTGGGTTTTGGGGATTAGAATTAGGTTAGTATAGGTAGTTAGCTTAGTTAGTGTTAGGGAAGAGGGTGGGGGGTACTTATTCTTTCTATCTTTATTTTTTGTGTGGGTGGGTGGGTGGGGGGCAATGTTGGGATTCCTGTTTGTTGATTAAAAAAAAATATATATATTAAAAAAAAAGAAAATACAAAATAATATATGATTGTTTAGGATAGTATAGTATGTGTGTAGGTTAGTAAGTGTTGTCCTGCATGTGTCCTGTCTCATAATGGTGGGTGGGGGGTTGATGTTTAGATCGTTTAGTTATATGTGTAGAGTAAGTTTAGCTTAGGTTAGTTAGGGACAGTTGTGGGTTAGTAGTAGTCAGGTTAGATTAGTGTAGGTATTACTTTTCCCTTAGTTGCCTCTTGTGTGAATAAATAGTAATAAATATATAGTTAACCCTTTACATGATGCGTTAGGTGCTACTTTATCATGGCCTTGTCATCAGTGTAGGTGAATGTGTTTGTATGACATTAGTGTCCTATGCTAGCCATCCCCAGAAAATGGAGGTTTAACATGCCAGCTACCCGTGTGATAACTTGGTAAGTATCCACCATTTGGGAGACCCACCATTGGTAGTTTGCATCGATCACCAAGGTTTTGTGTTGGTGAGTATGTATTCTACTTCACAAAGTGTGCTTCCAGACTTGTTATTGTGGGTAATTTCATAGGTCGGACTGCAGTGTGATGTTCAGGGAGATCTTTGTAGATGAGGTGTTCTTAACACTCTTGTCTTGTTGCCTTCATTGCTGACCTACATCATGTGTGTACTAATTCTGCATGACTTTCCTTCATGGAAGTATACTCAGAAAGGGTGATTGATGCAGTGTTATTTTTTTATGTTTGCTTACATTTTGCAGCATAATTTCATGTTTTAGTATTGCATGGTGCCTACATATCTCAGCCACCATTAGTTGACTAGAATTGCTATAGATGGTGCATCATTCTGTCCAACACAGCATGATTGTGTGTGGTTAGTCCCTTCATCAGTTATTCTCCTCAGTATGGTAAGGCTATGATGCAATCCTGGCCACTGCACAGATGTATCAGACTACATGATGTCAGGACAGTTGTATTGACAAGCTACATGGTTGCCACACAGGCACTTTGGAGTTATATACTGCACAGTTCAAGTGTGAAATAACACAGAGACATAATAGGTGTGCAAGTGCTATTTATTTATAGGTGCTGTAGTGCAAAATGTCCATTGTCCATGTTTGCTGAGTCCGTTCTGGTGCATTCTTACATGGTGATCCTACAGAAGGGGTGTGGATGAGGCTCCTGACATGCTGGGGTGATGTCACAGACAGTGCAGAGGGACAGGAATTGGCAAATAGTAGGAGAGAGACATTCACTGGCAATGCTGACAAGTCATACAGTGGATTGCAGAACAGTCATTGAGTGTAGTTGTAGTGAGACTGGCATTTGACAAAACGTAGGACCTTGGTCAAAGTAGGCCATGGTGCAGGGACTAGTGCTTCCGGGTACTCTTCCGTGAGAATGTGATCTGTTCCATGTCTTCTTCTTCTGATGTGTGTGTTGCCTGGTTTGTCCTTGTTGTTGTTGGTTGTGAAGGGGCAACACACACCTCAGTGTTAGAAGACGTGGAGGCAGACATCCCGGGGGCTGCTCCCTGTGGAGTTATTAAGGGCAGTACTGGAACAAAGGAGGGCATGCTGGTTTTTCAGAATAGCAGCCACATCACGATGGTAGGCAGCCAGGTCGGCCCTGAGGGGTTCAATGTTGCATTCGTGCACACGTTGACTGGATTGCAGTTGTAGGTGTTGTGTCAACTGGATGACAGCTGTGCTGATTTCCTTCAGTGTTTTGGCAAGTTCCTGCAAGAGAGATGTTCGGGCTTGCATAGCAGCTGCCTGATCTGCAAATGACGTCATGCACGAACGCACCCCCTCAAGGCTGGCTGCCATG
The DNA here is from genome assembly GCF_031143425.1 of Pleurodeles waltl. NCBI lineage: Eukaryota > Metazoa > Chordata > Amphibia > Caudata > Salamandridae > Pleurodeles > Pleurodeles waltl. The sequence continues at coordinate 917,360,369 of NC_090440.1, forward strand.
TTTTGCATCGCCACCCGCTGTACCCCAACTACAGTTCTTTCAAAGCTGGTGCCAGTGTCGTCAGAGTCCTCAGCTGTGTTGGAGCTGGCAGGTCTTAGAATTGGGGTGGTGGGTGGTTCTTCTGTGATGGCTGCTTCTTCTGTGCTCCTCCTTGTGACTGAAGGTGGGGTCTGGAGGGTTTCAAGGACCTTTTGGATGGTCTCCTGGGAAATAGTTATGGGCTTGTCATCCATGTCATCAGGGAAATCGGGGACAGGCATATCGGCAGGAGATCCATGTTCCTCTGCAATGAAACAGGGTACAATTAGTGTGTCTGTGTTGTGACAATTTTGCCATAACATGCAAGCCTTTGGATGACTTAACTTTGTGCTCGGGTTTGGTATTTGTGTTGGAAAATGGGTTATTGGTAGGGCAGGTAGGTACCTACACCTAGCAACAAGCCACTAACCTCCACCTAGGTACAGTTAGGTCTCAGTAAATTAATCCCAGCTCAACCCTTGGTAGCTTGGCAACGAGCGTCAAGGCTTAACTTAGGAGACAAAGTGTAAAGCATTCAAATATCACAAAACAGTAATTAAATAAAACACAGGAAACAGTTTAAAAATCCAAAACCAATTTATAAAAATAGTTTATATTTGTATCTTTAAAATGACACAAAAACGATTAAAATCGGTTCAGGGGAACCGGAGATATGAATTTTTAAAGAATTATTACTTTTCTAGCGCTTAGAAACAAAAAGCGCCAATCGGGTCATCTTGTTGCACCTCGACCGGGGCAAAGTCAAACTTTCAGGCCGACCGCGATGGAGCCCTGCTCGGCTACAGGTCGCGGGAGGCCTAGGTTAAAAAGTTACCTTCTGACTTAGTCTTTATTTTGAAGTTTTTCTTCACCGGGACGAACCTGCCAGTTGAATCCGACCTCCTGGAGCCCTTGTCCGGATACGCGATGTGGGTTTCCTCGGTGGAGACTTTTACCTTCGGACTTAGTCGTTTTTTCGAGATGAAAATCCTTCGACCGGGGTAAACCTGGATCTTGATCCGACGTCCATGGAGCCCTTCTCGGATACGATGGCTGGGAGGTCCCGGTCAACTTTTTACCTTCGGACTTAGGTGGTGATTCTGACCTCGGCGGTAAAATGCCCTTACCGCCGGTCATAAGACCGCCATAACACCGCCGCGGCCGCGGTCAACCGCCACGGTCATTCTGACCCACAACGGCCAAACCTCCAAAAATCCGTCCTCCACTGCAGCCCGCCACATCGGCGGGCAGCGATAAACTGGAGATGACCAAACCTCCACCGTCACGCCAACAGAAATACGCCCATGCCATTACGACCCACGAATCCACACGGCGGTCATTCAAACGCGGTATTCCATTGGCGGTACACACCGCCGCGGTCAGAATACACACACATCACCAAAACACAGCCACATTGGACAATTTGAAATACACACACCTGATACACATACACACACCACTCCCACACAATCAACCAACTATAAAACACACACCCACATCACCCACAAACCCCTGCGACCATAATTACTGAGAGAAGGAGAGAGAGACACAGCAGACAATCCATAGCAAGACACACTGAGGCACACTACACCATCACACACACCACATAGTAGCACAAAGCACCACTCACCAACACACTCCTCATCACATACACCACCCCACACCTCACCCACACCACCCCATGGCACCCCAAAGGCACCCACGCTTTTCGGACCAAGAACTCCGGGTCATGGTGGAGGAAATCTTAAGAGTGGAACCCCAGCTCTTCGGCTCGCAGGTGCAGCACACCAGTATAGCCAGGAAGGCGGAGCTATAGCAGCGGATCGTGGACAGGGTCAACGCGGTGGGACAGCATCCCAGGAATAGGGAGGACATCCGCAAAAGATGGAACGACCTACGGGGGAAGGTCCGATCGATGGTCTCCAGGCACAACATCGCGGTCCAGAAGACTGGCGGCGGACCCCCACCCACCCCTCCCGAATTTACATCGTGGGAGCAAGAGGTCTTGACCATCCTGCATCCTCAGGGCCTCGCTGGAGTAGCCGGAGGAATGGACTCTGGTAAGTCCCATCTCAACTACTATATCCCCCCCACCCCACCAGCATGCCAACCCACACCCCCACCCTCACCCCCAACCCCCCAGCACACATCCTCCCTGACAATGTCTCACCAGCACAACCCACCCATCCCAACACCAACTCCTGCATGCCAACACAAATCATGGGCACCCATCACCTAAGCATGACCACTGCACTAACCCCTCCCCCCCACTAAATACCCTCACAACACCTCCCTCCAGGGAATGCCTGCACTGGGGGACAAGGGCACCCACAACACGCATGCTATTGCACACACAGAAACAATAACCAAACTCTCTTACCCCATGCAGGACCCGAACGACAACACACCAGCCAGGAGGGTCCAGAAGTGTCCATCCCACCACCGGAACAGGCCCACACTGAGGATAGCAGCTCTGTCGACAGTGAACCTGATGACCAGCCCGGACCATCGGGGACCTCTGGGCAGTCGGTTCCCCTCAGGCAGCCACAGGCCACACCAGACCCGACCCCCTCTGCCGACACCAGCACAGCTCCCACCCAGCGGGCCCATGCCTCTGTCTCTAGGACAGCTCAATCAGCGGTGTGTCCGCCACTACAGGGCACCCAGGCTAACCCAACACCCCAACAGGGACCTGGGGGCAGTGGGAGCGGGCACAGCGGCCAGGGGACAGAGGCCGGGGGAAACCGGGCAGCTCGGAGGGCTGCTGTGCGACAGGGGGGGGAGGAGAGGCCCAGGGAACCCACTCTCCAAGAGGCCCTCACCACCATCATGGGGGCATACCACCACTCCCAAGAAACGATGGCGACGGTACTGGCCAGGTTCACTGAGATCCAGGCACAGCAGGAAGAACGCTACATGGGGTTCAGGGAGGAGCTGAGAATCATCGGGACCGCAATGGGGACCATCGTCCTGGCCCTCCACAGGATAGAGGACGCGTTGCGGGACCATGGTGCACCACACAGGGCCCCTGTCACTAGGCCGGACCAGGAACAGCCTACCACCTCCGCCGGCGCTAGTGGACAGGAGGTCCCAACACCTCGACAGCCCCCCAGAACCCCACCTCCTGCTGAAGAACAACCACCCCGTAAGAGGAGCCTGAGACCAAAGAAAAAGACAGAGTAGGATGTCAAGACCCCCGCCAGCAGGACATACCCCCTGAACTCTTCCCACTGTCCCACATTGCCACCCTGTCCAACCATGAACTGCCTATGCTCCATCCTTCCACAGGCAAAAGAACAATGCACCTGTGAGACTGAGAACTGGACTCTGCCATGGATATTCCTCCACCCCCACCCATCACCCTTAGAATCACATGTACCGATATCTAGCACTGTGAATAAATCACATTTTGCACACAAATCTGTTTTGAGTCATGCTGTATTATTAACAAATGTATTACATATTACTGTTCAATTTCTGTTCTGTCAATTAGTCATGACAACATACCAATGTCAATACGCTGTATTTCATGGGCGAACCAAGCAGAAGTCAGGTACTGAGTCAGACAGCACTGAGAAGGGAAGGGAAAGGCAGAAATTACTGAAAAACATCTGTGGGGAACTACAGAAAGTACAGATGCAGGAGGCTAGAAGCAATTGGGAAATGGCGTGGGTGATTCTTACCTGGGTGTTACTGGAAATACTGTTGTATCACTCTATCCCTATTGTCTGTGTCGTCCTCTGAGTCTTCCTCCTCTTCACTCTCCACAGGCTCCACGGCTTCTACAACACCACCATCTGGACCATCCTCGTGCAGGAAAGGCACCTGGCGTCGCAAAGCCAGGTTGTGAAGCATACAGCACGCCACGATGATATGGCACACCTTCTTTGGTGAGTACATTAGGGATCCACCAGTCATATGCAGGCACCTAAACCTGGCCTTCAGGAGGCCAAAGGTTCGCTCAATCACCCTCCTAGTACGCCCATGGGCCTCATTGTACCGTTCCTCTGCCCTTGTCCGGGGATTCCTTACTGGGGTCAGTAGCCACGGCAGGTTGGGGTAACCAGAGTCACCTATTAGCCACACACGTTGTCTCTGTAGCTGCTCCATCACATAGGGGATGCTGCTATTTCGCATCACATACGCATCATGCGCTGACCCTGGGAACTTGGCATTTACATGGGAGATGTACTGGTCAGCCAAACAGACCACCTGGACATTCATCGAATGATAATTTTTTCTGTTTCGGTACACCTGCTCATCGTCTTTTGGGGGTACCAAAGCCACATGGGTCCCATCAATGGCACCAATGATGTTGGGGATATATCCAAGGGCATAGAAATCACCCTTCACTGTAGGCAAGTCGCCCTCCTCGGGGAAAATGATGTAGCTCCGCATGAGTTTCATCAGGGCAGACAACACTCTGCTCAAAATCTTAGAAAACATAGGCTGAGACATTCCAGATGACATGGCCACTGTGGTCTGGAATGACCCACTGGCCAAAAAATGGAGGACTGACAAAACCTGCACCAGAGGGGGAATCCCTGTGGGTTGGCGGATGGGGGACATCAGGGCTGGCTCCAGCTGGGCACACAGTTCATGGATAGTGGCACGGTCAAGTCTGTATCGAAGTATTATATGGCGTTCTTCCATTGTCGACAGGTCCACCAGCGGTCGGTACACGCGAGGATTCCTCCTTCTCATCGCAAGTCCCAGCGGACGGTGCCTAGGAAGGACAACATGGAGCACAGAGTCAGCCAAACCACATGTACGTACAGACAGCTTGCACAGTTAAAGAATGGCAATGGGTTGAAAGGCGTGTATGTGTGGCAATGCAAGGCCTAGGCCTGTGTGTCGCAGTCAAAATTAAGCCATGTGGGCCCTTGAAATGGCGGCTGCCTGACCTGTGAAGTGGGACAATGGGATGTGAGGTCAATGCGCTGGCGGGGCACACCGTGGCGGTAGGCGGTCCAAGACCGCGGCGCAAAGCCGCATTGGTTAACATTGAAGCCTATGGGTTTCAGGAGCCAATAACGAAGTGCGCCGGCGGTCGCGGTACGCACCGCCGCGGACGTGACCGCCATTTTCTATCTGCTTAATCACTCGAGACCTGATCATCCACAGGAGAGGACCTATACTGCAAGTGCTGCTGTGACCTCGGTCTGGAAGATACAATGGCTGCTGCGACTGGGGAAAGGGCCCCTGCCTTCACGTCTGAAGAGTTGGAGAAGCTCGTGGATGGGGTCCTCCCCCAGTATGCGCTACTCTATGGTCCTCCAGACCAACAAGTGAGTACACCGGGTGCTAATGGAATGGGCTATGCCTGTGTGGATTGGGGTGGATGTAAGTTGGTGGGGTGGGGGGCGAATGAGGAGTGCAACGCCCGACAGATGAGAGCATGTGCCATATGGCAAAGTGGGTGGGGGGGGCCAATTACATCTAACATGCAGGTCATTGATGATTTCCTCCTTTCCACCCTGTACATGTCTAATAGGTCAGCGCCCATCAGAAGATCGAGATTTGGCGTGCCATCGCCAAGGAAGTCCGGACCTTGGGGGTCCACAACAGACGGGGCACCCACTGCCGCAAGAGGTGGGAGGACATCCGCCGCGGAACAAGGAAGACCGCAGAAACACTGCTGGTGATGGCCTCCCAACCTAGGAGGGGTGCCAGTCGCACCATGACCCCCCTGATGTCCCGGATCCTGGCGGTGGCCTACCCTGAATTGGATGGGCGCTTTAAGACATCACAGCAGACACAAGGGGGTGAGTATCAGCACATTCTCCTATCTTTCTGCGCAGTGGAGGCATCTGGGTGGGGGAGGAGGGCTGTGGGTGACATTAGGCCAGGGCGCTTTCTGTAGTGTAGTCCTCTCCCTTAGGCATGGCCCTGTGCCCCCGGCCCCCACCTCGGTAGGGTGACAAGTACAGCCATTGAAGGTCCAGCATCTCCCATGTGCGCGTTTGACGTCTCTTGGCCTGTTGTCTTAGTCAGTAGTACTGAGTAGTGTACCCCGAATGCGCGGCTTAGTGCATTAGGCACCTGTGTCTGTCCTCTCCGCCAACGGTGTTGACATTGCATGCACTCAACCTGGTCTTCTTTTTTCTCCCCCCACCCTTTCTCTTCATCTTATTGTGCATGTGTGCATTAGCATCATCAGGCGGAGGAGATATGGCATCGGAGCACGAGGGAGCTGCAGGACACAAGGCCCCGGTGGGCCCAGGAACAGACACCGAGGGCACCAGTGATCCGGAGGGCGAGGGGAGCACCACGACGGGGACCGCTGGTGAGAGCAGCGAAAGCGACACGTCCTCAGATGGGAGCTCCCTAGGGGTGGCGGCAACATCCGTGCCCCCCGCCTCTACAGGTACAGCCGCCACCCAGCGCACCAGCCCCGCCCTCCCAGCAGCCCCTCAGTCTTCGCTCCGTGCCGGTTCGCCCAGGAAGGCGCGCGTCTCCTTCACCCCAGGCACCTCAGCCCCTGCCCCTGTTGCCCCTGCTGCCCTCAGTGCGGAGCTCATTGACCTGGTAAGGACGCTCATTGTTGGGCAGACGACCCTTTTGAATGCCATCCAGGGTGTGCAAAGGGAGGTGCAACAGAGCAATGCGTACCTGGAGGGCATTCATTCGGGTCAGGCTGCCCATCAACGAGCGTTCACTGCTCTGGCCTCAGCACTGACGGCAGCCATTGTCCCTGTTTCCAGCCTCCCTCTTCTTACTGCCTCCAGCCTGTCTCTGTCTCCTGTTCCTAAGCCTATCCCATCCACACCATCAGACCAGCCTGCACACACCTCAACACCCAAGAGCAGCTCATCCAAACACAAGCACCACAGATCCCGCAAACACTCACCCGAGCAACACCCAGATGCAGACATGCCAACAGCCACTGCCACCCCTGTGTCCCCCTCCTCCTCGTCTCCCTCCTCCCTCCCTGTGACGTCTACACTCACACCTGCATGCACCCCAACATCAGCCAGTGCTTCCATCACCACCTCACCCTCCAGTACAGTCCACACTCGTGCAGTCACCACCCCCACTGCCATGTACACGTCCCCTGTGTCCTCTCCCACTGTGTCTGTCACCCCCTCTTCCAAGACACACAAACGCAGGCAGCCACCCACCCAACAGCCATCCACCTCACGACAGCCTACAGCACCAGCACCTTCACCCAATGACAGCACACCTGACTCTCCTACAACCACCTCCTCTACCTCCACTTCCATCTCCACTTCTCCTACCCTTTACCTTGGCCCTAAAAAACTTTTCCTGGCTAACCTTAACCTCTTTCCCCCCGATGAGCTCCCCCATCCATCTTCAAAGAGTCCCAAGAGCACCGCAGCCACCACCAGCCCATCTTCGGGTGTCACTGTTGTGCCTGGGTTCTGGAGCCCACCCTTTGCCAGCAGTGACACATCGATCAGCAGCAAGGACACGTCCAGCCCCCCCCCCCGGCAAGAGGACCCGCAAAAACAAGGACCGCCGTGCGAGGACTGACAGGGCTGCCCCCAAGTAGCAATGTGCGGCCACTTCACCACCCATACCATCTAGGGGAGGCAAGGGCCCGAGAGCCCCATCAAAGGAGCGGAAGGGCAGCAGGAGCGCGGAGAAGGTGGACCCCACATGCCACATCCCAGCTGGGAAGGAGGACACTAAGGAGGCCAGGAGTCCGTCCCCGAAGGGTCCAGAAACGTCACGGTCCGAGGGCGACTGAGCAGGGAGTCGAGGCCAGGTCTGGCTCCCTTGACCTGCTGGATGGGCACCGCTGAACAGGGCCCGCGGTGCAGAAGAGCACCGCTGAACAGGGCCCCGCCGTGGAGATAGGCACCGCTGAACAGGGCCCCGCCGTGGAGATCGGCACCGCTGAACAGGGCCCGCGGTGCAGAAGAGCACCGCTGAACAGGGCCCCGCCGTGGAGATAGGCACCGCTGAACAGGGCCCCGCCGTGGAGATCGGCACCGCTGAACAGGGCCCGCGGTGCAGAAGAGCACCGCTGAACAGGGCCCCGCCGTGGAGATAGGCACCGCTGAACAGGGCCCGCGGTGCAGAAGAGCACCGCTGAACAGGGCCCCGCCGTCTCAAGCACCGCTCCGCTGGGCCCTTCTTCTCAAGCACCGCTCCGCTGGGCCCTTCCTCTCAAGCACCGCTCCGCTGGGCCCCGCCGTCTCAAGCACCGCTCCGCTGGGCCCTTCTTCTCAAGCACCGCTCCGCTGGGCCCTTCCTCTCAAGCACCGCTCCGCTGGGCACCGCTGTCTCAAGCACCGCTCCGCTGGACACCGCCGTCTCAAGTACCGCTCCGCTGGGCACCGCCGTCTCAAGCACCGTTCCGCTGGGCACCGCCGTCTCAAGCACCGCTCCGCTGGGCCCTTCTTCTCAAGCACCGCTCCGCTGGGCCCTTCCTCTCAAGCACCGCTGAACAGGGCACCGCCGTCTCAAGCACCGTTTATGGTTCACTGTGCCCACCATGCCTCCTCCTTGACCAGTGGAGACTGTCATCCACCTGATGGACTGTGGCTTTGCACTCCCCAGGATGGTCCAGTGGGCAATCCACCCACTGCAGAGACTTGAGAGACTGTGGCTTGGCACTCCCCAGGATGGTCCAGTGGGCAGCCCACCCACTGTAGAGACATTGAGAGACTGTGGCTTTGCACTCCCCAGGATGGTCCAGTGGGCAATCCACCCACTGCAGAGACTTGAGAGACTGTGGCTTTGCACTCCCCAGGATGGTCCAGTGGGCAGCCCACCCACTGTAGAGACATTGAGAGACTGTGGCTTTGCACTCCCCAGGATGGTCCAGTGGGCAATCCACCCACTGCAGAGACTTGAGAGACTGTGGCTTTGCACTCCCCAGGATGGTCCAGTGGGCAGCCCACCCACTGTAGAGACATTGAGAGACTGTGGCTTTGCACTCCCCAGGATGGTCCAGTGGGCAATCCACCCACTGCAGAGACTTGAGAGACTGTGGCTTTGCACTCCCCAGGATGGTCCAGTGGGCATGGTGGCTCCTCGTGGATCTGGTGTCGTGGACTCATGTGGCTGTGGTGCCCCCCCCCTTCCCTTCCCCCTGAGGTGCCTGTAGTTTTTACATCTGATGCCCCTGCAGTGTTCTCTCCAAAGGACTCAGGTCTCCTGTGTGGGCTTTGCCCTTGTTTCTCAAGACTTTGGCCCACGGACATGCTGAATTCGTAGGATGTGCAGGACTTGTTACTTCAGTTATACACTGATGTGTATGTCATTATTTTTGTTGTGGATATCTTTCATGGTTGTACGCTAATTTTCTGGAGCTTTTTGGTACATAAATATTTATTCCAAATATGATTATGTCCTAGCATTTTTCAGGGGTGTTTGGGTGGTGTCACTGTGACTTGGTGCTCTGCATTGGTGAGTACATAGTTGGGGGGGGGGGGGGGTCGCATATGTGTGTGCCCGTAACCTTTCGTCCTCCCCCTCCCGTGTGTCGTAGGTGCAGTACTCACCGTTGTCGTCTGCGCCGGACTTCGTACTCGTGGTAGATGAGAAGGTAGACGAGAGCAGGTAGGATGTTTAATTCGGGTTCCATGCTGTCCTCCTTCCTCCTGGAGTGCGTAGTGGTGAGCGTTTTCCCGTCCGTAGTCTGTTTCCGCCGTGTTTTTATCGGCGGTGCTCCCGCCCCGGAAAAGGTGGCGGATTGGTGAGTTGGAATAGTGTGGGCGGTACATTGTCTGCCGCCTGGCTGTTGGCGGTTACCGCCGCGCTGTTTGTTTGTACCGGCGTGGCGGTCGGAGTGTTAAGGTGGCTGTCTGTGTTGGCGGTTCCCGCCAGGCTCAGAATCCCATTTTTTTAACCGCCAGCCTGTTGGCGGGTTGGCCGCCGCTTTAACACCGACCGCCAGGGTTAGAATCACCCCCTTAGTCTCTTTTTTGGATGTTTTTCTTTACCGGGACGAACCACGAAGTCAGGCCGGGTCGCGGTTGAGGCAAGCCGGCTAGAATTTCCGCGGCGGGTCGGTCCCTCTCTGGAGCTTTTTCCAAAAATTCTCAAATCTTTTCCAAACTTCTGGGGCTTCACCCAGATGTTCTTTTAAGGTTCTTTTGGGGTCCACAGCTCACCCCAAGGGTCCAGAAGTTCTGTGATGGTCCTTGGGGGGTGCGGACTTCAACTCCCAGAATGCACCTGGCGCAAACTCCTTTTTGGCCACTGGACAGTGGTCAGCTGGTCGCTTTCTTCAGGAGTTAGTGCAGGGGACTCTGGTTAGCAATTTTTCACCTGTAGCAAACAGGGAGTCCCTCCTTGAACCAGTTGAAGCCAGGCAAAGTCCTTCTTGTGGTGAAGCCCAAGTGTGCAGCTGGTGCAGTCCTTCTGAGTGCAGGTTCCAGGTGCAGGCCAGGGGTCCAGCAGGGCAGTCCTTCTTCTCCTTAAGTTCTTTCTTCTTGAAATTTGGTGGGGATCTGAGGCGTGGGTGCAGGTCTGCCAGTTTTATCCTTGCTCCTGGGTGAAAAGCAGGGGGGCCCTGGTTCTCCAATCAGGGACAGGGTCGTCCCCCTGTGATGACCACTTCCTGGGAAGTGTGGCAAAAATCCATCCCAGAAGGCAACAGTCTCTAAAAATCCAACATGGATGAATCTGATTTTTGGAGGTTACATCTGGCTGAGCCCACCCACTGGTGTGGCTAAAAATCATAAACACACCCCTCTCCTACCCTCTCCTAATCTAATCAAGGGGGCACCTAATTGTCTGGGGTTGCAGGATGTGGGGGTGTTGCTGGGTGCTCCAAATGTCCTTCTCTGCCTTTGAAGACCAGTTTGGCAGCCCTCCCCCTTCCTGCCTCACCATCTGCTGAGGGGAGATTCTCTCCCCCAAGCACATTCCTTTGTGTGAAGCCAGGCCACTTCACACCTCATCAAGGCAGCCTGGCAGAAGCTGCTGCAGGCTGGCCAATCAGAGCACAGCAGCAAAAACAATGCAGAGCTGAAATTGGCAACTTTTTAGGTAAAGTCTAAACTTTTTACCTGGACAAGTTATATTAAATCCAACAACTGGAAGTTGTGGGATTTATTACAACAATCAATTTGATACCAAATTCTTGGTATGTAACATTTAAGGAGACTTTAAAATTAAAAATAAAGTCTGCCCATTCTAGCCTATGAAGGCCATTTACTTCAATGAGGGAAAAACGAATTTGGCTGTTTTTACCTCACCAGGGCTTATAAATCTATTTTTATAAAGTCCCTGCTTATAGTTACATGGCACCCAGCCCTAGGGGCACATAGGGCACACCTTAGGGGTGACTTATATGTAAAAATAAGGTAGTTTAAGACTTTGGAAGTACCTTTAATTCCAAAGTCGAATTTGCATATAACTTTAATTTAAAAGCAGCCAGCAAAGCAGGCCTGCCTTTAAAATGACACTGGGCACCTCAGCAGTGCACCTAGGTGTGCACCACCTATGCTGTGGTCCCTAAACCTACATGCCCTACCATATACTAGGGACTTATAGGTAGGTTAACTTAGCCAATTATAATTAGCCTAATTTGCATATCCATTTTACACAGAGCACAGGCCCTGGGACTGGTTAGCAGTACCCAGGGCACCATCAAAGTCAGGAAAACACCAGCAAAAAGAGGAAAATGGGGGCAAAAAGTTATGGGGCCTCTGCAATCAGCCCTGTTTTTTCACAATTGGTATCTGCTGTCCTTCATATGGGCATTGTTATAGGCCTATGGCCCACCTGTGTGTCACATGTATGATATAGAGTTATCAGACTTGTCTGCCTAATTGCCTCTAGGTGTTGCTTTGTACCAATTTGGGAATAGCCATCTTTTTGTCCTACTCGTTCCTCCGTGTATATCTATTCTTATGGAGAGACATTTTGTTGCGTGGGCTCTCATTATCCTACATGAGATTACTGGATTTCTAGGCAGCAGGATAGCTAATGGTGTGGGGGACTGAGTCTGACCCACTTGTAAATAACTCTGTCACCCTAATTCTTTCTTTTTGCTCTGGCTAACTAGCAGTGCCTCATGTCTCCCACGGCAAATTAATGATTAGACAGCCGAGCGCATGACATCTTTGGAACTTCTCAGGGAAGCCGTGGTCACTCAGATCCAAACCAATTCTCTCTTTTCCAGTATGATCTCATATACAAATGACAAAGACAGTATTTGTTTTATATGATGATTTCATAAAACAACTGACTTTTAGATAATTAGGTGTGAGCCACAATAACCCAAACAATACAACATGGTAGAATTGAAATAGTCACCAGGTGTGTAAAACATTTGAACAAAGCTATCATTTTGCCTAACTGTTTCTACTCTCCCTCTGCTTGTTCTATTTACAGCACAGCATGTTAAGCTTCGAGCTTGCCTGTCTGAATCACTGGGGAGACATCAGCCCTCATATCTGAGCAATGGCCTGTGATCTGGTTCAGCATCTGCAGCAAGGCAGGCAGCGTCTAGTTGTGGTTCTCTGTTCGGAAACTCCCTCTTGCGTATATTGGGACAAGGAAGTGATTTTATAACTAACATGTCATTGTGATGACAAAGTGTCCCTACGCAGGAATGCCAAATCTGAACTCCTACCACGTCTATCGGCAATGTACCAGACTGTATCCTTGACTGGAGCACAGAGTGAATATGTTATGGAGAACTCCAGTGCTGAAGTAGGCAAAACAGTGTGATATGAATACAAAACAACACCGTAGAACTGGCTATTTGCAAAATAACTGATACGAAGCCTAATAAAAAGCATTTAGTGCAAAGTGCACAGAGGCTCTAAGCTGTTAGCAAATGAATAAAAGTACATTCAGGGCAAAGTGCACAAAGGCATAAAGCCTGAAGCTAATGCGCAAAGTATACGTAAAACTTACCACACTACACTTTGACTGGCTGTGGGTGTTGTGAATGCCCTGGCAGCACACTTGCCTCTCAGGACCTGCCCCAAACACTTTATATTCACATTGACCTAAATGTACATGTTATGTGGCATATCCTATGCATGGCAATGTTAGGATGTGGTATGGATGTAAACATTGTTGATGTTTCCAGATGATGTTGGGTAATGTGTGTTTAATTGGATTGCCCTGTTTATCGTATCAAAGTCCTATTTGGTTCTCAGACTGTGCAACTCCACTCTACGACACTACACTCTATGCTATTCTACTCTATGCCATTCCACTGTATGCTACTTCAGTATACACCACTGCACTGTGCACTATTCCTCTGAACATCACTGCACTTTACATCACTCCACTCTTCACCACTCTACTACATGCCACTCTACTCTGAGACAAACCACACTATGCTATTACACTGTACATCACTCCATTCTACGGCACAGCACTCCACTCTAAACCAATCCAATCTAACATACTACACTCTATAGTATTCCGTTGTACGACACTGCACTCTATGCCACTCTAGTCTATGCTGCTCCACTATGTGCCAATCCACTCTAAGTCACTAGATTGTACACCAGTAACACTCAACGTTACTCCAGTTTACATGACTCCACTGTACACTACTCCAGTGCATGCCACTCCACTCTGCATTCCACTGTACACCACTACACTCTATGCTATTCCACTGTACACCACTCCACTCTGCAACACTCCAGTCTATGCCACTCCACCCTACACTATTAGACTGTACAGCACTACAGTCTACCGGACTACACTCTACCCTGCTCCACTCTACAACACTCCACTTTGTGGTATTCCACTCTACTATACTCCACTCTTTGCTAGGAAACTGTACGCTACTCCAAGCTACACCACTCTACTCTATGCTGTACCACTGTACACCACTACCCTGTACCTCACTATATTCCACTGTATGCTGCTCAACTGTATAACAATCCAGTATATGCCACTGTACTGGATGCCACTCTACTCTATACTATTCAAATGCACACCACTCCACTCTAACAAACTCCACTGTATGCAACTGCACTGTACCCCGAACACCACTCCACTGTTCCCTATTGCACTGTATGCTGCTAGACTGTACAACAATCCAGTCTACGCCACTCCACTCTATGCCACTCAACTCTACCCCACTCTCTTCCACTCCAATCTATGCAACTCTACTCTATGATAACCCACTGTACCCTATTACACTGTACATGACTCTAGTCTGTGCCACCCATTGTGTACTACTTTACTCTATGCCAATCTACTCTAACCTATTACAGTACCCTATTCCACTATAACACACTCCATTCTATGCCACTCTACTGTTCACTATTGTACTATATGCCACTCCACTCTACATCACAAAACTGCACACAGAAACACTCAACATTATTCCACTCTACACCATTCCACTGTATTCTACTCCACTGTATGCCACTCCACTGTATGCCACCTCACTCCATGGCACTCCACTCTATGCGACTACACCCTATGCTATTCCACTGTACTCCACTCCACCCTATAACAGTCCACTCTATGCCACTCCACAGTACACTATTACACTATACACTTCTAGAGTCTACCCCACTACAGTCTACCACACTCCACTCTACACACTCCACTCTATGGTATTCCACTCTACAACATGCCACTGTATGCCACTACACTGTAGGCCACTCTACTCTATGCCACTCCATCCTACGCTATTTCACTGTTCACCAATACAGAGTACCTGATTCCACTCTACATCACTCTACTGTACGCTATGCCACTGTACAGCATTCCACTCTATTCCCCTCTACACTACCCTACACTACACCACTCTACTCTACCCCACTCCAGTGTATGCTATCCACTATATGCCACTCCAGTTTACTTTACTCCACTCTACTCCAGTCCACTTTACGTTACTCCACTGTACCCCACTACATTGTACCTCCCTCCAATCTTTGTCAATTCACTGTAGGACACTCCACTGTATGTTACTCTACTCTATGCCACTCTACTATACACCATTCTAATATGCAGAGGAAAGGGTGCATTTTGAGCTAAGAAAAATTTGCCAAATGCCCACTCCATGACACTGTGAAATTCCATGGAAACTCACTGAATTTAAATGTAATTCTGCAGAATTCCAGGGAATCAAATTCTGTCTATTCCGCCTACTCCTATCAAATACAATAACATTAGAAATTCTTAAGTTTTAGTTATACTTTAAATTTATAATTTATGCACCACCTTTAAATGAATATACCTCTATTTATTCTTTAGCTACAAACAAAAGTTAACATATGCAAAAGTGTACATTTCTAAACCTATGCTTATACTTTTGATTTATAATTTACACAACACCTTCAAATTAACATACTTCGTGCACCTCCATGCACAGTGTATTCAATTCTATAGCCACACTACATTAACTATAACTCACCAGTCTACCTTGCACTGTGTTCTCACAAAAGAATTGATTTTAGATGTTATAGCTGTTCTAACGAATACTAATATTTTATATGGTATAAGTGAGATATTATGATATAGGATGGTATAGGCAGTTCATGGAGAAGAACTGAGTTATAGTTAATGTAGTGTGGCAACTGAGTTGAATGCACTGTGTGTGTGTGTGTATATATATATATATATATATATATATATTGCAACTAGGTAATTATAGTTAGGACCATGTTTCTATAGGGACCATGTTTCTATAGGAAAAGTGTTTTCTTGACTTGCTGACTTGCTAATAACTTTGGTGCAGTTTGACGGATTTTCCTGAAATTTTCCCAAAACACTGTGCCTGTGATTCTTGTTACCCACAGAAAGTTTTGAGATGATTCATCAAGTGGGGACCGGGAAAAAGGGGTGGGTAAAAAAAAAGTGCATTTTCCATGTTAATTCCCATAGGAGTTTTGAACACTACTGCAGCACGAACCACTGGACGGAATTACACCAAATTTGGCAGAAAGCTATATTTTGTTCTGCATATTGTACTTTTTGCTACTTGGGTAAGACCCACACAGACATTCACACACCCACTCACAGAGACACTCTCACACTCACTGTCACATCCAGAGACACCCTCTTACACCTACTTTCACACCCAGACAGACTCACTTACACCCAATCTCACTCCCACATAGACCCTCTCACACCCACTCTCACACCTAGACAGACAGTCTCACACCGACATTTGCACCCGGAGACACCCACTCACATCTATTCTCACACCCAGAGAGCCAGGCAAAGCAGCCAACTCCCTCCATGCACGGACAGTAATGAAAATTACTTTACGTTATAAAAAACATAGAAATTCACTGAAAAAAAACAAGGATGTTTTAATTAGGAAATGTATTTAAAAAAATAGAAAGTCACTTTAAAAAGTGCCTTTGCTGTGCCACCCTGTGTCACTGGGAATGGTCAGAAATTTGCCTTGTCTACAAGATGCAGCATATTTCTGTCTTCTACCTCTGTGCTGGTGCACAAATTGCTGCCTAGCGCAAACGCAAGCACCCTTGCATCATGGTAAAAGGTGCCTGTGTTGTGGGAGCGTTTGCTTTTGTGCAGGAAGGGACACCTTCCTGTAGAAAAACAATCACAAGAGGTGTTTTCCCCTTTCTATGTGTGCTGCAGAACACATGGAAAGAGGAATAAACGGGAGAAACCAAGATATTTCTCCCCATTGCATTACTCTTACGTCACCCCTGAGGTTGTGTAGGAATATGACGCATTCCCAGACCTGTAAATCTGGGCATGAGTCAGATTCCTTCGGGTTCCATGGGTGTTGCATGGAAACACCCCAAGTAACACCCATGGAAGGCCCCTTTTACACAGTGTTATGCGTGAAAGGGGTCCATATTTACAAAGCCATGAAAAGTTACACAAGGTGGCTTTGCGTGGCTTTATAAATATGGGCTGGCACACTGCATCACTGGATCTTTGAAAAAATGGTGCTCTGGTGGTACAGAGTGTCGCTAGGACCGCGTAAATGAGGCCCCAAAGGTTACAAGGACGTTATAGTTGAGTTCTGAACTTACTTACACAAAAACAGAGAAATTCAGCAGTTATTGTTATATTTATTCCAAGTAACTATAACTCGCAGCCTAAGGTATCTATAACTCACGCCCTCGCCATGCACTGCTAATTACCTAAGATATTACAGCATTCATGACAACTTTTATAACGTCAATAAAAATATAAATGAAACATTAGCAGTCAAATTATTGAAGAAAAACTGTGCATGGTGGGGGTGCGGGTTATAGTTACCTAGGCCGCAACTTACTTGAAACGACTCTAACTATAACTGCTGAATTTCTCTGGTTTTGTGTGAGTAAATTCAGAACCTAACTACATATATATTACCCGCTGGCAGTCGCCAATAGGTAGTTATAATTAGCACCATGTTTCAATAGAAAAGGCATTTTTGACTTGCCTATACCTTTGGCATCATTTGACGAATCTTCATGAAATTTTAAAAAACAAGTGTGCTAGTGACTTTTCTTGGACATGCAAGGATTTGGGGTTACCCATCAAGTGGGGGCAGAGAAAAGGGGGAGTAAAAAAACAAGCGTTTCAGCTCTCCCCTAGCTGATTTCGGCCACAGGGACTCCATCCTCCGGGGCCCACTACAAATTAAATAGGGGGCCACGTGGCCCCCCCGCCCGGGCCAGTCTGGCCCTGGGGACACCATCCCCTGGGCCTAGCCTTGAATAAATGGAAGGGGGGCATAGTGCCCCCATCCCATGGCTGATTTCAGCTCCGGAGAACCTATTCCCTGTGGCTCAGCCTTATATTATTTTATTTTGGAGGAGGAGCGGGTCATGTGGACCCCTCACCTGGTGATTTCCACCCTGAGAACCACATCCTCCGGGGCCCAGCCTCAAAAATATTTTTCTATCTCAATTTTGTCCCGGGGGGACCCAGACCACGGGGCTCAGCCATCTTTCCTGGGTGCCCTGCAGAGCACCCAGTGTGCAATGGGACAGTGGGTGGAGCCTGAAGGCTAAACATGCAGCTCCCTGTCTGTGAGAGCAATTGTTTGCTCTGTTTCCCTGCCTGTAGAAACAGAAGAAACCTCCGCTCTTGCTTGCTGGAACCAGAGTGTTTGCTTTGTCTTTGCTGGAGCTATCAAAGCTCCTGCCAAGACAGAGCAAACAGCACATGGCAGGAGCTGGCCTTGGGTCTGGGGCAGCCCCCAGTCCATGTATGGCTTCATGAGGTGGGGCCAATGGCCCCCCCTCCAGTGTTTGTAAACAGCCCCGGGTGGTGCTGGTCTCAAGGGCTGGGGGTCCACAACGGACCGTAGGACTGCGAGGGGCATGCAGCACCCTGCATTGATTGTTTAGCCCCAGCGTGGCAATGGTCCCCAGAGCTGCAGGTGGCCATGCGTTGCCTCCACAGTAACTCAATTTTAGCCCTGGGGAGGTGGCAGTCCCTGGGGCTGTGGGTAGGGCTCCTTGCCCCCGCATTATTTGAATGTTAGCCCCAAGGAGATGGTGGTCCCTCGGGCTGTGGGTGGGCCACACAGCCCACCTTACTTTCAATGATTTTCCCTGGGGAGGTGGTGGTCCTCAGGTGTGAGGGGGATGATCAGGCCAATACATACTATTGAATCGTAGCCACAGGCAGGACGCGGCCCTGGGACAATAAGGCAGTGGAGGGGGACCCCGTGCACCAACCCCATTATTTTTTACATGCCCCCGGAACCTGGCCCACCTGGGAACTTTATTAAAACAAGCATGGAGTAAACTTGTTTTTTAAAAAAAATTGCTGCAAATTTGCGATGTTGTGAATTTTCAGCAAACTTTTTATTTAAAAAAATTGCTTTTTTGCCCTGGCAGGGTCCCTCTGTAGCCCCAACACTAGAGTTAAGGGGTCAGGGTGTCCCTTTTATTTTTGAAAATGTTTTTAGGGACTCAGCTGATACTTCCCATGCACAACAAGATTCACTGGTACACCTTTTTGAATTTTTTTTTGAAGATTCGTCAAATGTTGCCAAAGATATAGGCAAGTACCAAAACATGGTCCTAACTATAACGACCAGAGGTAATATATACAGGCAAATAAAGTGAGTGAAATAAACATTGTGAAAGGACTATTGCAGCACAGTGCAACTATAACGTGAAATTATGGGTGCCAAGTTGTTCCATAAAACAAACAAATAGTGAACAGACATAATAAGGCATCATTATAAGTTGTGCCAACCCCTCATTTAGTCATTCCACACAAACAATGCATGTATATACTTCAAAATGTCCCACTTCATTACTGAAAGTTAAACATAATTAATTTATCTCTTTCAGCACATTCCTTCAAAAATCATGAATACTAACATGCATAGTAAATCAAGCCCAGATGGGCAACTAAATCAAATACATGAACACCTAGTGAACAATGCAAACAAATAAATTGCAAAAAGAGATTTGCAATAATTACCATACGTTGTGGTATACCAAAATTGGGAGTGAAAAGCGCCACTACATTATAATTCCTTATGCTGATACCACCACTAGACAACTCCACCCATTAAATGCTCTCCAATGGTTATGGTTATTTCAGAGCAAAAAAGCATTTTGTTTTTTTTATTTTCTTGAGAGTCATGGCGGATCGAATCTCAGCTAATTGTTTTTTTTTTAAACCAAGGACGCTTGTTAAAATGGGGCAGCTTCCACCAAGTGAGAGCAAACACTCCACTTAGGTGAAGTGAGCGATGTCAAACAGCTCTCACTTCATGTGAGCGGAGATTTCCTCTGTTTCCCTGCCTGCAGAAATGCAGGCAGGGAAATAGAGGAAACATTGCTCTCACAGAGAGGGAGCTGCTACAGCAATGCCGGCTCCCACAGGAGGTGGCGAGTCGGCTGGGACCGAGGGGGACTTCAGGCTCCCCCCACGGTCCCAATATTGTCACTGGGTTCCCTGGGGTGGCACCTAGGTCACATGACTGGGCCCCGGTGGATGGGGACCCCAGGGCCCAGACCAGCCCTGGAGAGGGGGACTACGAGATCCCTCTGCCCAAACAAATTTCTAAAATGAACCCGTCCCCCAGGGAATCGGGTCTCCAGGGCCCAGATTGGCCTTGGGAGGGGGGGGCCTCATGGCCATGCAGGGTGGGGTTGGGTGGTTATTGAGGCTGGCCACAGGGCCTGGCCTCAGGCCATACCCTGCAGCCAGCGCCTGCTGTGCACAGCCAAATGCCATGCACAGCTCAGGTTTGGGTTGTTATAGGGGTTGGTCACAGGGCCTGGCAGAGTGTGGGGTTGGGTTCTTGAAGGGGTTTTCCGGCCAGGCCCTGTGGCCAACCACCGCTGCCCACGACCAAAGGTGTGGTAGGGTTAACATATAGTAATACCTTTTCTTTCCTTTGCGTTGTTTTCTGGCAACCAAGACCTGCTTTGAAGTATTTGCAGCCAATTGGAGCTGTGCATTTTCCTGCAAAAGCTTGCCTTTTTTTGCGAATACTTTCTGGTTTTTGGGTTCCCGGGAGGGGGGTTTGGGTTAGGTTTTAGGGCAAGGCACAGTAGGTTTCAGGGTTCAGGGCAGGGGCGGGGGCGGGGTAGTTTTTAAGACAGGACGGGGTAGTTTTTAGGACATAGAGAGTAGGTTTTAGGGTTTAGGGCAGGGATTGGGACGGTTTTTGGGATAGGGTGGGGTAGTTTTTAGGACAGGGTAGGTTTTAGTGTTTAGGGTGGGGGTCAGGGTAGTTTTTAGGACAGGATGGGGTAGGTTTTTTGACACAGTAGATTTTAGGATTTAGGGCGGGGTCAGGGTAGATTTTAGGACAGCGTGGGGTAGTTTTTAGGACAGGGTAGGTGTTGGAAAGTGGATTATTGGTAAGGGCAGGAAGGTACCTACACTTAGCAATAGGCCACAGCTCCCCTACTTAGGTCCAGTCAGGGTCTCAACAAAGTAAGCCTGGCTCAATCCTTGGTAGCTTTGCAACAAGGCTTAACTTAGGAGACAAAGGGGCCGATTACCTCAGGAACGCCACTGCAGTGGCAGTCCAACTGACACATAAAGACCCTGGATGTCAGATTGCCAGGGTTTCTCTGTCTCCATTGGGATCAATGTCCGACGGGTTGACAGTGGGCCGAGATTGTAATCCGCGCTGCCCTGTGGATAACAACCTCATTCTCTGCCAGCCTTTTCATGGCAGTGAAAACGCCATGAAAAGGCTGGCAAAGAACAGGTGCAGGGGGCCACAAGGGGGCCCTGCACTGTCCATGCACATAGAATAATCAGTGCAGGGTTCCCCCTGCCCAGCACTGCTGCAATGTTCACTATCTGCTGTGCTGTGCAGACAGTGAACATTGTGAGGATGCTGATGCACCCTGCAGGCAACAGCTTTGCCGCCAGCTCAATTACGAGCTGGAGACAATACTGCTGCCTGATTCCTGCTAGGCTGGCGGGCAAAAACCGAGGTTTCCTCCCGCTGGTCTAGCGGGAAACCCCTAATTGGTCTAGCGGAGTGGTCGCCATGAAGGCGGCGGCCACCATGTCGGGAGTTTGACGGACGGGCCTTCCCATCCATCAAAATCGTAATCAGGCCCAAAATGTGTAAAGCATTTAAAAATCACAAAACATAATAAAATAAAACACAGAAATCAGATTTTAAAATCCAAAACCAATTTATAAAAATAGATAATATTTTTATCTTTGGTAGCAGTCGACGTAAACCGGCTTGACTCACGACATTGGGTAGGTCTACTTATGCAGCTTTTTTTTCCAAAAGTTCTCGAATCTTCTCAAAAATTCTGGATCTTTTTCCAGAAGGTCTATGAAGGTCCTTTAGTAGTCCACCACTCGACCCAAGGTTCCAGAAGCTCTGAGTTGCTACATGATGGTTAGGACTCCAGCTCCCAGAATGCACCTGGCTCAAACCCAAAAGTGTCCACTGGTCACTGGTATGCTGGTCAGTTTCTTCCAGGCTTGATGCAGGAGATTCTGGACAGCTATTTTCTACCATAGCAAACAGGGAGTCCCTTCTTGGAACAGTAGAAGAGAGGCAAAGTCCTTTTAGTGGTGAAGCCCAAGTGTGCAGCTGGTGCAGTCCTTCAGAGTGCAGTGTCCAGGTGCAGGTCAGGTGTCCAGCAGGGCAGTCCTTCTTCTTCTTGTCTTTGTTCCTTGTAGGGATCTGAGGTGTGGGTGCAGCTCTGCCATATTTATCCTTGCTACTGAGGTGGAAAACAGGGAGTGGAAACTGTCAAATCACAGACAGGCCACTGCCACTTACTACGAAGTGTGGCAAACATTAATCCCAGGGAGCAACAGTCCTCAAAAATCCAAAATGGCTGACATTCTGTCTCAGAGGTTAGGTCTAGCTGAGGCCACCCACAGGTGTGTCTAAGTTTCACTCAACACACCCCTTTCCAGCCCTCTCCTAATCTAATCAGGGGGCACCTGTCTGTCTGGATTTGAAGGAAAATGGGCAAAGTCCACTTGCTTGCCCAAATGTCCTTCCCTCCTTTGAAGTACAGTTTGGCTTCTCTCCCCCCATCTGCTGAGGCAGCTCTCACCCCCAGCCACTTCCTTTGTGTTCAGCCTAGGTCGCTTCACACCTCATCAAGTCAGCCTGGCCAGGCTGCCAGAGGTTGGTCGATCAGAGAAGGGCACTACAGAAGAGAAACTGGCAACTTTCAAGTAGAGTTCTAAAACTCTTTCCCTTTGTTAGTTATATTAAATTCAACAATGGTAAGTTGTTGGACTTATTGTAGCAATAACTTTGATACGAAACTTGGAATATCTAGCTCCTTTAGAGACTTTATTAATTAAAAATAAAGTCTCCCCATGTTAGCCTATGAGCCCTTCACTGCAATAGGGAAAAGCAAATGTAGCTATTTTTCCCCCACAAGGGCTTATAAAACATCTTTTATAAAGTTCCTGCTTATAGATACACTGCACCCAACTCTGGGGGCACCTAGGGCACACCTTACCAGTGACTTATATGTAACAATAAGGTAGTTTAAGACTTGGAAGTACTTTTTATTCCAAAGTTGAATTTGGGGTTAGCTTTAATTCAAAAGCAGCCAGCAAGGCAGGTCTACCTTTAAAATGACACTGGGCACCTCAGCAGTGTACCTATTGGTGCACTACCTATGCTGGGTTTTAGGGCGGGGTATGGGATTGGGGGGATGTATCACACAACAACTCATTGCGTTACACATATATCTTTACTAAGCATGCTTTTACAACAAATTATTTCATAAAGGCATGCATGGTAAAGGCATGTGTGGTAAAGACACAGTTGTGGTTCCGACCTTGTTGTCAAGCCATGCGTGATTCTGCCATGCGTGGTTCTGTCAAGAGAGTGGTCTGCCTTTCCTATGAGACAATGATTGAAACTGTCATGCACAAGTCCTGTCCCTAACAATAACACACACAATTAGTTGCAGTAGAAAAAGTATGCTCATAAATACTTTCACTAAGTAGAAATATTGGAGTATTTCATGAGTGTACCTTCAGCAATGTCAGTAAAAATTCTACTGGATATACATTTTTATTAACTATGCTTTCAAATTAAGGGGCTTATTTTTGAGAGGCTTGAGCCCTGGCGCATCACTTTTTCTGATGCTCCAGTAGTGCAAACCCCTCAACCATATCTAGGAGGCTTTGAATGGCCTCATAGGTCTGAAGTAAGGAAAAGCAGTGCAAGTCGCTGTGTTTCCTTACTCTGTACCAGAGAGGTGTTCCTCAGTTGATTTTCCCATGCAACATCAATGGATTTTGATGCTACCCCTAATTTATTTAATCATGTAAACCTGGGGTAGCGCCAAAACCCTACACCTCTCCAGGGGAAGCGTAAAGAGGAGAAATATTTGTATTTCTCCTAGTTTTTTTCTTTGAAGAGGACAACGCCTATTGGGATTTTTTTTTGTAGGAAGGTGCCCCTTCCTACACAAAAACAACCCTATGCAATGCAGACACCCTTGCACGTGGTTCAAGGGTGTCTCTGTGTATGCGCTAGGCAGACAATTGCTCGCCAGAGCAGGGGGAAAGGACAGGAAGGTACCGTATTGCATGAATATGGTGTTTTCCTGCCCTTTGACAGTGGCGTAGGGCAGCAAAGCAATCTTCGTATTCGTAAGCCTCTTAGTATTCAGGACCATTTTTTTCCAATTAAAAAAGCAGCCTCTTCGGAACAGTGAGTAGGGTAAGGCCAACTGTTCAGATGTGCTCTCTTTCCTTGTACCAAGGGGCTGGTGCTCTTAAGAAATGCATTACTTTTTTCCTTCCCCCTTTGTTTGAGAAGACTTTTCACCCTAATTGAGGTTTCAAACAACTAAAGAAATAAGTGGTTTTATGTACCCTTTCTTACCCATAGCCAAACATAGTGGGGCATAGGTACAACACCAATTGAGGGACTTGAGTGTCCTCAATACTGCCTCTGGTCAAGTGCTTCAAAATATTTGGGAGAGACAACAGTGAAAAGACCCGACCTTAGCATAGCCCAGCATGGCCCTTAACTCAAAAGCCTGTAATACGGACAAATACCACGATTCCCCTCCATACATTCATGTGGTACCCCTTCCTGGGTCACTCACCGCACTGCCACAGCTCTCCTGAGTTGTGGTTGGCCTCTGCAAGTCCTCTGGCCGCATCCACCAGACTTCATACCAGGCCTCCAGGGTGCTCTCAATGGAGTCGGCTTCTACAAGCTTCTTTCCCAAATCTCCGGGTTTGCAATATGAATCCTGGTAATGCTCTGGTTCGACTCCTCTGCTGGTGTATTCCTAGAGTGCTCCTTTGGTGTCCTTCCTCTCTGAGTCTCTTCCGCACAGTGCCTTCCTGGTCCGCCTCCTTTTTCTGCCTTGTGATGCTCTCTTCTTCCCTGAAATGA